>NC_080539.1:253294317-253617095 GCF_028640845.1 Ahaetulla prasina | reverse complement strand
CAAGGAATGCTTCTGCCCCTTTTTGTGACTTCTGAATAATACCCTTCATGCCATCTTCACGGCTCTCTAAACTTATTTTCCAGCAGGTAGAAATCATGCTACTACCAAATACTAAGCCCATATGTGTATAAACAGCTGCCTGGGATCATGTCTTCAACAGAAAAAAGTCCACTGGAGTTGAGCAGCCAATAAATTAAAATAAACATGAAGGTCTGCTTTATATCGAGATTCTCGGTCATCTGGGTCATGGTTGTCCCAAAGATGCTTTTTTTCAGGAGGCAATTGGACTTTCTTGTTTTTCTTTGAAGATGCTTCACTTCCACATCCAAGAAGCTTCTTCAGCTCTGACTGGATGGTGGGGAAATGGAAGGATTTGACCAGCTATCTGCAAGGAATATAAATCCTTCCATTCCCCCACCATCCAGTCAGAGTTGGAGAAACTTCTTGGATAAGAAGCAAAATGTCTTCAAAGAAAAACAAGAAAGTCCACTTGCCTCTTGAAAAAAAAAGTACCTTTGGAAAGATCTGCTTTGTATCGTGGTGTCTTGGCTTCCAAATTTTTGATGTGGCATCGTCAGCAGGAAGATCTTAAAAGAATGGGGAAATGGAATGACAGTGGTTTACCAAGTCTCTATCACAATTTCACAGCTTTTAGAATCTTCTGTTGGTGTATCAACTGTCCTGTTGGCCATCAGCTTTCCTGAGCTGGCCATGATTCTCTTGGAGGACAACCTCAAATATTCTTGATTTCAACATACGTAAGGTTGCCTAATGGGACGCGGTGGCTCAGTGGCTAAGATGCTGAGCTTGTTGATCGAAAGGTTGACAGTTCAGCGTTTCGAATCCCTAGTGCCGCGTAACGGGGTGAGCTCCCGTTACTTGTCCCAGCTTCTGCCAACCTAGCAGTTCGAAAGCACGTAAAAAATGCAAAAATAGGGACCACCTTTGGTGGGAGGGTAACAGTGTTCTGTGTGCCTTTGGTGTTTAGTCATGTTGGCCACATGACTACAGAGATGTCTTCGGACAGCACTGGCTCTTCGGCTTTGAAACGAAGATGAGCACCGCCCCCTAGAGTCGGGAACGACTAGCACATATTTGCGAGGGGAACCTTTACCTTTATCTTTACGGTTGCCTACCGTATTCCATATTTTGCAGCATATGCATTATTTGTGCCCTTCTCTCTTGGCATGCAGTGTTGGATGTGAGGTTTATGCTAAAGGAAAAGAGGGGAGGCAATTTGCCCTTTCCTCTTCCCTATTCAAGGCTTGAGTGCCTTGAAAACTCTACTTTATAAAAAAGAAAGACAGTCTACCCTCCAGAACAGGGGTTGTGGAGTCAGTGTGCATTGCGAGGTACAAAGTCTGAGCTGTAATTCGGCCCTGTAAATCCTTGGTCAGACAACTGTTTTTAGTTTAGTTTAGTTTAGTTTTATTAGATTTTTATACCGCCCTTCTCCCGAAGGACTCAGGGCGGTGTACAGCCGAAATAAAATACAGAATATATACAATTAAAAGAAATTAAAAGAAACTATTAATAAATGGCCGATAATTTAAAAATTAAAAAAATTTACAAATGTTTAAAATCTCTAAAACCCCAATTTAAAATCACTATTTATGCCAGTCCTGCTTGAATAAATAAGTATGTTTTTAGCTCACGACGGAAGGTCCGAAGATCAGGAACTTGGCGTAAGCCAGGGGAGTTCGTTCCAGGCGTCGGTGCTCCCACAGAGAAGGCCCTACCCTGGGAGCCGCCAGCCGACATTGTTTGGCGGACGGCACCCTGAGAAGGCCTCTCTGTGAGAGCGTCTGGTCGATGGGAGGCATACGGTAACAGCAGGCGGTCTCGTAAGTACCGGGTCCTAAGCCATGGGCGCTTTAAAGGTGGTAACCAGGATCTTGAAGCGCACCGAAGACCACAGGAAGCCAGTGCAAACTACGGAGCAGAGGTGTTACGTGGGAGCCTCGGCGGCTCCCATTACCACTCGCGCAGCTGCATTCTGGACTAACTGCAGCCTCCGGGTGCACCTCAAGGGCAGCCCCATGTAGAGAGCATTGCAATAATCCAGCCGAGACGTAACCAGGCGTGGTGACCGTGCATAAGGCATCCCGGTCAAGGAAGGGGCGCAACTGGCGAACCAAGCGAACTTGGTAAAAGCCCTCCTGGTGACGGCTGCCAGATGTTCCTCAAAGGACAGCCGCCATCCAGGAGGACGCCAAGTTGCGAACCACCTCCTTTGGGGCCACTAACTACTTCAACAGTCAGCTGCGGATGCAGCTGACTGTACCGGGGTGCCGGAATCCACAGCCACTCCGTCTTGGAGGGATTGAGCTTGAGTCTGTTTCTCCCCATCCAGACCCGTACGGCTTCCAGGCACCGGGACAGCACTTCGACCGCTTCGTTGGGGTGGTCCGGGGTGGAAAAGTACAGCTGAGTGTCATCAGCGTACAGATGATAACTCACCCCGAACCCACTGATGACCTCACCCAGCGGCTTCATGTAGATGTTGAACAGGGTAGGCGAGAGAATCGACCCCTGGGGTACCCCACAAGTGAGGCCCCTCGAGGACGACCTCTGCCCCCCTGTCAACACCGACTGCGACCGGTCAGAGAGATAGGAGGAGAACCACCGATAAACGGTGCCTCCCACTCCCAATCCCTCCAACCGGCGCAGCAGGATACCATGGTCGATGGTATCAAAAGCCGCTGAAAGATCTAATAGGACCAAGGCAGAGGAACAGCCCCTGTCCCTGGCCCTCCAGAGGTCATCCACCAACGCGACCAAAGCCGTCTCCGTGCTATAACCGGGCCGGAAGCCGGACTGGAACGGGTCTAGATAGACAGCTTCCTCCAGGTGAGTCAACTGTCAGCAGTTTTCAATACACATACAAAGCAAGAGGAAGACATAACCTAATCAAGAGGAAGACATAACCTAATATGGCAGTTGGGGAAACAGATAACCTAATATGGCAGTTGGGGAAACAAATACTTAAGATAACAATACCTGCTACGTGACAATTGTGTAACCATGCTTTACCCCCTGTTTACTACTCAATAAAAGGTGTGCGCTCAGAGCAATCTGGGCTCACCCCATCCCGAGAGAACAATGGTGTCTGAGTCCTTATTGGGAAGGTAGCCCGTGTTCCTAACACGCACCCTTGCGAGGGCCAGAGTCATTTGCAAACAGCATCCCTGCGGGGACCCTACGAGTCAGCGAAGAAGACCCACCCTAGATGACAACGACGCAACAGGGGTCTGTCTCCATCCTTGGCAACTTTAAGCCTGGCGGACTTCAACTCCCAGAATACCCTGGAGTTGAAGTCCGCCAGGCTTAAAGTTGCCAAGGTTGGGGACCCCTGCTCCAGAATAGTTTTGTGAAATGGCATGGAGCACAGGCACACAGCAAATGGACACAATTTGTTTTGTATCTAGCAGGAGATTTTACCGGATCTTGTTCTTTTCCATAAATTAAAGTAATTCTGGATTCAGCCATCTTATTAAAACGGAGGAGATGGCTGCATAAGAAAAATGCAGTAGTGGCCAAAATTGTGGAAAGCTTTTGGGAAAAGTGTATTTTTGAGGTTTGATGGCTAATAACGCCACTTTTTTTTTTTTTTGCATTTCAAAATAATCCTATTCCACTGCTGGAATGGTCTGGGAATAGTCCAGATCTTAACCCAATTGAAAATGGAGCTGACTAAAGAAACTTTTTAGTCCGAAACAACCCAGCAATAAAACCCAGTTAATAGAAGCAATCATTCAATCTTGGTTTCACACTATAACAGCAGCAGAATTAAAAGACTTGGTTCACTCCATTGGAAGATGTTGTAAGGCCATAATTCATGTTAAAGATTACCCAACTAAGTGTTAACTGACGTGATAATTTTTGTATATCTCATTTTTTTCTATGGTGACAATTTTTGTATATCTCGTTTTTTCTACATGTTTCACTTTTCCTCTTTATACTGTAACTGCTATTCTAATAGCAAATCCTTCATAAAAGTTATTGCATTACATTCCTGATTAAATTATCTTTCCATTGCTATAGAATTTTATGGTACTAAAAAAAAGGTGGTGTTATTAGCTAGTTTTAGAAAATACACTTCTCCCAAAAGATTTCCATAATTTTGGCCACTACTGTATTATTCTAATAGAAATATTTTAATGTTCCAACATAAATCATTGTGTGAAGTCGCTTGGTCTTTTACTCAGATGTGATGATGGCACTTTAATGCATTTAAGTTTGAAACTCCTTCAATCTCATATAAAAGAAGTTGGAATGCGCCTTTGTAAATGCAAGAGATTATTTTTGAAGTCTTGAACTTTTTCTGGGGCTTTTCTTTATGGCTTCTTTTATCTTGAATGATTTTCTCCATCTGGTTTTTATGAGGTGGGGGGGGAATACATTTGGGGAAAAGGAAAGGAAGACATACACACCCAGACAAATTATGGAGTGGATGCAGCATTTTAGTTATCTCCATATACATATTTCTTCTAGTTATTAAATGTAAACTTCTGTCCAACCATGATGGCTAAACTTATACACTTATTATGATTATGTCTAGTCCATGTTCTCAGCAGTTTTGACCAAATTTGTAGAATATTATACAAGTGATATACAATATTAAATGGTCCTTAGGATCTGGTCAGTCCTTGTAGAAAAGCTTTTTTTAATGCCTTCTTTTCTGTCCTTTTGTCCTATCATTGCTTTCCATCTCTGTAGGTTTTTTTTTAAATCTCTTAGTCTTGTCGAGATTCTCAGTCATCCAGATCATGGTTGTCCCAACAATGACAAGCTTTTTCATCCAAGAAGCTTCTTCAGCCCTGACAGAACAGTGGGGAATGGAAGGATTTATATTCCTTGCAGACAGCTGGTAATCTGCATCCTTTTAGATGGTCACTGAAGCATTTGGAGGTTTATCTGTGTTTTCAGAGTTACCTGAGTAGTGCTGGTTCCTGTAGTCTGCAATTTTTCCTCTGGAAATCCATTCCTACTCCCACACCAATCAAAGGGTGTTCATCCCAAATTGTATAGCTAAAAGTCTGTAGAGATTCTCAGTCATCCAGGTCATGGTTGTCCCAAAGGGGCTTTTTCCAGGAGGCACCTGGACTTCCTTGTTTTTTTCTTTTGTAGATTCTTTTTTTTTTAATCTCTTGTAATTGCTTGGCGATAGTGGATATTCAACCTACTGCATTATGATTAGAACACCTGAAGTGGCTCTGCTTCTTCTTTTTCCTCTGCTAGGACAATACATTTGGGGGAAAATGGGGTGTGTGTCCGAGAGGCATGATCCAATTAGAGTGGATTACCTGATTTCAGCTGTCCATTTAAAAGGATGTGGAAAACCTCTGAGACTCTCTTCCAGTCACCTGCTTGTCAGATCACATTTTCTGCTGTGGGATAATTCAATAAGTACTGAATTGTTTTGCTGGAAGCTGTCAGAGAAGAGTCTGTTCTTTCCCTGCCACTTGGTGAGGGCAAGACTTGAGGACTGAATGCTTCAGGGCTGCAAAAACTGACTTAAGAAAGGTACACTGGAAATCGGAGATAAATCCTTCTTGGTGCAACTGCAAGCAAAACAAAATATAGAATCCCTTCCCCTACCCCAAGTTTGGTAATTCTTGCATTCATTGGGAATGTACAGATCAGTAGGCAAAAATAAATTGGGATTAGCTTAATTTACCAAGCTTGGTGACAAGCTTGGACAAATGGGAGCTATTAACATCCTATTGCATGGCCTTAACAGCTCTTTTAGTGGACTGGCACCTTCATCTTTCCTGTTTTGAAAGACAACCATTTTTATGAAAAGTGTTAGTTCAGCTTGGCAGTTGCAAGACTTAGTGTAATTATGTTGACCTCCTGTGGATAGCCCATCCCCCTTTTGGTTAGGAGAGCCAAAGGCACCTGCCTTTTAAAAATATTTCCAGATAGGCAGTAACTAGTATTTAGTGGAGAAGGGGTTAATGGAAAGGAAACTGCTTCCCTTTGCATGCTCTTCTGCCATCTCTGACTTTGTTTTTATTTATTTATTTTAACAAAAGGAATATTGGGTGTCATTGTGCCTTAAACATAAACTGCATTATTATAGCATGGATTCTTCCAAGTTATTGGTTCGTCAAATACATATAAGAGGCTAAATATGGTAGGGCACAGTTATGTGAATTTTAAAAATGCTAGCTAGCAAAGCAATAGTTTGTTTTTACGGGTACCAAGTCAATTGTCCTAAACTCATTCAGACTGTAAAAACACATACAGTTTAGAGCAAAGCTGTCAAACTTGCAGCCCGCGGCCGACATGCGTCACATGCTGGCCATGCCCATGCCGGTTTAGCAAAGGGGGGGGAATCCCAATATGTCACGTGACGCTGCCGTGACATCGTGAGTTTGACACCCTGGTTTAGAGCATAAAGATGAGAAGTATATGTAGTTAGAATAGAATAGAATAGAATAGAATAGAATAGAATAGAATAGAATAGAATAGAATAGAATAGAATAGAATTTTATTGGCCAAGTGTGATTGGACACACAAGGAATTTGTTTTGGTGCATATGCTCTCAGTGTACATAAAAGAAAAAAAATACCTTCATCAAAGGTACAACATTTACAACACAAATGATGGTCATAGGTTGCAATTTAACCCTTAATGATAGCAACAAAAAGTTACAGTCATAAGTGGAAAGAGATTGTTGTTGTCAATTGTGGTTGTAAGTTGTTGACTTACGACCACAATTGAGCCCAAAATATCTGTTGCTAAGTGAGACAGTTGTTAAGGGAGTTTTGCCCCATTTTACAACCTTTCTTGCCACAGTTGTTAAGTGAATCACTGCAATGGTTAAATTAGTAACCCAATTGTTAAGTGAATCTGGCTTCCCCATTGACTTTGCTTGTCAGAGGGTCGCAGAAGCTGATCACATGATCCCAGGACTGTCTCTCATAAATATGGGTCAGTTGCCAAGCATCTTAATTTTGATCATGTGACCATGGGGATACTGCAACAACCGTAAGCGTGAAAAATGGTCACTATTTTAGTGCCATTGTAACTTTGAATGGTCACTAAATAAAGTGTTGTAAGTTGAGGACTACCTGTATTGAGAAAGAAAAAATAGATCCTAGTCAGTGGTGAAATCTGACCATTGAAACCAAATGCAAGGTGTGCGCACGCACAGTGCACGCCAAAAGGAGGCATGGGGTAAGTAGAACAGCGCGTGTGGGGAATAGGTTGTAAATCGGCTGAATAGGTTGTAAAAAAACTGCTTTTAAAAGTAAAAAAAGGCTCTGAGGATCGCATAGCTCAGCTGGGATCGTCAAAGCCTTTTTCTATCCTCTAAAAGCATTTTTTTAACAACCTATTCAGGTTGTTAAAAAATGCTTTTAAAAGTGAGAGAAAGGCTCTGATGATCGCACAGCTCAGCTGGGATCGCCAGAGCCTTTTTTTACCTTTTAAAAGCATTTTTAAAAAGAAGCAGCAAGCGGGGAAGCAGGCGACTGGGCACTGGGGGGGGGGGGTTGGGGGGGGCGTGATTTTTGCTATCGGTTCTCTGAACCACCCTCCGCCATTGCTACTGGATCGGCTGACTCTGGTCTGAACCGGGAGCATTTCACCCATGATCCTAGTACTTGAATATATGGATAGTCTTATAAAAAATAGGTTACACATGAACTAGGCCACAGACCAACTCATGACCCCTTGGTATAACATTTCCAAAACATGATTGTCAACTATCAGTTGAAAGTAGGAGTGCTGTACTGCAACCATTTACTCTTATCTTAGTTGATGCCTTTGAAACCCTCATGTCTGAGTTTGGCTTAGTCCCATGATCTTTTTCAGTCCATTTATTTGCCAGAACTGGATGCATCCTCCAATTTTCCCTCTAGTAACAAACCTATAAACATCTAGGGTTGAGGGGAAAGATGAACCAGGATCTCCAAGATCCTAGGCAGCATTTTTATTACTATACCACAACCGGCCTTCTATTATAGCAGGGGTGTCAAACTCGATTTCATTGAGGGCCGTATCAGGGCTGTGTTTAACTTCGGGGGCCTGGGGTGGGTGTGGCTAGGGTGGGAATGGCCAGCTCAACGTCACTCCTATCGGCGCCTGTGGCGGCCCAAGTGTTCTGCCAGTGAAAACAGGCTCCCAAGCTCCGTTTTCGGCTGCCATGGCCTCCTGCAACCCTCTGCCAGTGAAAATGGAGCTCGGGAGCCCTTTTTCGCTGGCAGAAATGCCGCGGGCCGGTCCTTCGCTGTTTCCAGGGTGGCCCCATGGGCCAGAACTAAGTACCCCATGGGCTGGATCCAGCCCCTGAGCCTTGAGTTTGACACCCCTGTATTTCAGCATTCATGCTTTTTCTGGCAATTACTCCTTTTTTTTAGTAGCTAATTTCAATTCATATTCAGAGAATCTTACAAGAACACTAAGCTCTGTTCATAAGTGACGCAAAGTCTGAAGAAAAAGCAGGAATTTGGTGACACCTTACCATTCGAAATGTAAGAGGCAGTAACAGTGTCATCTAGACCAACCGCCTGCTCACGCAGGAGACCTATACTAGGGATTTGAACTGTTGAACTGCCAACCTTTCTAATCGACAAGCTCAGCATCTTAGCCACTGAGCCACCTAGCAAGGCTAATACTTATTTTTAGCAAAGCAATTCTTACAGAAGCAAAACAGCAAGTCAAACCAATTCTACTGACTCTACTATTATGTCCCAATAATTCTACCTATTCTATTATTATTATGTCCCTTCAGTACTAAGCACCAAAATATCCATTTCACCTAGGCCTTTATAAAAATACGGGACTTTTTAAATAATTGTGTGTGTATGTATATGTTTATATATACCTTATGTATATATATAGAGGTTCAAACATATTACAAATGCAATTCTAAACAATTTAAAATGAGAGTACAGTAAAATACAATAATAGGAGAAAATACAATAATACATAAATATTAAATATTATATATATAAAAATGAAAAATAGAATAGACTAAAATCTCTCTCTCACACACACACGTATATATATATATATCAGTTATATATATTCCCTACATAGATATCATAGAATTGGGTTCACTCCAGTTGATTATACAATAAACGCTCATTCTCTTGGCTTGTCTTTAGAGATAATTTGTAGCTCTTACAAAAACAATTCTGTAATTTCTTTAATCCTGGCAATTCTTTCCAATATACTCCCTTTCTACTTCTTCATCCTGCTAAACATAACATTTTTTTCTACTTCATTATCTACTCACATCCCATATCAAAAATACACAGTATGACTATCTACTTGCTAATTCTTTCCTGAGGGGGCAGTAAATTATTATTTGGTCCAGAACTTAGGGGTGAAATGCTCCCGGTTCGGGCCGGATCGCCCGATCCGGTAGCGATGGCAGCTGGTGGTTCGGGGAACCAGTAGCAAAAATCCCTGGCCCTGCCCCCTGCCCCTGCTGAGCCACGCCATCATCAGAGGTTTTTGGTTTTTTTTACTTTTAAAAGCATTTTTTCTTCAGCCGAAAAAATCCTTTTAAAAGTAAAAAAAAAAGCCTTTGATGATCGTGCGGCTCAGCTGGGATCATCAGAACCCTTTAAGGTTTTTTTTTAACAACCTCTTGGCTGAAGAGATTGTAAAAAAAAAGGTTTTAAAAGGCTCCTCTGGCGATCCCAGCTGAAATGCCTGATCACCAGAACCTTTAAAAAACATGTTTCTACAAGCTCTTCGGCCGAAGTGGTTGTTAAAACAATCCTTTTTAGAGGTTCTGCGAGGCTGCGATCAGCCAACTTCAGCTGGGATCATCAGAGGAGCCTTTTAAAATCTTTTTTCCCCTCTGGTGATCTCAGCTGAGTTGCCTCATCATCACAGGCTTTTAAAATCACTTTTTTACAACCTCTTACAACAGCTCCCGCCTATGCCCACCCAATCGTCCTGTCCCCACTTGCCTATAATTGCTGCTCCTTTCGGGCTCGCAAAGCTTCGCTTTCCTGATCCAATCAGTTGCATCAGCTAGCAACTGAATCTGCCTGCCTGCAATCTATCTCTTCCATGAGCAACTCAATCTGCCTGCCTCCAATTGGGTAAGTAAACTATTAAAAAATAGTTAATTGGTTTTTTTTTAAGGCGTTGGGGTTTTTTAGACAGCAATTTAAAGTTAAGGAAGTTTTAAATTTAGCTGCTTCTAAAAAATATAAATAAAATATAATAATAAAATAAAATATTCATGCAGTTTTCTGAGATTCGGTGTGTTTCTGTAGTGTTTCACTCTAACTACGCAAACACAAAATCTCACAAAGCTGTATGTGGCATTTTGTGTGTGGTGTGTGAGAGAGAGAGTCTGTTGTGTTGTGTTGTGTGTGTATGAAGTGTGAAAGTTGGTTTCTGAGCTTTTTGTGGCTGTGTGAGGTTCCTGCCTGTTGCAGGGGCCATTTTGGGTGAAGTGCAGCTCCTTTTACATTGTGTGTGTCAGTTGTGTTGTGTTGTGTTGTGTTGTGTGTGTGTTTATAAAGTGTGAAAGGTGGTTTTTGAGCTTTTTGTGGCTGTGTGAGGTTCCTGCTTGTTGCAGGGACCATTTTGGGTGAAGTGCAGCTGCTTTTACATTGTGTGTGAGTCAGTTGTGTTGTCTGTGTGTAAAGTGTGAAAGTTAGTTTTTGGTACCTCTTATTGTTTTGTATACTTTATTATTTTTATTATTTCTTGTTATTTGCCATGCCCACCCAGTCATCTGACCACCAAGCCACACCCACCAATTAAGCCACGCCCACAAAATCGGTAGGGAAAATTTTTAGATTTTACCCCTGCCAGAACTGATAAATTTTCCTTGCAGTCCATGGTACTCTTATAATAGCTATATTTAAATTCATAATTCAAAAGCATTTAAATTCTTTCATTCAGTGTTCAGGTTTCATAAGCATTACTATTAAACAGACCATTGATTTAACTATTTTAATTGCTGTCAGTGTAAAAGAATATCTTTATTCTTCATGATGTTGTCTATACTTGCCATTGTCTTCCTCTCTAAAATCAAACTCTTTACTTTTCTAACTTTCTGTGTACCTTTATAGTTAAAGTTATCAAATAGCTTTTCCCCATTAAGTGTGAATTCACAAAGCATGCAGGTTGACATTACTTGGTTCATATAATGTATACTGTAGTATTAAAACAGTTTTGCAATAAATTTTGTGATACATCTGTATTTTCAATTAATAAAATGGCATCATGTACATATCGGGTATTGTTTCCACTTTCATTTTTGATTCCAGCTGTCAGGCTTTGCAATTCTGCCCTTTTTAATGCATTCCTTTCTCAGTTCCTTTTTTTCCAAATCCTATTTTTATGGTAGCATCTTATTAATTGAAAAGATTCCTCAGTAGAATAATCAAGTGTTCTGGTACACTCATTAGTCTTAATAGGTTCCATCCACATTCTGGCATGTTCCACATAGTCAAAGGCCCTGGAGTTGCCAATGAAGTAAACACAAACCTCCTTTGTGTAGTCTCTTGTCCTTTCTAACATTCATCTTATATTAGTTATTCGATTTGGGGTAGCTCAGTTGTTTATAAAACCGATCTGGCATTTTTTGATTTATTATGATTGCGTTTTTCTTACGCAAAACTTTGTATGAGGAACTAATGATTTGAACATCTTTCTGTTTCAGTGTCTGATATATACCATATTTCTTATCCCTAAACTATAATAATTTGTTCCATATTTATTCATACCAAGTTAACATTTTTCCTCTGTGGTTTCAATAAAGGGTATCCATATTTCATTGAAATTGTCCATATATAATCTCTCTGTAAGCAATTCCTTCATAAATTACAGCTACTATGAAGTCTTCAATCCATTCAGTAATTAGGACCATAAATACTATGCATCTTTCCAATGTAAAAAGACAAGTTTCTTAGCAGTAAGAAGGACTTGGAGAATACATTTCATATATGTTGTTCCAAAAATATGAATGTCCCAAAATAGAATTAATATATATCATTACATCGCCCCAGAAGACGATTGGTTTAGAACATTATAACAACATGTGCTTTAATTTATTCCTTTCTTTTCAATGTCAATATGAGGAATGACAACTACAGACAAATGGTATTTATCCTTGACAAAGAAAATGATTTTTAAAGAATAAACTTTGTCCAATAATTGATCTAATGTAAAAAAAATCCAAATACATAGCCAAATCTATAAAATATATTTTTAAGCAATTTTAAATTTTGAATTAGCCCATAGTGTTAATTTAGCATGAGAAAAATATTACAATGCAATTTGACAGATATAGTCAAGGATAAAAAGGTAAAGGGGGTCATATCTGCCAGTCATATCTGGTTCTAGGCGGCAGTACTCATCTCCGATTCATGCCCAAGTCCAGTATACTGTGATTTTTTAATCTACATACTGTAATAGTGGCAGGAGTTAGATTTAATTATATATTCAATCATATCATATTTCAAATACAAAACATTCTAATTATCAAAAGATCTTTTTTGGGTCTGGGAAGGAGAAATATCCTATGCAAAGTCTCCAGAATGTAATACTATTCAAAATACATGCATGTTTCAAAATTTGAGAAACTGAAACTTCCATTGACAATTACATGTTTTTCAAATCTAGCTTCCAAAGTGAAGATAGAAACCCATAGAAATTTACGGAACAGCGTACTGGGTTTTTGAAACTATATCACCCACCCACTTCTCTGCAAATGGCATTTTTGTAATGTGCAATAATTTCTTCCCAGAACATCACAAATTTAGGTCACTGTAAAACATCTGCTTTAATTCAGCCTTTTTCGCAATGCATCTACAACAACCTGATGTACTTATTACATTTCTACACAGATACAATGAGGTCTTTGCAAAATGAAGAATTTATTTTCATTATTGGTGCCATCAATAAACAGACTACTCTCTGTGTCTTTAGTCTGGCTACATTATCATCTCCAGATCTTCTCTAATACTTTTTTTTTTTTAATTTACATTTATATCCCGCCCTTTTCCGAAGACTCAGGGCAGCTTACAGTGTGTAAGGCAATAGTCTCATTCTATTTGTATATTTACAAAGTCAACTCATTGCCTCCCCAACAATCTGGGTCCTCATTTTACCTACCTTATAAAGGATGGAAGGCTGAGTCAACCTTGGACCTGGTGGGACTAGAACCTGCAGTAACTGATGGCTCTGCGCATGCGCAAGATGGCAGCCTAGCCGGAGTTCGGAGACGACGAGGATTATGTGAGGAGGGGGATGGCGGCGCCCAGGCGGCCTGCCGAACAGCTTGCGCCCCCCGGTTAGCCGTATCATCTTCTGGACAGCCGTGGGGGAGGTCTCGGGACCTCCCTGGACGCGCGGCTGCCGAGACCAGGGCTGCGGAAGGGCGAGCTACGAACGGCGGCCATTTTACCATCCGGCCGGGCAGGAGCCGAAGAAAGTAACAACTGGGTAATGGAGGAAAGGACGCCGGGACCCAGATGGCTTGCCGAGCGGCTTTCGCCCCCCGGTCAGGTATACCATCTTTCGGGCAGCCGGGGGAGAGGCCTGTGGGCCTCTCTGGACTCCCGGCTGTCGGGAATGAGGCCGGGGATGGGCGAGCGGCGAATGGCGGCCATTGGACAACGGACGAGGCCGCGGCTTATATTTAGCTGCTGGGAAGCTGCGGCTGGGTTTCTCTCCTGACATCCAGCGCTCGGCTATTTTGGAGAATTTTGGGGCTTACCAGCTCTCCTTGGTTCCCTGGTCCTGTTTTGGATTTGGTGGACGGCCATGGGGCGAAGGGCTGTGAAGGATCCCCCTGGTGGCCCCTGCTGGAGGTGTCCCGGCCTAGTTTGGCCTGGTTGGGCCCAGCTAGGCCTGCTTCTTCCCGGATTAGGAAGTTACATTACCATCTGTGACATTGTCACGCATTTGTTATCTTGCACTTTGTATGGCCGGCCGGAGTTTTCTGGGTTCGGCCATCTTTGGAACTTCCCGGGGGATGAGTGGAGACCGACTGTTGCAGTGGGACTTTATCTTGAAACATCTATTGTGGAACCATCTACCTCGGAAATAGCTGAGACGCCATGGACGGAGAGAGGAATACCACCTCTATTAGATTATGGATTTTAGGACTGAGCTTGGTGCAGAGTAGTAATAACTTTCTACCATCAGACTACATCTGCTTATTGTACTATCTTGTGTCAGCGTTAAGCCAGCCACCATCCGAAGATATTCTGGCAGATGGGTATCCATTAGGATTTGGCATTACATCCTGCCACCCCAGACATTATACTACTACCTCTCGCTGTCTTCTTTCTCCTGCTTATGCTTTTGAACATTTATGCGATATTCTGCTTTGGAACTCTTGCGCCTGTGAGGTGCCCCCGCAGGAATGGCCCGCATTACCAAGGGCCGGCCTCAATGACGGGTCTTGGGACCCACAGAGGTGGCATGCGAAAAAAAGGAGCCTTTGGGGTTTTTTAGATAGGGCTTTTTTAAGGGGTGGGAGGGGCAGGGCGGGTGTTGGGGGTAGCCCGTCGGGTGGGGAGCCAGTCCTTGCGCGTGCTCGCGACGGTTTTTTAATGGGTTCGGAGGTTAGGGGAGATTGCGTTCCTGCTGGTGAGGGTGGTCTGATTAGCACGGTAAGTGGGAGGGGCAGATATGGCGGAAGGGGGACCATATCGTTTTGGGGTCGCGGTCGATGTTTGCAGGCGATCGCGCGCCCGATCCCCGCCCTTTCCGTTCCCCGGATGGTCGAGACCCTCAGAGCCTGGGCCTTCGGCTGATGTTATGCAACGCACGGTCCGTAGTCAATAAGGCCCCCCTAATACACGATCTTATTCAGGGGGGCGCTGCGGATCTTATAGGCGTTACGGGAACCTGGCTGGGGACGGGAGGGGGGGTGCCCCTTGGTGTGGTGGGGCCGCCAGGGTTCCGTGCATTCCATCAGCCGAGGGCCCAGGGCAGGGGTGGAGGGGTGGCGGTTGTGATTAGAGAGAGCCTAGAGCCGAGGGAGACCACTGTACCTCAGATTGCTGGGTGCGAATCCCTCTTTGTGAGATGGGGTCATAGGTGTCAGGTGGGATTACTGATCGCGTACCTGGCTCCTTGCTACGTGACAGTCGCCCTGCCCGAGCTCCTGGAGGTGCTGGCCGGGGTGGCAGTTGAGACCCCCAGACTTTTAGTCATGGGGGACTTTAACTTGCCATCTTCCGGCTTGTCATCGACAGCAGCTCGGGAGTTCATGGCTTCCATGACGGCCTTGGACCTGACCCAAGTAGTTGATGGCCCTACTCACATTGGGGGTGGCACTCTGGACTTGATTTTTGTCTCTGGTCAGTGGTTGAGAGATCTGGACTTGAAGGAAATAGTCATTGAACCTTTGTCATGGTCAGATCACTCTCTTCTTCGCCTGGACTTTCTGACCGCTACTCCCCACCGCAGGGAGACGGAGCCGATACGTTGGTTCCGTCCCAGGCGCCTGATGGACCCGGAGGGGTTCCGGACGGAGCTTGGGCCATTCCCTGAGGGTCTGGCTCACGGCTCGGCTGAGGAACTTGTTGCGGCCTGGGAACAGGCCGCGGCGGGGGCCTTAGACCGAGTCGTGCCTTTGCGGCCTCTGACCCGGCGCAGGTCCCAACCGGCTCCTTGGTTCTCCGAGGAGCTGCGAGGGATGAAGCGCCAGAGAAGACGCCTAGAGAGTTCCTGGAGGTCTAGCCGTTCGGAGGCTGATCGGACACTAGTGAAGTCCTATACTAGGACTTACCTAGTGGCATTGAGGAAGCGAGGCGTAGCTACGCCTCCTCCCTCATTGCATCCGCAGATAACCCCCCAGCCGCCCTGTTACGGGTGACTCGCTCCCTTTTACATCAGGGGGAGCGGGATGACCCGTTGCAGGGACGTGCTGAGGAGTTTAACGGTTATCTATACGATAAAATCGTTCAGCTTCGGGATGGTCTGGACCAGAATTGTAGTGACGCGGGTGAGACGGCTGAGGGCGGTCTTGGTGACATTTTATGGGATGAGTTTGACCCTGTGGCTCCCGAGGACATGGACAGGTTGTTGGGTAGGTTGAATGCCACCACGTGTTTACTGGACCCGTGCCCCTCCTGGTTGGTGCTGGCCACTCAGGAGGTGACACGAGGCTGGCTCCAGGCAATTACAAGTGCTTCTTTGGTGGAGGGAGTCTTCCCGGCCGCCTTGAAAGAGGCGGTGGTGAGACCCCTCCTCAAGAAGCCTTCCCTGGACCCGGCTGTTTTAGGTAATTATCGTCCGGTCTCCAACCTTCGCTCATGCGAAGGTTGTAGAGAGTATGGTGGCATATCAGTTTCCCTACACCTGGATGAAACTGTCTATCTAGACCTGCTCCAGTCCGACTTCCGGCCCGGTTACAGCACTGAGACGGCTTTGGTCGCGTTGGTGGATGATCTCTGGAGGGCCAGGGATAGGGGATGTTCCTCTGCCCTGGTCCTGTTAGACCTCTCAGCGGCTTTTGGTACCATCGAGCATGGTATCCTGGTGCGCCCGTTGGGGGATTGGGAGTGGGAGGCACCGTTTATCGGTGGTTCTCCTCCTATCTCTCCGATCGGTCGCAGACGGTGTTGACGGGGGCAGAGGTCGGCCCGGCGCCTCACTTGTGGGGTGCCGCAGGGGTCGATCCTCTCGCCCCTTTTGTTCAACATCTATATGAAGCCGCTGGGTGAGATCATCAGTGGCTTCGGTGTGAGGTACCAGCTGTACGCTGATGACACCCAGCTGTACTTTTCCACACCGGGCCACCCCAACGAAGCTATCGAAGTGTTGTCCCGGTGCTTGGAGGCCGTACGGGTCTGGATGGGGAGAAACAGGCTCAAGCTCAATCCCTCCAAGACAGAGTGGCTGTGGATGCCGGCATCCCGGTACAGTCAGCTGAGTCCTCGGCTGACTGTTGGGGGCGAGTCATTGGCCCCGATGGAGGGGGTGCGCAACTTGGGCGCCCTCCTGGATGAACGGCTGTCTTTGGAAGATCATTTGACAGCCGTCTCCAGGAGAGCTTTTTACCAGGTTCGCCTGGTGCGCCAGTTGCGCCCCTTTCTAGACCGGGATGCCCTATGCACGGTCACTCACGCCCTCGTGACGTCTCGCCTGGATTACTGCAATGCTCTCTACATGGGGCTCCCCTTGAAGGGCATCCGGAGGCTGCAGTTAGTTCAGAATGCGGCTGCGCGGGTTATAGAGGGAGCCCCTCGTGGCTCCCATATGACACCTATCCTGCGCAGACTGCACTGGCTACCTGTGGCCTTCCGGGTGCGCTTCAAGGTGTTGGTAACCACCTTTAAAGCGCTCCATGGCATAGGGCCGGGTTATCTACGGGACCGCCTACTGCTACCGAATACCTCTCACCGACCTGTGCGCTCTCACAGAGAGGGACTCCTCAGGGTGCCGTCAGCTAGACAGTGTCGTCTGGCGACGCCCAGGGGAAGGGCCTTCTCTGTGGGGGCTCCCACCCTCTGGAACGAACTCCCCCCAGGACTCCGTCAACTTCCGGACCTCCGAACCTTCCGTCGCGAGCTTAAGACGCATTTATTCATCTGTGCAGGACTGGCTTAGATTTTAGATTTTAAATTTAGATTTTAAATTTATAGATTTTTAAATTTACAGGGGTTTAAATTTGGTTTTAAGATTTATATTTATATTTTTAATATTTGGCATTAGAATAAGTTTTTTAATAGTTATTTTAATTGTATATAAATGTTTTATGTGCCTGTGAACCGCCCTGAGTCCTTCGGGAGATAGGGCGGTATACAAATTTGAATAAATAAATAAATAAATAATTGCAGGCAGCTGTGTTTTAATAACAGGCTTCTTACAGCCTGAGCCACACCACGGCCCTTGACTGTGACTTTCCAACTTGGGGTAATGGTGGGTGGTGTCCAGGGGTGGGTTCTACTTATCTCTGCTACTGGTTCACAACGGGAGCATGTGCACATGCGCAGAAGCTTCTGCACATGCACAGATCATCCTTGATGATGTCCAGCCGGGTAGGCGGAGCCTCCCGCCACCGTTACTACCAGTTCACAAGAACTGGCAGAACCGAGAGCAACCCACCACTGGTGGTGTCTCAACATCTGGCATCCAAATGTATCTCAGTGTTACAGCCACTGAGTAATCAAAAATATACAATACAAAAACAAAGCCGTGATAGCTCAGGCTGTAAGAAGCCTGTTATTAGAACACAGCAGCCTGCAATTACTGCAGGTTCAAGCCCGGCCCAAGGTTGACTCAGCCTTCCATCCTTTATAAAGTAGGTAAAATGAGGACACAGATTCTTGGGGGGCGGCAATAAGTTGACTTTGTAAAAATATACAAATAGAATGAGACTATTGCCTTATACACTGTAAGCCGCCCTGAGTCTTCGGAGAAGGGCGGGATATAAATGTAAACAAAAATATATATATAATAAATCACAGCATTAATCAAGTTTATGCCCATGTATTTTTCTTGATGACAATATAAAAGTAGTTTGCCAATGCTGCCTTCTGGGCCAGATTTGAGAGTTTCTTTTCCCAGATGTGTTGGCTTTTCTCATATCAATTGTGGAATCCTGGACAGACTACAAGGTTTGGGAGTCAGGGGTACTACAAGTAGTCCTTGGCTTACAACAATTCATTTAGTGACCATTCAATGTTACAGAAGTACTGAGAAAAGTGACTTACAACCATTTTTCTTATGATACCTTTGTAGCATGCCCATGATCACGTGATCAAAATTCAGGTTCTTGGCAACTGGTTCATATTTATGACCATTGCTGTGTCCCAAGGTCATATGATCCCCTTTCACAACTTTTTGACCAGCAAAATCAATGGGGAAGCCAGATTCACTTAACAACCGTGTTACTAATGTATCAACTGCAGTGATTCGCTTAACAACTGTGGCAAGAAATGTTGTAACATGGGGCAAAACTCACTTAATAAATGTCTCACTTAACAACTGAAATGTTGGGCTCAATTGTGGTCATAAATCAAGGACTATCTGTATTTTATTGCAGTTCTGCTCTTGCTAAATAGTTAATTCCAGTCAGTGGTCATGAAAGTAAAGAGCTTGATCCAATGGGAATGCTAATATAGAATCCCACAGGGCTCTTACATATATTGTTGTGACAAAATAAATAAATAAATAAATAAATAAATAAATAAATAAATAAATAACACTTAGAAAGTCTCTTTTTGGTCCAGCACCATCTGCGTGAGGCTATACCTTACCAGAACTAAATTTGTGATCTGATCTTTTAAGGAAGGCCTGTTTAAAATCCCAACCTCAGGAAAATACTGGGGCAGGGTGGGAGGACCCAGAAGACAGTCTTCTCCATGGCAGCTCCACTTCTGAAATACCCTGTTCCCAGAGATGCATTCTTCTTAGCTACTACATACAAGTCAAAGCAATGCTACTTTAATCAGATTTTTGCCCCAGCTGATTTGATTGCGGGTGTAGAGGAAAACAGAAATGAAGTTGAAGTATGCAAGAGCTGTTAGCTAATAAGAGACAATAAGTAACATTTCAGCTGCCGGGGGACGAGGGAACATGAGAAAGTGGCTCAAAATAACCTGACTTTGGTTCTATTGGGATAAGAAGGGGCAAGAGGGAAACTCTGGCAGGATTTCAAGCGATTGTAATTATACCCTGTAACAATAAGATGAATCCTAGTAGTGCCTGTTTCCTGACCTCGCTTATCTCAAAGGGCTGGCAAGGGGTAATTATCATATGTTTGTTGAGTAGAGGAATTTGCTGTCTTTTTTTTTTCTTTGTGATATATTCGCTCTACGAGACCCGCCATTCTTTAGAATTAGGATAGGTTATAAATATTGTAAATAATTCCCTTTGTGAATTACTTTTAGGTTCCACCTGGGAGGCATTGTCAGGCATCAGAGAATTCACATTCAACAGAATACAAAGATGCCGTTCTGCTTGACAGAACTGCTTACCTTGCTTTTTGCTGATAGTTTTCTTCATCTTGTGTTTGTTAGCAGTGAAAGCATTTGTATTTATGGGGAAAAGAGAACGGAGGACAGTTGGCAGGAATGAAGGAGAAAATAAGACTAAACAAATGACGGTGCTGATGATAAGGAGTGTAATTACCAAAATCTTATAATAGCTGACTTTAAAAAGGGAACCAAGGTCATGTCAAGAAAATGTCACAGACACATCTGCCCATGAAATCACCAAGAATATAGAGCCCGATTGAAGCCCTCCTTTAAGGAAGTGTCCCTCAAAATGGGTTCTGTGAGAACTTAATGGGATTCTATGAGAGACTCAGAGAGAGAAAAAATAATTTACTCACACCCAGCCAATTTTCCATCATTAGAACTTGGCCTCTTGACTAGGATTTCCAGGAATTCCAACCTCCCCCCAATTACTAATAGCATCTGTGGTCTGAAAAAGTTTAAAAACCCATTTTAAGGTGCTGAGTCTCCATCTGGTGGCTACCTTTATATAGCATTATGGCTTCTTAAATATACAGTATATTCATATTGCATATAAAAAGGAGAAGACAATTAGCCATGTGTTTTCCCCTGCTATTTACAGCATATTTTGAAAACATGGATGCCAGTTTCTGCCATATGTAATAATGGTTCACAACTGCAGTGCATGTCTAATAATAATAATAATAATAATAATAATAATAATAATAATAATAATAATAATAATAATAATAATAATAATAATTTAATTTTTATACCGCCCTTCTCCCGAAGGACTCAGGGCGGTGAACAGGCAGATAAAATAATACAATATATTACAATAAAAACACTATTTAAAAAACTTATTCAATATGGCCTAAATTTAAAATACAATACAAAATATAAAATAAACCCCAATAAAATCCATGTTTAAAAACCCTATTTAAGCCAGTCCTGCTCGGAAGAATAGATATGTCTTCAGCTCACGGCGAAAGGTCCGGAGGTCAGGAAGTTGTCAAAGTCCTGGGGGAAGCTCATTCCAGAGGGTAGGTGCCCCCACAGAGAAGGCTCTCCCCCTGGGGGTCGCCAGCCTACACTGTTTGGCTGACGGCACCCTGAGAAGACCCTCTCTATGGGAGCGTACCGGCCGGTGGGAGGCATGTGGTAACAGAAGGCGGTCCCGAAGATATCTCGGTCCTATGCCATGGAGTGCTTTAAAGGTGGTAACCAGCACCTTGAAGTGCACTCGGAAAACCACAGGTAGCCAGTGCAGCCTGCGCAGGATCGGTGTTATATGGGAGCCACGAGTGGCTCCCTCTATCACCCATGCGGCTGCATTCTGAACCAACTGAAGTTTCCGGATGCACCTCAAGGGGAGCCCCATGTAGAGAGCATTGCAGTAGTCCAGGTGAGAAGTGATGAGGGCGTGAGTGACCGTGCATAAGGCATCCCGGTCTAGAAAGGGGCGCAACTGGCGGACCAGGCGGACCTGGTAAAAAGCTCTCCTGGAGACGGTCGCCAAGTGATCTTCAAAAGACAACCGTCCATCCAGGAGAACACCCAGATTGCGCACCCTCTCCATTGGGGCCAATGATTCGCCCCCAACAGTCAGCCGCGGTTGCAGCTGGCTGTACCGGGATGCTGGCATACACAGCCACTCAGTCTTGGAGGGGTTGAGCTTGAGCCTGTTTCTCCCCATCCAGACCCGTATGGCCTCCAAACACCGAGACAACACTTCGACAGCTACATTGGGGTGGTCAGGGGTGGAAATGTACAGCTGGGTGTCATCCGCGTACAGTTGATAACTCACCCCAAAACCACCGATGACCTCACCCAGCGGCTTCATGTAGATGTTGAACAGGAGAGGTGAGAGAACCGACCCCTGTGGCACCTCACAAAGGAGGCGCCTCGAGGTTGATCTCTGCCCCCCTGCCAACACCGTCTGCAATCGGTTGGAGAGATAGGATGAGAACCACCGAAACACGGTGCCTTCCACTCCTAATCCCCCCAACCGCCGCAGCAGGATACCATGGTCGATGGTATCAAAAGCCGCTGAGAGATCTAGGAGAACCAGGGCAGAGGAATAATCCCTATCCCGGGCCCTCCAGAGGTCATCCACCAATGCGACCAAAGCTGTCTCCGTGCTGTACCCAGGTCGGAAGCCGGACTGGAACGGGTCTAGATAGACAGATTCATCCAGGTACTGGGGTAACTGGTGTGCCACCACACTCTCAACAACCTTCGCCACAAAGCGAAGGTTGGAGACTGGATGGTAGTTGCCCAAAACAGCTGGGTCCAGGGAGGGCTTCTTGAGGAGGGGCCTCACCACTGCTTCTTTCAAGGCAGTGGGAACAACATCCTCCCTCAAAGAAGCGTTGACAATCCCCTGGAGCCAGCCTCGTGTAACCTCCCGGGTGGCCAGCACCAACCAGGAGGGACACGGGTCCAATAAACATGTGGTGGCATTCAGCCGCTCCAGCAATCTGTCCATGTCCTCGGGAGCCACAGGATCAAACTCCTCCCAGATGGTCTCAACAAGACTAGCCTCCGTCACCTCACCCGAAACTACCCAATTTTGGTCCAAACCGTCCCGAAGCTGAGCGATTTTGTCAAACAGATACCTGCTGAAATCCTCAGCACAACCCTGTAAGGGATCATCGCAACCCTCCTGATGAAGGAGGGAGTGAGTCACCCTAAACAGGGAGGCTGGGCGGTTCTCTGCTAACGCAATGAGGGTAGAGACATAGGCCCACTTGGCCTCCCTCAATGCCATAGATAGGTCTGAGTAAAAGACCTAACTAGTGTTCCGTCAGCTTCAGAACGGCTGGACCTCCACGCGCTCTCTAGGCGTCTTCTCCGGCGTTTCATCTCCCTCAGCTCCTCGGAAAACCAAGGAGCTGGTTGAGACCTATGCCGGGTCAGAAGCCGCAAAGGCATGACACGGTCCAAAGCGCCCACCGCGGCCTGTTCCCAGGCCGCAACAAGCTCCTCGGCCGAGCCGTGGGCCAGATCGCCAGGGAGCGGCCCAAGCTCCATCAGAAACCTCTCCGGGTCCATCAGTCGCCTGGAACAGAACCAACGTATTGGTCCCGTCTCCCTGCGGTGTTGAGCGGCGGTCCAAAAGTCCAGACGAAGGAGAGAGTGGTCTGACCATGACAAAGGTTCAATGACTAATTCTCGTACTTCCAGATCACTCAACCAGTCCAGAGACAAAAATCAGATCCAGTGTGCTTCCCCCGACGTGGGTGGGGCCGTCAATTAATTGGGTCAGGTCCATGGCCGTCATGGAGGCCATGAACTCCCGAGCCGCCGTTGACGACACACCGGCTGATGGCAAGTTGAAATCCCCCATGACCATAAGCCTAGGGGTATCAACTGCCATCCCGGCTATCAACTCTAGCAACTCGGGCAGGGCTGTTGCCATGCAGCAAGGAGCCAGGTACGTGATCAACAAGCCCACCTGCATCCTACGCCCCCACTTCACGTAAAGGGATTCACAACCGGCTATCTGAGGAACAGTGGCCTCCATCGGCTCCAGACTCTCTCTAATAACCACCGCCACCCCTCCACCCCTACCTTGGGCCCTCGGCTGATGAAATGCCCGGAAACCCGGTGGGCACATCTCCACCAGGGGAACCCCCCCTTCAATGCCCAACCAATTCTCCGAAATGCCCATAAGGTCCGCAGCCCCCCCCTGTATAAGATCATAAATCAGGGGGGCTTTATTCACTACGGACCTAGCATTGCATAACATCAGCCGAAGGTCCAAGCCCTGGGGATACTGGCCACTCGGGGAACAGGAGAAGTCTGAGGGGCCAGAGCACGCAATCGCTCTCAAACAGCGAGTGCGCACCCCCTGAACATGATATGGCCCCCCACTTCTGCCATATCTGCCTCTCCCACTTACCATACTGATGGAACGGCCCTCTGGAATTGGAGAATAAGGCTTCCCCTTCACCTCCGAACCTAATGAAGTATCGCTGCGAGCAATCGCAAGGACTGGCTCCCTCCCCGATATAATAAAAATCATAATCTTTACAAACATCTAATAGATAAATTTTCCAGACATTTTTATTATACTTGATTTAGTTCCCAAACCATGTAGTTTCCTACATATAGTTCCTCACGGTCTGGAGGGATGTCCAACTCCCTTCAATCTCCAAGGTCCAACTGTCATTGTTTGCTTCATGAGTTAATGAGTTTATTTCTGAAATAATGTGGGTAAAGCCCATGGAACCCTAAATGTGCAGTATAGTAACCTCAATAAGAATACTGGGAATACAGTCAAGAGACTTAGAGTCAAATTTGAGGCTGACTCTACATCAGAGATTCTGTGATATAGCAGGGTATCACTTGTCAATAGCTCCTTAAAGAAGCTGTACCTTTTCCTGGTTTCAAAGACTGCTTTCTTTGCAGCTGCAATACAATACCAGGAAAAATGTGCTTGGTTTAAACCAGGGATCTCCAACCTTGGCAACTTTAAGCCTGGCAGACTTCAACTCCCAGAATTCTGGAAGTTGAAGTCCACCAGGCTTAAAGTTGCCAAGGTTGGAGACCCCTGGTTTAAACAGCTGCAGATAGATATTATATGTGCACTCGTGGGAACTCCAGTCTATTTTCCCTCCTGAATTTGAAGTGTTGCTCAGTCCTAATCTTTTGTACCCTTCCAGAGGGAACAATAGGCTGATAAGTATATATGACAAGGAAAAGAAAGGGGAAAAGTTATTTTCAATAGCAACAGATAAACCATATTTTGCAGGCAGATGGGACTGAAGGCCAAGCAATGGATTGGTTTCGGAAATGTGAATGAAAGAGCAGTAGATTTCTACTTCTTAGATCTCTTTCAGTATCTTTTGTAACTAATTAACACAGCAACAAAACAGAAATACGAGAAAATACGGACACTTAAAAAAAAATATATCAGGGAAGGTAATTTGGTCCAGCAGCTGTTGTACTACCGAGAGTAGCACCTGCCAGCATGTGCAGTGTGGGAGAATGATGGAATGTATTACTTTCCCAATACAACAATTAAGGCTGTGATTGTATACAAACATAGCTAGAAATAAGCACACAACTGAACTAAATGAGACATTTCCCCACCTGTTTCTACAGCACTGTCCTGAAAATATGAATAATGTTTTAACCCTAGCACAATATAACACTATAGAGTAGGTGTTGGGGACTGTTTCATCTTTTGCTTCTATGAGCTGTTTTGTCAACTGAAGCAAACAGCAAGACATAGCTAAATCTGGACTCCATTTTACTAAGCATGAGTTCTGTAGTCCAGAAGTAATTTAAGATTGAATTTGCTGATAGAGGTTGCTCAGGAACAAGTAAGAATGGAGATCCACTTTGGAAGAAACACTATTGGAATCTGGACTTTTCAGAGTGGATTCTCCAAAGGATTATAAATGCTGAAACAGAATCATTTGGAGTTGGAAAGCTAGCAAAGCAAAACAAAGCAATGCAATGCAATGAAGAAGGAGGCATTGCCTTTAATTTTGATACAGATAATTGGGACATCAGAATTTTGAGTAAATCAGGTGGATACAAAGGGAAGAACTGGCCATAAATTGCAAAATCACAAACTGCAAATATACCAATCAGCACATATACAGAGTTTATGGAAGAAATGTCTGAGAGAATCAAATAAAAAAAAATACTGAAAACACAGAAAATATAGAAAATGTGCTACCCACAGCATTTAGTGATAAGTAAATCTAGATTGACTTTAGTTGTCTGAATGTTGAAACAAATGAAGGAAACAGGCATTTTGTAATTTTCTTGGACTAACAACAGTAAAGGAACTAGCAGTGCAGAGATATGCCACAGACTCAGAGTAGCAATGAAGGCCTTGGGAAACTATTCAGATGCCTGGATGTGTCTATATAAAGACCAGAATCGGGCTAGCAATGGTTTCCCATGTTGGCTTTTGAACAACTGGGACAGAAAGAATATTAAATGTTTTTGAATTTTGGTGTTGCAGAAAACTCATGAGAATACCATGGAAAGCTATGAAAATAAACAAATGGCTCATAGAACAAATCAATTCAAAGCTCTCACTCAAGGGATAAATGATCAGACTCAAGTTATCACATTTTGAACACATTATGTGAAGATCTAACTATAAACCTGGGGTACCGTCAGCAGATGAATGCATTGAGTTACTGTACAAGATTGATGGATCTACCATTGGTAAACCTGGAGGGCCAGGTTGGGGACAGATCATCCCAGAGATAATCTGGCTACTGGTAATTCAGTCCACACCAACCTGATGGCACGATTGCTAAGATTAGTTAACAGAGGCTGGGTTTATGCAACACACAGTGCTAAAATGCAATGGGCTTAATGCGGTTCAGTGGTCCTTGCTAATAATAAGGGAGTAAGTTAACAGCTCGCATGTACAGCATATGGCAGGGGTGTCAAACTCCATTTCATTGAGAGCCGCAGAAGGGTTGTGTTTGACTTCAGGGGATCAAGGTAGGCATAGCCAGCATGATGTCACTCGTGTTGGGTGGGGGGACCTGTGATGACCTGAGTGTTCTGCCAGCGAAAACGGGCTCCCGAGCTCCGTTTTTGGCTGGGACGGCCTCCTGCAACCCTCTGCCAATGAAACAGAGCTCGGGAGGCTGCACACCACCCTCGCAAGCTCCATTTTCGCTGGCAGAGGCACTGCAGGCTGGTCCTGTTTCAAGAAGTTTAATCAAAAAAGCCCAGATAAGCCGTCATTACAAGTATATATCTACATAAGACAGGAACTGGAAAATACCACACAGGAGCAGCTGAAGGCAACTCCGAAAAAGGCAGGAAATGCATATTAGAATAATCCTGCCAACACAGCAGACATAACCACTGTAACATCTTCCCTTTTCATATTGTATAAAACATTCTAAACTAATACGTAATAAAACATTCTAAAACATAAACATTCTAAAACATTGTGAAAATTCCAATACATTATAAAACCTTACAATACAGCTATATTGCTGAATTAAAACTATATTATTAAAAACAAAGCATATGAAGAAGATACACTGTAAAAGTTCCGATGATTAAAACATTATAAAACCATATTAAACATTATAAGACATTATAAAACATTGTAAAAATTCAAAATGTAAAAGGGAACAATATCAACACTTTCTACAGATTAAGTCTGTCAGGTGATCACGAACATCTGCTGCTACGAGTGATGACTGGCCCTCTTGTGCTGACTGGCTTTCTCTGCACTTTGGGCTTCTCTGATCTTACTGAGACCGCTGGGCTTTTCTCACCACTTACTACGGTGTCCGGCATTCGACTGCTATGGAGTATACCCGCTTACTCCAAGCTCTCATCAACACTGATCTGACGCCCCATCCCTATGCATTCCTTATTGTCAATAGGTAAGTGCAGCATGGTAATACCAGATGCATATGGACTGCCCAAAGGATATGTAAAATCTGGCTGCTTGGCTACAAGCAAATCTACCTGATTGTGACAATATAGAGTTCCTTCAACATCCACTAAATAGGAGCAGGGAGCCACTGGTTGTAAGCAGCTACCCATTTTCCAGCAGCCTGTTCAATCTCCAGGCAGTGGTCTCATCCGAATCCGTTCCCCAAACTTCAATTCTGGCAGATCTCTAGCTGATTTGTCATATCTTGCCTTGACTGCTTGTCTCTTCAGCCATAACTTTTCTGGAATCCCTTGTATCATCAAGGGCTCAAGCAGCTTATCTGCCACTGGTAAGGCTGTCTTTAGTCTCCTTGACATCAGTTTCTGTGCCGGGCTACTGTTCATGCCCTCAGATGGGGTATTTCTCCAATGTAGAATGGCTTTCCATGGGTTTTTACCTTCGCTGTGAGCTTTCCTACATAGATGCTTAGCGATCTTCACAGCTGATTCAGCTTTGCTGTTAGCTTGTGGATGACAGTGAAGAGGTCACATGCTCGAACTCCCACTCAGCGGCAAATTTCCTAAGTTGTAAGCTCATAAACTGAGGACTATTATCTGAGATCACTTTATCTGGTTGGTCATAACGTGCAAACTGAGCCTTGCATCTCTTAATGGTAGTCTCTGCTGAACAGTCCTGAAGGGGTTCGATTTCCCAAAAGTCAGAGTAATGATCAACTAATATTAGATACTCTTTTCCTGCAGAGTTGAACAAGTCCATACTAACAATCTGCCAAGGACGTGATGGTCTCATGTGACATCATGGTTTCGTTTTGTTGCGAATATGCATATTCATTGCAGGTAGAACAATTGCTAACAAAGTCCTTGATTTCGCCTTGCATCTTGGACCAGTAAAGCGTGTCACGGGCTTGTCTATAGCATGCCTCTGTGCCAATATGGCTCGAGTGTATGTGCAATAGCATCTCTGCTCCCAGTGACCTTGGCACTATGATTCTTGGACCCTTCTACAAGATTCCATTTTGTACGGCAATCTCATCTCTAAAAGACCAATATTCCCTCACTATTGCAGGAACTGCTTCCTTCTCATCTGGCCACCCGCTCAGAATGATAGCCTTCAGTACCTGTAAAGCTACATCAGTACCTATGTCCTGCCTAAGCTGACATAACCGCTGATTTGTGACATTAAGATAGTCTGCTTGATTAACTTCTGTGAAGAAAGTTTGTTTGTGTTGCAACCAGCAGACCGTCTGATGCTCATGTTCTCCTCTAGGTGTCACCTGATCTAAAGTAGCCCTACTCAGGGCATCATTGATATACATTTCATGTCCTGGCTTGTAGACAACATTGAGGTTGTAATTCTGCAAACTAAACATCATGCTCTGCAGCAGTTTGGGACTGCACAAAAGGGGCTTCTTGAATATGGCTATTAGCGGCTTGTGATCAGTTTCAGCTGTGATTATATCCTGGCCATAAAGATAATGATGGAAACGCTGGCAGGCAAATACAATACTTAAGCATTCCTTTTCAATTTGAGCATAATTCAACTCGGCAGAAGAGAGCGCTCTGGACGCATATGCAATCAGCCGACCTTCTTGCAATAGGCAACATCCTAGGCCATTTTTGCTCGAGTCACTTTGAATAGTAATGGCCTTTGTAACATCATAATATTTTAACACTGGTGCAATGGTGACCAAGTGTTTTATCTCCTGTACTGCCTGGTCACACTTGGGAAGCCAGTACCAAACTGCATCTTTGTCCAGAAGATGTCTCAATGGCTGACACTTCTTCGACAGGTGCGGCAGAAATTTTGCTAAATAGGTAACAAAGCTGATAAATTTCTGCACCGATTTAGATCAGCAGGTGGTGGCATCTCCACAATGGCTCTAATCTTATCTGGATCAGCTTTTAAACCTTGTGAGGACAAGATATGCCCATGGAAGCAGACTTCATACACCTTAAACTGCAACTTCTTTACACTGAGCCTTAACCTCACCTGCCTACACCAATCTAATAGTGCTATTAGCTTCTCATCATGGTCATGCTCAGATTCTTCGTCTGTTTCACCACAGCCAACTATAAGAATGTCATCAGCTATTGGCTCAATTCCACTGAGCCCACTTAGTAGTTTGTGCTGCTTTTGTTGCACGTTGATTTCGTTGATGCACCTCTGGTGCTATGGAAACTCCAAAGGATAATTTGAGCCATCTCTTCTACCCCATGGGTACCCCAGAATGTAGTTATATAGCTACTTGTTTCATCCAGTTTACACTGTAAGAAGGCATCTCTGGTGTCAACAAAACCCGTGCTTTGGGTAGCTTGTGCAAAACATCAAGTGTTGGCATTAAATATTGTGACCATTTCAGGGCCATATTCAAAAACTTAGGATCAATGCAAATTCTAATCTTCTCCGGCGTCCTAATAACAACCATGTTGCTTATCCAATCAGTGGGCTCAGATACTGACGTAATATGTCCTTCCGCCTCGTACTTATCCAATTGTGCTTTAACTTGCAATTTAATAGCTATGGGCACATTACTTGGAACACTTTGTACTGGAGAAATGGTAGAATCATCACCTCTCCTGGAACAGATACTACAGGCCCCTCAAACACCTCCATGTAAACTTGGAGGATTTGCTGCTTTGTCAATGGCCCCACCAGAGATTGGTGGGGGAACTCACAACATTGTGTAACTCGGCCGGTAAGGTGAACTGCATCAACCCCAAGCGCTCCCATGTTGATCCTGACAATAGTGGTTTCTGATCAGCTTCCACAATCTCAAATTCAAGTTTATAAATATCCCCGCGTATGCTGCATTCTGTTTGAAATAGGCCCAGTGAGTCCATTAGTTCCCCTGAATATAACTTCAGTTTAGTGCTACTAGGCCAAAGACAGATCTCAGGTGCCAGTTTCATTTTATCCTTTAGACTCATAACATCACATGTTGCTCCAGAGTCCAGCTGGCAGGGTTGAATTATGTTGTTAAGCCTGAGGTTTGCCCTTAGAGTGTACTGCACCAATTCATTCTTTCCTATAAACCACATCAGTGGTAAACAAGGATTCATCCTCCGAATCTGACATTTGCTCAATTGTGTGCAACTTCCTCACTTCTTTTATCCATGCCTGACACACTTCTGCAAAGTGATTTAGCCTTCCACATGCTCTGCAGGTTTTCCCATATGCAGGGCACTGCTCTCTCTCGTATATGCACACTGCCGTAATACTTGCAAACTACTTGATAATTTGCAAATGAATTGTGCAGCTGCGTTTTATACTGGCACTTATGTTGATAATTTGTCATACTTGGCTGTTGTTTAGAGACTGTATTAACACAATCCTTAACCCGCTTTAGACTTTTCAGCCGTTTGTCAGTAAGTTCTACAGTCTGACACATCTCAATTGCTGCTTGTAAACTTAAATTATGCTCCCTCAAGAGGCAGCGGGTGTGTGCTTTCACTGGTAACACCCAAAACTATTTTGTCCCAAATGAGTTCATCCCTTAAAGGGCCATAGTCACAACTTACAGCTTTTTCCTTTAAGCTTGTGACGAAGCTATCTATTGTTTCACCTTCTTCTTGCTTGCAGCGGCCAAATATATCTCTTTCATAAATGACATTTTTAAGAGGTCTAAAATAAAAGCATATAGGATAGCTTTGGTATCACTTTTTTGCTCCTCAGGGTTGTGTTTATAAATGTGGAGGCATTTATTGCCCATCAATCTCCTTAATGTGGCAGCTTGAGCTGCTGCCGGTTTATCATGCAAGCCTGTAGCTAAGAAATAGTCTTCAAACTCTGCCCTGAAAGTATCCCAATTGCTGGTGCAGTCTCCACTCACCCTCATGGCCTCAGGCAGAGGTATGCTGTTAGCAGCTGCCATGCTTGAAACTGCTCAGCTTCCAGGAGTATACTTCAAACGTATCAGAAAGACATGGATTCAGACTTCTGACACCATGTTTCAAGAAGTTTAATAGAAAAAGTCCTGATAAGCCGTCATTACAAGTATATACCTACCTAAGACAGGAATCGGAAAATACCTCACAGGAGCAGCTGAAGGCCACGCCTGAAAAGGCAGGAAATGCATCTCAGAATAATGGCATATTTATTATTCAAATTTCTATACCGTCCTATCTCTGAAGGACTCAGGGCGGTTTACAGCCTTATAAAACACAAAGTATAAAATAAATACATGTTAAAACAACATTTAAAAAACTTATTCCATTAGGCCAAATTTAAAACTATAGTTAAAAGTACAAAACCCCGTTTAAAATTGATTTTAAAATTAAACCCTAGGCCAGTCCTGCACAAATAAATAGATGTCTTAAGCTCGTGGCGGAAGGTTCGATGGGCTTTCCCAAAAGTAACTCAAAAGTAAGAGCTGCGTTGGCATAGTGGTTAGAACGCAGTATTGCAGGCTAATTCTGCTGACTGCCTGCTGCCAGCAGTTTGAGTCCCATAGGCTCAAGATTGATTCATTCTTCTGAGGTTGATAAACTGACGACCCAGACTATTGGGGGCAATATGCTGACTCTGTAAACTGCTTAGAGAGGATTGTACAGCACTGTGAAGTGGTATATAAGCCTTAAGTGCTATTGCGAACTCATTTTAGAGACTATGGGGTCTAACCTAACAGAGAAGAAATATGAGTAAGTGACGTCCCAGCCAGTCTCTGTCCCAAAATACTTGTTAGAGCAGACTATTACTAATTACATTCTTCAGTCCCAAACCTTCCCGTCTGAAATCCCAGATCAGCAGCCTCACCCCATAGAATTGCGATCATCGGTATCTGGGCGGGGCTTTAAGGAACAAGGGACCGCCTTCCTTTTGGGGTGGGTGTGGTGCCTGTTAGATGCTGCCTGCCCGTCTCTGTCGTAGAGGAGAGTGGAAATTAGTAACGCAGTTAGTATAGCCTCCAACCCACATAGATTTCTTATTCGACAAGTACTAGTACATAGGGGTGCGTGTGTGTGTGTGGGTTGGAGACTTGAGCGGGCAGGGACTTGCTTTCAAAGTTTTGCCCATTAGTCATAACTCCAGGAAAACGCAGCCAGCCAGAATGAGCATGGCGTATTTATTGCGCATACTTCAAATGCAAATCACAGGCTCGTTAGCATCCATGCTTTTCAGCGGGCGGGGAGCTCGTTGGAGAAATGCTTCAGGTTACAAAAGGGAGGCGCATCCGCACAGCTCCACCCTTCAGCCGTTCTCGCAGACCAGTTTTTTCCTTAATAAGGCGGCAGGCAACGGGTTCTCGGCCAACGTAAGCTGAGATTCCCTTCGCTAGCCCGGCCTTTCCTTTAACCACTCCGGCCTCAGGGCTGTGACACGTGGGGTTGGGTGTCTCCGCGGCCATGAATATGAATTAGAGCGGGCGGGGCCAGCCTGGGCCTTGATCGGGAACGTCATGAATATGCAAAGAGAGAGAGGATCGCCAGAGCCTCCGTCGGGCCTCGGATCGCGAAGCTTGGTAAGAAGCCGTTCGCGGGCGCCCCCCTTCCCCTCCCCGAGAAAGTGGGGAGCCGCGTGGCTCTTCTCGCATCCCGCGCGGGGAAATTTCGCCTTGCAGAAAGTGGCGGGGCGCCGGAGGCTCTGAGCGGGAGAGGTAGGGGGAAGGGGTGGAGGCGGGGGGTGGGGATAAGGGGTGCAAGAAAGGGGGAAAGAGCCCGAAGGTACCGTGAACGCATATGAAAAAAAGGGGGATGGGGTGGGTGGGAAGGCCGAGACTACCACCCCAGATGTTAAGTGTTGGGAATCCTGAAAACGGGACGGGAGGGGTTACGAGGGAGGAGGGTCGAGGCACCGCGGCGGCGATCTGTTCTGGAGACCCCCAGTACCGTAGTTGCTGCAAGGATTTGTAAAAGGCCTGGTCTAAAGACCTGACCGGCTCGTAGCAAGAGCCCAAGGATGGCGGACTGGCTGCAGCGGGAAGGCCAGTGAGGTTGGTGCCATATGGTATGCGGCTGCGCTACTTTGTGTGTCGCCTGGACTCCCGGCGCCTGTTCCTTGCCTTGATTTTTTCACCGAAATTTGGACCTTATGGTGCCTCGTTTTCCTGTAGCTGGGGTTCGGTTTTATTTTTAAATCTCCTCCTCCTCCTCCTCCTCCTCCTGCTGCTGCTGCTGCCTGGAGTACTTTGCAACGCTACCTCTCTCCAACCACTCCCTCTCTTGACTGAGGTTCCAGGTTACACACACCTCCTTTTAAAACTTACTGAATAGCAATGAATGCAGACAGGCTGTGTGACCCTAAAATGCACCCTCTGACCTGTTCTTGAAACATGTTCTTTCCCAGTCCCTACCTTTCTTGGGAGAAGAGTGGTTTGAGTCAACCAAGGATAATTCTTCAAATGGCATTTTGGCATCATTATTTCTGCCTTTTGTGATGAACCAGTTGTTTACAATGCAGGCTCCTTCTCTGATAGGAATAATCTATTCTCTTTGTCTTCTTGAGTAAGTTACTTGCTAGAAATCCTCCACACCTTCCAGTTTTTAAAACCATCATCTTATCTGCTTAACAGAATTGCATCCTTTGATCTTTAGGCAGCTTTTTCACTTTGCTTTCAAAATCTTATGATAACCTCCTACATCTGCCCTGTTTTTATTTGGCTCTGTTATTCAGAAATCTGTTTGAACTAAAAGAGCCACCAACTGTTCCTTCCCAGGAATGGGGGAAAAAAAAACCACAACAAGGGGGGAGTGGCTCAAGAGACTGGTTTCTCCACCAACCAGAAGGAACATCAGATCCTAAGGACAGTTATCTGGAGGCTGGAAGGGTAACACTTTGGTGTTCCTTTCAGCTGAAGGAACAAGAGGCACATATTGCTTTGCAAGGGAGAACTTCTGGAAGCCAAGATCAGCCCAGTTTAAATTACATATCAATGCCAGCATATTGCTCTTCCTTTCCACTCCCTGTCTCTTGTGTGTGTGTCTTTTTGGGTTGTGAATTAGTGGGCAGGGCCTTTCTCTTTTGGCGAATGTAAACTGCTTTGGAAGAGAGTTATATGAAAAGCGATGTTAAAATAAGTCTAATGGTCTTTAGCCTAAAATTTATGCTTGGGTTTTTATTAAGCCAGTCTGGTTTCATCTAAAACCCCTATTCTTGCAATTTTTAAAAAGTCCATCTGTACCTACTTATTTTTCTCTACAGCTGTCCTTTCCCTAAGGAGGCCCCTCTTGGTTAACCATCCCATGAGAGCTTTTAATCCTTGTTCTTATAACAATTGTGTGTGTGCTGTAGTCATGCTGAGATTCTTTTTCAGTCTTCTCTAACCAGGGGCATTATCCAGGTATATGGACTTCAGTTCCCACTAGATTTCTCGTCAGTGGCCTTTCTGAGTGGAAAAGTCTGAAAGTTGGTACGCACACACCTGGAAATTCCCCCAGTTCAGGAAGGCTGCTTTTACAGCTAAACTTTTCACACATATAATAGAGATCAATGCCCTATCTGCCAACGTTTTATAAATAGACAGGATAGTATGTAAAACAAGAATCCATAAATGGCAAGGGATTTACTTGCTGGTATATTATAGTTCAAACTGTATTGCATGTTGGGAGGGCTCTTGAAAGACATGGTGATAACTTTTCTTTCTCTTTTTATTCTTTTTATTGACTAATTTACTTAGAGAATTTATATAGCCACTCACTCTCAGTGTCACTGGGTGGCTTATAAAAAGTAAAAACCCAATTTTCAAACAGTAAAAATATTATACATGCCCTTCCGATGACAGCAATTAATCAAATCACTTGGTGGACTCCATCTCACTCTAAGTTCCCCATTGACAAAACCAGATCTTCAGGGCCTTGCAAAAGAGTGTTAAAGTGGAAGGCAGTTTAATTTCTGTGGAGATGATATTCGAAAGGGAGGGAGCCACATCCCACCAGATGTGTCTCTTTAGGAGAGGGCATCATTTGTCATTACTTTCTTTCAATGAAGAAGTAACCTAATTGCCTCATGCCTTTATGAGAAATGTGACCAAAGCAGGAATACTTTTAGATGATGAGATATATAACTGGTTACCTGGTTGAGTACTAATTGCACAAGAAGAGTTCCAACATAATGAAGCAATTTCAGAAGAGATAGTTGTGCTGAAAAAACATCACTTATTCTCCAAATCTGGAATACCTACCACTACTATGGAGGGAACTCCAATCCACTCAGCCCTTTCCCTATAAGGCCTCCCATGTGGCTGCTAACATTCTATGGAAGAAGAATTCAATTTTACCTATTTTTTTGGCAAGAGTTTCTACTTTTATCTATTTCTTCCTTTTAGCATAGAATTGCTGAAGATGTGGGAAATGTTCAGCAAGTTTACCTTTCTATGTCCATCCACTCCTAAAGAATGCTTATATAAATAAATGATAAGAGTTCTGATTTTTAAAAAATACAGTGGAAAAATTATCAATCTCAGTTGTGGTTATGGAAGTAAATGTACCTGAAATGAATATGGGTTTGTTAATTTCACCCAATTTGTTGTGTTTGTTAGAGTTTCAAATTCTGGCTAGATTGCGATTAGAACAGAGTGCAGGGACACTCCTTAGAGTGGTAAGAGGCCAAGTTTACACATTGTGAGTCATATTTTCAAACCTGAACTAGGTTAGTTCAGTACAAACTTGTAAGAAACATACATTGCAATAGAAGGTTTATTCCTATATTATAATAGCTATTTCAATTATTGTTGCTCAGCATTTTTAAAATAAAATAAAAAAATATAATGCAATATTTCGGGGAAACTTGTTTAAATTCCTGGAAGCAAGTAAGGAACAAGACTTTATTTTGGAGAAGGCAACTGGTATAAGAAGCATTGTATAGAATTGTCTGTGTTAGTGGCCCACTTAATTAAGAAAGGAAATTTAGCCTTGTAGAATATTGTTGGATTATCACACTTTATCATGCTCATTGCCTGTGCAGACAGTGAGAGTTGACATCTAAACTACTCTCTGCTCAAGAGGAATTGGTTTTGAACTAGCTGATCACAGGTTATACGGGGATAATCGTGATGATGGTCATGGATGCTTAATCCACCAGTAGTGTAGAGAAGGCCTGCAAGATACATCTTCTCTGGATTTTTATGTAGAAGAAGTTTTATTGAATATCTTGGAGGTATGAACGTTTTGCAACAGGAGTTTATGTAGATATTTAACAGTGCCCTTTGGGCATTCTGTCATTTCTGTTTCTTGGCTCAGTTTTGGCACTTGCTGCCTTCTTACATATACCTTTTGGCGTCTCTGTGTCTCAAGTTTCTTCTTTCTATATTTTCTCTACTCTTTGCTTGTTCCCCAGGATTTCCTCAACCAGATCCTTATTATAATCCCAAGGGGCGGGGTGGGGGGGAGGAGGGAGGGATTCTTGTATAATTTAAAGTTGCAATGTCTCAAGTTGCAGTAGGTGTTGATTCTGATTCAAGTTCTAGGAACCTCTTCTTTCTCCAATTTGCTTGTCATGTAATCACTAGGTGGATTTAGATGCTTCAGTTGAACTTTGTGCCGAGCTATTACTTAATTTATCTGCCTTGGCTAAATTAGTGTCTCTTTGTTTTAGTTCCCTAAACAGAGGGAACTAATTTTGCCTTACACCACCAAATTCTAAGGAAGTATAATGAACATTTCTATATAGAAGGCAAATAACTATTCTGCTTTAGAAACAACGTTTTTTCTTTGCACACGGAATCTTCCTATTTCTTAGGTCCTTGTAGCTTACTACAATTCTACACATTTATTTTCTGCATATCAACTTTTCATCACTGTAGCCCAAGGCTCATTTGGATAATATGGTGTATTTCCTTGCCCAAAAATTTTATTTGAAGATCCGTTACAAATAATTTTATCTTCCTCCCCAACATTTTTTTTTCTATGAGAAAGTACTTACAGGTAATCCTCAATCTAAGACCACAGTTGAACTCAAAATTTCCATTGCTAAGCAATACAGTTGCTAAGTGAGTCATGTCTCATTTTACAACCTTTTTTTTTTTGCTATGATTGTTACACGAACCACTAAAGTTGTTGAGTGAATCAAGGGGTCATTAAGTAAATCTGGCTTCTCTTATTGACATTGCTTGTCAAATGCTCCCTAAGAAGGTTGCAGATGACAATTTCAAGGCCCCAGGATGCTGCAACCATTGTAAATACATGCTGGTTGCCCAGCATCTGAAGTTTGATCATGTGACTGTAGGGATGATGCAATCGTCATAACTCTGAAAACTGGTCATAAGTCACTTTTTTCAATGCCATTGTAATTTTGAATCATCGTTATGCAAAAAGTCGTACATTGAGGACTACCTGCATAGAAAAGTTGGGGTTAGAGTTAGATTTTAAAGGTTTTCAAGCCAAAAAGTAGAAGACGCCTTTCATCCCTTGACCCCCCCCCCCAACCCCCAGGGTTCTTGCAACATGAAAAACTCTGAGGAAAAGAATTTTGCTGTGATAATTTCTGCCTATTCAAAAACTCAATAAATTCTTTTCATCATGTGATATTCTCAGCCAAACAGAGTTTTTTTCCCTGGTTCTTTGTTTACTCATTGTGCATATTTTCCTGAAGTATGTACTTCCTCTTTGAAAGTTACTTCATACTTATTTTTTATGGATAACATTATTTTCAGTGCAGGGAGAAAAGTAAGTCACCTAATAACATAAATGCATTTCTCTCTTTCTCCAAATTCATTACTTTTCAGAGACAGGTAACATTTATATAGATTAACCTTACGTGTGTGCTGGCTGGACTGCTTGATAAAATCCTGCTATATTACCTTACATTTTGCACACTGAAATGTTTGTCAGTTTTAGCCTGGCTGACAAATGTTTTCTGCAATCTGATTCTGTAGATACGTTGGGACTACAACCCAGAAATTCCAACCATCGTAATTGCTGTGCATCTTTATAGATCAAAACAGATTGAATAGTATGTATTGGATGGTACTTCAAGAGCTAAGTCTTTGCATAATTGGAATTAATATTAAAAAAAGAGAAAAGGCTAGAAAGCAGCAGTACAGATAAGTTCTGGTCTAGCTTCTGCCTTGTTTAATGACTGTTCGTAGTTACAGTGGTGATAAAAAAAGTAACGTTATAACCAGTCCTCACATACACACGTCTTGTAAGGCCAAGGAAGCTAAAGTAAGAACATAAGTACTGTGAGGTTTCACTTAGCAACTGCTTGGTTTAATGATTGAGTTTCTGGTCCCAATTCTGGTTGCTAAACAAGGACTACCTGTATGTGGGTAATATAAAGATTCAACTTGAGTCCGTGTTATCCGCAAAAGAGGTTGGCTTGTAGATACTAAGGGATGAGATGAAGGGCTAAGCAGCAAGCAGAGTGCTGTCAGTCTGTTCTTCAGTTTCCTTCATTCAGGCATGGAAAAAGTTGCTTGCTGGTCCCCAAGAGGCAGACTGAGAATGGGGGTGTCTTTACGGTCTTTCAAGGATACCTTGTTCTCCTCCCTTTGTCCACTGTGACAGTTTTTTCCCCTATCTGGCTAAAGGGGGGGATCTTCACGAGCCCTTCTGTGGCCTCATTCTGGGTCCATTTTTGTTTTGAATATAGCCAATTGGAACAGTTTTCTGCTACACACACTCTTCGTAATGCTGTTTTCCTTCTTAGAGAGAGTTTGGCCCATTGTTGAAATCTAGTGGGAGGTCGTTGCTGTAGTGATGGGAGCAGGCCCCAGCTTTACCTCATTGAATTCCAGTGGCTCTGCCAAGTGATTGAGAAATCAGGAGAGAGGAAGCACTCCAGATGTTTACTCCTTGCCCTGCACAGTCTGGTTGGGAACATGTACAGCTGGGATGGCGCTGAGCTGAATTTCTCCCATTACTGGGGAGTGGGGGTGGAAGAGGGAGGTAGCTGAAAGGAACTTGGAAGGAGGAGAATGGTTCCGATTAAAAAAGAAGCCAAATGGGAGTGCTGTGGCGAAATGACAAGAGCTGACAGCAAAAAGAATGAAAGATTAGCAGAGGGGTGGAAGAGGCAAATTCGGCATTAAATGGATAGAAAAGCAAGTTGGCAGAGGAGAGGGTGCGACGAAGGTGGTGCAAGTACTGTGCTGAACAGGGCAGCAGCATAGGTTAAGAAACCTAAACCCTGATGCATTTGAGGTTTTCTACTTTCAGTGTGAGTCATGGGCTGGTTGCTTGTGAGAGTTGTGCTCCCTTCATCCGTGTTCCAGCCTGCCCTGGGAGTGGCCTAAAATGATATATTCTCATTCTCTCCCTCCCTCCCTCTCAGAGAAAGACAAGGAATGGTACCTCGTATTAAAGCTAAAACCTAGCTAAAAATAGTAAGCAAAAGTATTGGGGAAATTTCATTTTGATGATTTAATATCAGTGCCTGTGCCATCTGATAAGAAGCCTTGGTTATCTCTTGAGAGGATTTTGCAAATTGCCTAACCTCCTTTTTTGTGCCTGTGTGTGTGTGTATCTCCTAGGGGCTGGCCTTTATGCTGACTTCTGAGTCACCACCTGATGTGATGGATTCTAAGCCTCAATCGCTGTGTTCTTCCTTTTCCATTACCGCTGCCAATGGCCGTAAAGACACTAAACCACCATCGAGCAGCTCTGAGATAGGTATATATCCAAAGGACAGCAGAAATGGGTTCCTTACCACATGGCAACTGGCCAGGTTTTCTATTGATAATAAGGGAGTGGTTCTCCTAAGAATCAAGTGCTGAATGTTATACGAAATGGCTCTTTCTTTGGTATTGCAAATTGCACATATGGGAAGACATTTTCTGATGTACTCTTATGCATAATTCTCCTTCCCACCTCTGAAATATTAAACACTAAATTAAAGGACACTTTAATTCCATGTTGTAGGTTCAGGAATATTTTTTTATTGTTACTTCTTTCAGGACACAAACTAGGATTCTTAACACTTCACTCCTCCTATAGTCTAAAGCAGTGCTTCCTATAGCTGGGTAAACCCAACATTAAAATGGATAAAAAATTGTTTTTCTTTGGGTAATGGGTTCATGCGTTGTTATCCAATCACAATAAGAACATTTAAATTGGCTTAAATATTTTGCCTTCATTGGGTAAACAGGACTTTCAGATAAATGGTTTTGGATAACAAAGGGGAAAAAAAAGGGGAATTCCTAGTCTCAAATGATACAATCCGCCATGAACTTTAACCATGTGAATTTGGTGGTCATATCAAGGATTGATCTTACTTTTTAGCCTGAGACACTTGAACCTTAAAATGTAGTCCACAGGATCTTTCATGGGATATGCTGTATTTTTCTTTGTCACCTGGGATTTGCAAGCTTGGTAAACTGTTCAGTGTGACCTGGATCCCAGGTTGCATACAATCTTCATGGAGAATGTTAACAAATTATGTCCACTTTATTCCCCTCTCCCCATTGCTTTCATTCCATTTTCAGCTCAATTTTGCTTTTTTATTAGAGAAAAATAATGATGTCTGAAATACATGCATATTATTGCACTTGTCTAATCATAAGATTCTTGTAATCTCTGAACAAGCTTCTACTGCTAACGAGATGAGAGGACTTTTAGAAGCAAGTTACTCTAGGCTTGCCAGGAAGACAGTGGACCATTAAACTTTTCCTCAGGATAAAGCACAGATTCAATAATATCCCCTGAAAATTGGGAAATTTAAGCATAAAGGGCTTTAGTAACACTAATTTAGGCTAATAATTCTTGTATTGGAGCCTTATAATTTAATGGCCACGTGTTAACAATTTCTTATTAAATGCTTCTCTCAGGGGACGCCCGTCCAAAGCCACCGGTGAAACCCAAGCCTTGCGTTCTTCCTAAACCAGCTATGCCAGTGAAACCTACGCCTGGACTGCGCCAGACTCTTTCTGAGGTGCCTTCTGCAGAAAAGATCAATTTGTTGGCTGGGCCTAAGCCATATAGCAGTGGAGCTGGCAGTGCTGTAAAGCGCCTTTCCTTTAACCTGAAGTGCTCTCCAAGAGAAGTTACCAATGGGAAAGAGGTTCCATCTTTTTTCTCCACTGCAAGCAAGTCATCTGAAGATAAAGAAGATGCTGAGCCCACAAAAAAATCCAGTGCTATTGAAAGAGCTTCTGAGGAAGAATGTAGAGAATCCTCTAGTGTAGCCAAATGCACACTCCCCTTCAAAGTGAAACCGGTGCCAGTAGCAACTAAGCCAGAACGTTTTCCTGGGACCACAGTGGAGGAAATCTTGGCCAAAATCGAAAAACCCAGTGAAAGTTCACCCAGCTCTGAACGGCCTCGGCTAGTACGCTCTTTCTTCAGCCAAGATGGTGGTTCAGCTGTTCACCTAGGGCCTAAGGGTTATGTTGCTTTCCGGAGAAGTTCCAGTGGAGAAGAAGGAGTAGGAACAGATCCAGAAGGGTCTGTTTACCGAGTCTCCTGTGAAATTAAGGAGAGGAGTTTGTCAAGGAACAAGGAATTAAAGGAAGAAAACAGGAGATTAAATGAGCAGCATGCGCCTGAATCTCAACAGCCAGAAACAGAGGTCAAAAGAAATGAGATTTTCCTTCCTACAGACAGGTGAGGTTCATATAATCACAGTGGACTATTCTGAGTAGCCTTGAAAGTTCAGCTTTGCTGTGTGACTCATCAAGTACATTCTGAAAACAGAGATTAATTGTAGATTAGTAGCTGTTCTACTGCTAGCATTCCAAGAAAAATGAAATTAATGCACGAAATGTATCTGACAGTTTCTTTTTTTATTCTTTTATATTTGGCATTAGCGAGGGCAAATGCTTTTTTAAGAATAAAAGAATAGGTTGCTACATTTTTAAGATTCCAGCCCTCCTATATATCTATACTTGGATCATCTCATTCAATTTGATGGGACTTTTGTCTGACTAATCGTGTCTGGAATTGAGCATATTTTTCATAGTTCCATCTTTGTCAAATCACAGATATAAAGAATATACGGTTGCAAGAGATGGCAGTGCTCAGATCTAAGTGATTTGTTGATAAGGTAGCGGAGATGACATCTGATGAAATAGAAGATGCTTAGAATATTCAGCAAGACTTAAAATTTCCATAATTCTTGCTTTTAACACTATAATCAGTTCATTTAGATCAGAGCTTCCTCATTCTTATGTAGATTTCACATATGTTTGGCATCATGCCTTTAATTTTTGCATTTAAAAGTATCCATTTATTTAGATTAGGCATTAATAGCTTTTCCATTGTTAAGTAGATTATACATGTGATAGGCACAATGCCCTTAAAATAGGGGTAGTCCATTTTTGTGAGCTTTGAGAACTAGCTTTTGAACTCCCCCTTGTGCCTGGAGCAGCAAGAAGATGTAAATGAAATGGCTGTTTCCCCACTAGTGCTAGAAATGAAAAAAAAAAGTGATATTCAGGATAGTTTAAATTGGAGGAACTTTTAAGTCACTCCACTCTTTATCTTTGAAGATGGTGAGGAAGAAGGATGATTCTTCTCAGTTTTTGGAAGCTTGCATAACAACTTAGGAGTGTCATCTTCACAAGCCCACTTCCTTAGTATAATGTCTATGGTAGTATGTATGTGGAGAAACTCATAATCCAAAGAGTTTAAGGTAAGCAGTGGTCCTCTGAAAGACCTTTGAGAGCTCCAGATTGGCTATATGTGCTTTAGATACAGGATCCTTATTTCTGATTTTTGTGGTTGGTAATTTACTTGGTATTCATCCTGCCTTTGTCATAATAGAATAATAGGAGGTGATTCTGTTCTGTAATGATAATACATCTTTCTGTTAGCAGCTCCAGCCAGCCTAGCACGAGCTGTGAAGGAAACCAACTCGAATCCAGCAGTTCACCGTCTTCTCCTGGTGTGAGTTATCTGCAGCTCGGCAATTCCTCCATTGGTCTCTCTCCTTCCAGGCTCTCTTCTGTCTCAGGGGTATCTGCCACCTCTCTCCTTCCAGGCTCCCTCCCTGTAGGGTGCGTGTTTCCTTTCTCTACTAATGCTTCTCTTCAAGAAGAAGTAACCCTAGCAGGGAACTTTTCATGCATCAGTTTTGGTTATCTTAGCCCAAACTTGTTGCTCTTTGGGGCATAGGTTATGGCATTGCAAACAAAGAAACAAACAATTCTATATGCCGATATGTCCGGGTGCTTAACGTTTCAAAATGAAATATTCAGCTCTGCTAGCTGTGTTAGATGTTATCACCTGTAATTTATATTTTCCCATCCTGAATGGCATTACCCGGAGTGCAAAAACCTTAGCTATGCTGGTTAGTATATTATGAGAGTCTAGGTAGTTATTTCAGTTGTACTTTTTTTTTTAACTAACCACTTCATGTCCAAGCAAGGAAGAATAGAGCAGTATTTCTTCAGATCTTAAAAAAAAAGCCCAAGGTTTTTTTTTGAGAGAACAGAGAGAACCAAAGCTAATACAAAGTTACCGGGGCATGGCCAGAGGGAAGGGAGCAGTTGTGACTCAGAGTATGTAGTTCAACGACCTGCCAGGTATGTATGAAACAGGTCCCACTGCTCGGCCTGTAGCCAAATTCGCTAGTAGAGAAGGCACAGCAGCCTCTCACAGGTTGCTCTGAATGGATGATGGTAATGATTAACTTCATTTGCCTTACTTCAGGAAGGAGAGCCATCAGCTCATTGGGTGTGTTTTATTTAGCTCTGCTTTGTGTTGCACACACTCTTTTTTTATAAATCTAATCAAAGAGAAGGCAAAGAATGAGGTGGGTGGGGCATGCATTTTTGTTGTTACTGCACAATGTTGACTGATTTCTTCAGCTTCTCTTTTTCCCTTCCTGCACCACTCTTTGCATTTCATTATCTTCTGGCTTTAACAATATAGGGGTGATACTTTGGAGAGGGGCTTTCAAGGTCGTTTTTGATGTGTAAAAGCAGGAAGATGCTGCACATGGAGTGATTCAAGGAAAAGGGATATAATCGAGCCAGATAGTCTTGCAGTATATTCTAAATAATAATTCTTGGTCTGAAGGATGGAAGATGATCAAGTTCTAAGATTTTGCTAGATTGCTTTGGAAGTTTTCAGGGAAAGAAAGTAATTTAATTTGTTCTTCATGTGTGTCTCTTTTCCCCAGACCAAGTTCTCTTCCAGAGTCACACCTGGATCTCCTGATGCCCCTTCTGAAACAACCCAACCCCCTGGTGCTCCATACCTTCCAACAGATGTCCCATGTAGTGAAGCTTTGCTTCCACCAGGCTCCCCTGATGGATCTACTAAATCCTCCAGAAGTCCTCTGGTAGACTCTGTCAGTCACGTTCCGCTTGCAGACCCCCATGTAACCATTGCAGATCCCTGGCCTCCAGGATCCCCTATTAAGACTTCTCCAGGACAGTCCATGCTTTCAGACTTAGCAGATGTTTCTGCAAGATACCCTGAAGTCCCTCTTCTCCCTGAGCATGCTGCCAGTTTGACCCACCCGCCCACTGAATATAATCTGCGGTCTCACCAATGTCTTACAGGAGTGTCAGAATCCCCTGGCTCCCCTAGCATTCTTTCAAAGTGCCATGTTTGTTCTGATCAGCCTCCAGGGTCCCCTTCATGCATACCAGACTCCCTACTCAACAGGGGGAAGGAGTATCTCAAAAATAAAGCACAAATTCTTCCTTTTGAGGAGAAGGATCCCCTGCTAAATCAGCGGCGTGCTTCAGAGGGGGTGGTGCAACCACAGGGTAAAAAAATGGTCAGGGAAGAACTAGGAGGTTCCTTAGCTGCACTGCCAAAAGAGAAGGACCCATCTGTAGAGCAGACTTTAGGAGGAGAGTCTAGTTGGAGTCTGTCACAGTCATTTGAATGGTCATTCCCTAATCAGGGACTGGAGTTGGTTGGGAAGAGATTAGTATCTCCTCCCAACTCTCCCATTCAGGAACACGATGATGACAACCTTTTGGAAGCAGAATTGGGTGGAGAGATCCCTCCCATTCAAGGATCATATCAAGAGGCTGGTTCAGAGGGACAAATCGGGAAAGAGGAGGAGACTGAGGCTAGTGAACACAGCGCCAATAAGGAATCGGAAAGTAACTGGAAGAAGATTGAGGGGCAGCTAGAAACCCAATCTACTCTTGAGTTGTCAGCACCTGGTGGACCGTCTGTTCAGAGAAAGATAGGTAGCCCTAATCTAAAGGGCCCAGTGGTAGCTGAAGAGGTTACTTTTCAAGAGGATCATGATGATTTCCTCCAATTTCCCCCAAACAATGAGGAAGAGGCTCTACGAGCAATGGAGCCATTACCAAGTGTAGAGGAAACTGCTCCTCCTGCAGAGCCTTGTATCTTGTTCTCAGAAAGTGCCCAGGTACAGACAGCTGATACCTGTCAGGAAGAATGTGATGACCTGGGTATGGCACAGGAAGCCAAGATGGGGAACTCTGACCTACTGGGTGGAGTTGAACCTGGTTCTAGTTCACATTGGCTAGATGAGCTTCTGGCATCTCCTCCACCTAGCGCTGATGATACAAAGAAAAGAAGTACATCCAAGGTAGAAGACCCCACAGGACCACAGGTAAAAACATTGTACTCAGTATTAATTTTATGGAAGGCAGTGCTCTATTCAAAAAGAGGATCTTACTGGAATCAGACTTCCTCGGTGCCTAAGAACGTGGCATAGAAGGCGTTAAATGGACACAAGCATGTTTAGATGAGTAAACATTCCTGCCCAGTTAGATGACTGAGCCAGGGTTTGTCTTTAAGAACAGCAGGCTGCCTTTTTTGAATAAGCTACAAAGTAGTTAAACTGGTTGGGTGGCTGCAGAATGTGCAAGAGCAGAGGCTGAGCCAAAAGGTGCTGCCATATGTGATAATCCTCCAGTCATCTGGGAGAAGTTAATTTTCCTTTTCCCAGATCCAATTCTCTTTTCTGGGATTTCTTGATTATTAAGAAGTTATAGTTTGGATCCATTACAGTCTTGTCCAAAAGTGAATGTAGCTGTTCTTAGTTAAGAAGGACTTAACTTAATGAGTGAGACTTTATTCCATTAAGGGCCCACTGATGTAGTTGTGAAAGCTGAAAAATCAAGTAGGTTGACAGATTTAGGACAATTAATTTCCATTGGAAATTAATTTTCCAATTTGAAATTCGAATGGAAATTCATGATATTGGCTGCTCCAATCTCTCTTCACAACTGCAACAAACTCATTGCTCTGTCCAGTTGGGCCATATAAACTTCTCTATACTTTCCCCATGTTTCTTGCCAAAATATCTTAATTATTCCTTAAAGATGATTGTTTATTTTTATTGGCATATTTCATCCTTTCATTTTTATACATCATACTGCTTTTCTATTTCAGAACATGAAAATTAGTTTGTGCCTTTGGTATTTGTAATATACTGCATCTACAGTCATGGCCGAAAGTGTTGGCACCCCAGAAATTTTTCCAGAAAATCAAGTATTTCTCACAGAAAAGTATTGCAGTAACACGTTTTGTTATACACATGTTTATTCCCTTTGTGTGTATTGGAACAAAACAAAAAAAGGCGGGGAAAAAAGTAAATTGTAATAATGTCATACAAAACTCCAAAAATGGGCTGGACAAAATTATTGGCACCCTTTCAGAATTGTAGATAAATAAGATTGTTTCAAGCATGTGATGCTCCTTTAAACTCACCTGGGGCAAGTAACAGGTGTGGGCAATATAAAAATCACACCTGAAAGCAGATAAAAAGGAGAGAAGTTCACTTAGTCTTTGCATTGTGTGTCTGTGTGTGCCACACTAAGCATGGACAACAGAAAGAGGAGAAGAGAACTGTCTGAGGCCTTGAGAAACAAAATTGTGAAAAATATCAACAATCTCAAGGTTACAAGTCCATCTCCAGAGATCTAGATTTGCCTTTGTCCACAATGCGCAACATTATCAAGAAGTTTGCAACCCATGGCACTGTAGCTAATCGCTCTGGGCGTGGATGGAAGAGAAAAATTGATGAAAGGTTGCAACACAGGATAGTCCGGATGGTGGATAAGCAACCCCAAACAAGTTCCAAATAAATTCAGGCTGTCCTGCAGGCTCAGGGAGCATCAGTGTCAGCGCGAACTATCAGTTGACATTCAAATGAAATGAAACGCTATGGCAGGAGACCCAGGAGGACCCCACTGCTGACACAGAGACATAAAAAAGCAAGACTACAGTTTGCCAAAATGTACTTGAGTAAGCCAAAATCCTTCTGGTAAAACGTCTTGTGGACAGATGAGACCAAGATAGAGCTTTTTGGTAAAGCACATCATTCTACTGTTTACCGAAAACGGAATGAGGCCTACAAAGAAAAGAACACAGTACCTACAGTGAAATATGGTGGAGGTTCAATGATGTTTTGGGGTTGTTTTGCTCCCTCTGGCACTGGGTGCCTTAACTGTGTGCAAGGCATCATGAAATCTGAGGATTGCCAAAGGCTTTTGGGTCGCACTGTAGAGCCCAGTGTCAGAAAGCTGGGTTTGCGTCCGAGATCTTGGGTCTTCCAGCAGGACAGTGACCCCAAACATACGTCAAAAAGCACCCAGAAATGAATGGCAACAAAGCGCTGGAGAGTTCTGAAGTGGCCAGCAACGAGTCCAGATCTAAATCCCATTGAACACCTGCGGAGAGATCTTAAAATTGCTGTTGGGAAAAGGCGCCCTTCCAATAAGAGAGACCTGGAGCAGTTTGCAAAGGAAGAGTGGTCCAAAATTCCGGGTGAGAGGTGTAAGAAGCTTATTGTTGGTTATAGGAAGCGACTGATTTCAGTTATTTTTTCCAAAGGTTGTGCAACCAAATATTAAGTTAAGGGTGCCAATAATTTTGTCCAGCCCATTTTTGGAGTTTTGTGTGACATTATGTCCAATTTGCTTTTTTCCTGCCTTTTTTTGTTTTGTTCCAATACACACAAAAGGAATAAACGTGTATAGCAAAACATGTGTTACTGCAATACTTTTCTGTGAGAAATACTTGATTTTCTGGAAAAATTTCTGGGGTGCCAACACTTTCAGCCATGACTGTATGTATGATTGGATATAGCTTTCAAACCTATTGATACATGTGTAACTATAAATTGGATCATAATACATGAATTACATGTAGAGATAGTAGTGTCTTACTGTGGGAAGTGGCTTCCATTAACAAATAGCTCATGTATAGCTTGGGAATTTAGAAAGCTACTGTGAAAAGTCAGCACCTTTGTCCATCTAGTTCAGTATTGTTTTATCAGTACTTTAGACTTTTCACAACTGGAGCTAATTTTTATTTTTAATCTTAATTAATCTTGACTTTTGGATCAATTGTTGAAGGTTTCATCAAACATTTATATGATAGACTGTCCTAGTTGTTGATCCTGACTGACCAGTTGAAAATTAGTGGTCCATATGCACCAGGGGTGAAATGCTACCAGGTCGGACTGGATAGGCCGATCCGGTAGCGATGGCAGCGGGTGGTTTGAAGAACCGGTAGCAAAAATCCCTGACCCACCCAATCGCCCGGTTGCCTGCTTGCCACTTCTTTTAAAAAATACTTTTAAAAGGTTAAAAAAAAAAAGGGCTCTGATGATCACAGCTGAGCCACGCGATCGTTAGAGCCTTTTTTTACTTTTAAAAGCGTTTTTACAACCTATTCGGCCGAATAGGTTGTAAAAAAAAAATGCTTTTAAAAGTAAAAAAAAAAAAAAGATTGCGCGCCACAGCTGGTCAAACCCCCCCCCCCCCAGTGCTGTTCTACTTACCTCATGCCTTCTTTTGGTGTGCACTGCGCAGCTAGCAAACTGGTAGTAAACCGATTCAGATTTCACCACTGATATGCACGGTGTGGAATTTGTAGTTCTCATTATACTGAACTATAAATCTGAACAGCTCCAGTAACATTGCCTATTACAAAATTGCTGTTAATTATAGTTATATATAGCAATATTTGGAGAACCACACAGTTTTACCTCTTAATATCTAAATGATTTAAAAATTGCTGTCAAAGGTTTTTTCCAGCTCCAAATAGTTCTCAACTGGTCATTTAGTGACCATTCACAGTTACAACAGCACCGAAAAAAGTGACTTGACCAGTTTTCACACGATTGTTGCAGCATCCCCATGGTGATACGAACAATATTCAGATGCTTGGCAACTGGTTCTTATTTATGACTGTTGCAGTGTTCTGGGGTCATGTGATCCCCTTTTGCGACTTTCTGACAAGCAAAGTCAATGGGGAAGCCAAATTCACTTAATAACCATGTTACTAACTTTAACAGTCGCAGTGATTCACTTAACAACTGTGGCAAGAAAGATCATAAAATGGAGCAAAACTCAGTTAACAGTGTCTTGCTTAGCATCAGAAATTTTGGGCTCCCTTGTGGTCGTAAGTTGAGGATTACCTGTATACAGGCTGAAACTAGGATCTTTTGTGTGCAAAATATGGACTTTTGCTCAAATATTTTGATGTTTTTAAAAAAGTAAAAAAAAAAGATTGCGCCACAGCTGGTCAAACCCCAGTGCTGTTCTACTTACCTCATGCCTTCTTTTGGTGTGCACTGCGCAGCTAGCAAACTGGTAGTAAACCGATTCAGATTTCACCACTGATATGCACGGTGTGGAATTTGTAGTTCTCATTATACTGAACTATAAATCTGAACAGCTCCAGTAACATTGCCTATTACAAAATTGCTGTTAATTATAGTTATATATAGCAATATTTGGAGAACCACACAGTTTTACCTCTTAATATCTAAATGATTTAAAAATTGCTGTCAAAGGTTTTTTGCAGCTCCAAATAGTTCTCAACTGGTCATTTAGTGACCATTCAGTGTTACAACAGCACCGAAAAAAGTGACTTGACCAGTTTTCACACGATTGTTGCAGCATCCCCATGGTGATACGAACAATATTCAGATGCTTGGCAACTGGTTCTTATTTATGACTGTTGCAGTGTTCTGGGGTCATGTGATCCCCTTTTGCGACCTTCTGACAAGCAAAGTCAATGGGGAAGCCAAATTCACTTAATAACCATGTTACTAACTTTAACAGTCGCAGTGATTCACTTAACAACTGTGGCAAGAAAGATCATAAAATGGAGCAAAACTCAGTTAACAGCGTCTTTCTTACCATCAGAAATTTTGGGCTCCGTTGTGGTCGTAAGTTGAGGATTACCTGTATACAGGCTGAAACTAGGATCTTTTGTGTGCAAAATATGGACTTTTGCTCAAATATTTTGATGTTTTTAAAAAAGTAAAACATGAATAGTTCCTAGATTATTTTTCTTCGGTTTGTATAATTTGTACTTCTTGTGATTCACATCCCTCTAATTTATTATCCCAACCCTTTATCCATAAGAATCTTATACAATTTTCCCCTTTGCCTTGTTTTTTTCCTCTTTTTCCTTATTTTTTAGGATCTTCTGGGATGGTCACGGAAGGACCTTCATAGCGAGTTTGGCATTGTAGGTGCTGATCATTCTGATACCTTTCACTTGGATTGGACTGCCGATGTGACCAGAGTTAAATGGCTCGGAGAAACAGAACAAGATCGAGAGTTTGGCACAGGCTCACAGGACTGGCCAAACTCATACACTGTTGGTAATACCAAAAGTCAGGATATGGAATTTGGTACCAGCCAGCAAGAATGGGCTAGAGGATCACCATTACGGGGCAGTTCCAGTCCAGTGCAAGAAGAGTGGCTTGCTTCTTATGGTAGCCATGGTGCTGATCATTCAACTGAGGAATCAAATTGGAGCAGCACATACAACATCAGTACTGCTGAGGGTCAGCACGCAGAACCCTATATGAGGAAGCCCGGCTGGCCTAGTCTCTGCCATGCTGGCAGTGATCAACAGAGCAGTGAGTTTGCTGCAGTTGAGAAGACAGATTGGAGCAGCCAATATCAGGATGCTGCCGCTGAAACAACTGACTGGCCCAAGTATCATATGGAAAATGTCAGTTGCCCAGAATCAGATGTCAGCCCCGAATCGGCAAAAGTGCCTAGCGAGTACACTATTGAGAGCAAGCTGGAAACAGAGTTCTGTGTGAAACATTCAGATGACAGCACCCCAGTTTCTGTGTTCAGTGCCAGCCATTTAGGCTGGCCTAGTGAATCGGATTCTGGCAGCAGTACTAGTCAACCACAAAGAGAGTTCACTGCCCATCAAGTGGAACTGTCTAGTGAACCTCAGAACCGTCCAGAAGATCAGCTTAGTTTTCAACAGGACTCGGGACCAGATACATATGGCTTTGATGATGGCAGTTATCCAGAGTCTAAACTGAGTGTCAAACTGTCTGACTCACCTAGTAGATGTGGTACCGAAATTGCTCAAAACCAAGTTGATGAGTTCAGTGCTGGTAAATCTGATGGAGCCAAAGAATACGATGGTGAGATAGGTTGTAGAATTGAAATAGATGGCGGCATGAAAGGCAGTAACTCTCAAATGGAGGCGGATAATCAAGAATTCTATGCCCGAAGACCAATCTGGTCTGATGAATACTGCCTGGGTAAATTTGAACCACAAGAGGATACTACTGGTAGAGGAGATTGGATCAAAGACTCTAAGTTCTCAGAAAGTGAACAGAGTGATACTATAGGACAGGCTCTAATAGCTGGACTTGGCTCATTAGATTTGTCTGATCAAAAAGTCACAGTCAATTTAGAGGAATCAACTGACAACCTAATACATCAGGCTGGAAATTTAACAAATTTGGCCATGGACGAACCCCGAGGAATTGGAGAAGGTGAACCTGAATGGACTCAACATCTTGACACTGGAGAATTGGCTATCTCCGGTGACCTAAAAGTTGAGAGCTTGGAAGCTTATAAAAAACCTGCAGAGAAGCACCTTGACTGGGTTCTTCCTTTTGGCATGGAAACTTCATCTGCCTCATCAAATACAAGATCGGTGAATGCAGAAGAAGGCAGAGAACCTGATGTTGGACAAGCAGATTTAATTAACAATATGGATGTATCTGACAGCGAAAAGACAGATGTATCTGGTTTGAGACCCAAGGCTTTGGATGGGGCTGAAGTGGCATATAGGGGTGAGAGGCGTCATTTGGGGGATACTGTTTTGGAAGATGATGTGATGCAGCATCAAGGAGCAACACCAGCATGTGGAGAGAGGTAAACGCTGTTACAATTATTTGATAGTTGAGATGCAAAGAAGGAAGGAATGGACTAACGCAAGGAATTAAAATAGCAATTAATTTTGCTCTGCATTGATTTATTAACTATGGTGAATGAGTAATTTTTGATATCTTATTGTGCTTGGGTGTAATTCCTTTCATTACCACAAGTAACCAGATATTGGTGTACACAGTGCTATATAGTTCTTTGTAAGGTAGAATTGATGAAATAAGTTGCGACTTGCTCTGAAAGTCAGACAGCATTGGAAGAGCCCAAATCTGCAATGCTCATATTGCAGTTCTGTGGAAATACAATTCAGTTCACAATTAAGATGGTTGCTATGTCAATTTTATTTTGTCTAAAACAGCCTATCCCAACTGGACACAAAGATGTGTGATTTTAATTTCCACAATTCTCAGTAAGGCTATGATGAATTGAAATTCTAGAAATTGAATGCCATATCTCTGATTAATGCGCAGGCTGAGGAATGCTGTTTTAAGCCAAGTGGGAAATAACTTGCACTTTTCACTGGTTGCTAAAGTACAATTGCTAGCTAGGGTCATTGGGAACTGATGCTTAAAAACATGTACCCATAAATTGTCCATTAAATAATAAGATAGAGAGGATGTAAGAGTGACTGGATAGCCACAAGTGGAAAGTGAATATATATGTTCTTTGTTACTGCTGAGAGAGGCAGGCATAGAGAAATAATGTTATCTAATGAGTATTGAAGCTGTGCTTTCTGGCACTCTATCTAATCTGGCCAAAAGCCACCATTGTAGACTTAGTAGTTACAGTTAACACTGCTTTGATTTTTTACTTGGGAAAATGTAGCAAGATACCAACATTGCTGCAAAATGAATACACAGATGGCAGGTTGACTTGTTCCAAATGATCAAATGTGTAAAGTTAGTCTCTGGTTTTCTGCAAGAGCTGTTCCATTTACTGTTGTATGATCAATAGTTCACCCAGTGTACTGTTTTGTCTTGGGTAGATGCCATGTTCTGCAGAAGGGATGGTAAGGGGACTTAATACTTTCTAAATTCCATTCAGCTATCTATTTCTGCAGATTCTAGTCTTTTTTGCACAAGATCAGCCAACTTTTTCTCTCTGAGGTAATCTCTCCTGTCTCGTTCTTATATTCTCTGAGGTAAATGCAAGATAATATCCATTCTTCTTCTTCCTATAATGTATTCTTGTTCAGTTTTTTCTCAGCATATTTTACCTACAGTACGACCAGGGGTAGGTTTCACTTACCTTTGCTACTGGTTCGTTCGTGCACTTGCGCTTGCTCATGTGCACACCACTTCTGCACATGCACAGAAGCTTCTGCGCATGCACAGATCATATTCAATGACATCCAGGCAATGGGTGGAGCCTCCCGCTGCTGCTGCTACCGGTTCACCTGAACTGGGGCGAACCGGTAGCAACTCACCACTGAATAAAAAACCTACATCTCACCTTGGCCTTGCTGATATTTTCCACAATGCTTGAATTTTGATTCTGAAAGCCTGATAGATAATAGTTAAAGAGCAATATTAGTCAGTAATTTCTGGCTAATAGTGTCAAATTTCTTCTGTATTCTACTACCAAGTGCATAAATTCTCAAAATTTATAAAGTATTAGTAACACCAAGGACCTTCAGAATCCATTCTCTTAAGCAGATAATGAGAATTTCTTTTTAATGTATATATTTTGACTATCATTGACCTTCCTATTTTCCTGATCATGGATCTTCTTATATAACAGCTTTCTCAATAATTATTAGCACCCATCCTCACATTCCAGTTTTGATCTACTGTGTCTAATGCTGCTCTGCATCAAATATTACACAGCTTCCAGTTTAAAAAAAAAGTATAATGTAATGTTGCAAGACTGATGAAGCAGGCAGTGCATTGCAAGGACTCACAGCTAATATAAATGTTCACTGAACCTCCTGACATGACCTAAATATATCTTTCCTGTTGAACTCCTGGACCTTGATGGAGGTTAGTTATGTCTGAAGGTTTAGAGCAGCTGTGTGGAGTAATGTTGCATCAGGAATTCCCACCTATCCTGAGGAGGTGTTGTTTATTTTATATTTAGTAGATTGCTCTGAAGTAACACATCCAAAGGGAAAAATAATCTGAGTGTTAAAAAATATGGAACAATTTTCTCTCTTGCCAAAGTAGTGGAACAGAACTACCCTATGGAGATTCTAAATTCTGGAACCATGACTTTTACTGAAAAAATAAATTTTGAAAACAAGTTAACTTGACAGGAATGCAGAATTATAGTCCGCTGACGCTGTCATTCTCTTTTTCTCAGTCTTGCACTGACATTGGGCCCATTTTCAGCTTGCATAATGTATGCACCATTCATGTTTATACCTCATTTTCTGTGGCTTATAATCAATTTTCCCCTATATCCTACTGTTAGAGGTATTCATCTCACTGCATGGAATAAAGCATATAGATTCTTGGCTCATTCTTCCTGAATGCCCTCACTGCTTGACATTATAATGAAAGGAAAAGCATATGAGAAAGTGCTTCTACATAATTTTATAAAGAAATCTATAGGTCCTTCTACATAACAATAAAAATGCGGCACATTCTTGATGTCATCAAATTATATTCTCCATGTATCTCTAGATATTGAGGAAAAGTTAATCAATTTTAAATAATTCAAAATTGCCATCCTGTAGTTCATGAGGCTTAAAGATATTCATTTGCTAAAAGATGCTTAAAGATATTCATTTGGCTTCTGTAAAGGGACAAGGAGATGTAAAACATGATCAAGGACACACATACATAAAGTTTTAAAGATGAATAAGAGCTCTTATTCAGAAGAAATACTGGCTGAGTTGGTTTGAATAGATAGGGAAGAGGAAGTCTTCTAAATAAAGTTCAAGCCATCCTGCTTCTCTTTCCAACTCAAAATCTGGACTGGTAGGATATTTTCAAATTGTGCAATAACCCTATATTGGGAGGTATATTTTGGCAGCTTAATGTAAACAATTGTCAAGGTTCACTCTGCAATGATTATGTCAGTCCTCCCCTCTCAATCACCCTCCAGATTGTAATTCTGAGAAATCATAACTAGTTTTTCCTGTCATATTAACAGGTTGTATATACTGTTGCATATACATAATACAATCATAACAGTTAAAGGAAAGCTGCTCAGGAGGAAATTATTTTCAGAATAAAATGATGGAGCAAGTAAGGGAGAAGAGAAAGATTCATTCTAATCTGCCAAAAAGAAAAAAAAAGAAAAATGTTTTTGCGCTCTCTGAAACTTTTTAGGAGAGAGGTCCATTTTTGTATAATCAGATTAAAAACATAATAACCTTTAGAAAGAGAATCCTGAACTGCTACTTTACATATTATGCCAAATTTAGTGTTGCATATGTGGAATCAGATGGGATTTCAGTTTGTTATTAGACCTGTGGTTAGAAAAGTGTTATGGCAAAAACTATATAAAGAATGGAATCAATTAGCCATCAGACAATGGAGACATTTTAAATTTTATTTTATTTTATTTTATTATTTTATTTTGTCACAACAGTATATACAATCATCAACATAAACAATAATCCATCATGAGAAAAAAAGTATATATAAGTAAAAGTATAAGTAAAAGTGCATATAATACTATAATGAAGAGAACAATAGGACAGGAACTGTAGGCACTTTTGTGCTCTTATGCACGCCCCTTATAGTCCTCTTAGGAATTATTTTAAAAGCTATCTTTTAAATCCGACAGATCATGTCGGATTTAAAAGATAGCTGCCCATCTTAAATAACTGAGCGGCTGACAAAAAATGTGGGTACCTGCCTTTTATATTGTAAGACTCCCCTCATAAAATGTCTAACAAGCACAGGACACAAAGAATCTTCCATAAGTAGAGAATACAACTTCTGATACAGAATTGTAGAGCTAACTAAAAGTAAAAGGTAAAGGTTTCCGTGTCAGTCATGTCTAACATTAGGGCATTAGGGCATCTTGACTACGGGATCCAGCATTGTCAGAAGACAATTTCTGTGGTCCTGTGGCCAACATAACTTTAGGCTAAAGGCGCACGGAACGCTGTTACCTTCCCACCTATTTATCTACTTGCATTTGCATGCTTTCAAACTGCTAGGTGGACAGTGCTAACTACATTTGTATACATTGCTATACATGTTTAAAATTTCTTTCTTGGTATTTGAACCTTTAAAACCCTCAGGGTCTTCAAAAACTTTTTATGGTTAAAGGTGGTAGTAATTTATTCAACATAAAAAAATTATCTGGAAAAAAATCCTTGTCTTTCATTTCTCTTCATGTTTAAGATTTGTGCAGACTGTCTTCCATTTTCCATATTAAAGCATCTGACTAAAAAAATTCTAAACTTCATAGACAACATAAAGTGTAGGAATATATCTGCATTTCAAACTTTATTCTAACTCCTTAATTAAGGCTTTACTGTAGTGGGGAAATCCAAATTTTTTGACTACTGGTTCTGTGGGCGTGGCTTGGTGGGTGTGGTGTGGCTTGGTGGGTGTGGCAGGGGAAGGATACTGCAAAATCCCCATTCCCTCCCCACTCCAGGGGAAGGATATTGCAAAATCTCCATTCCCACCCCACTCTGCGGCCAGCCAGAGGTATTTGCCGGTTCTCCGAACTACTCAAAATTTCCTCTACCAATTCTCTGAACTGCTCAAAATATCCGCTACCGATTCTCCAAACTACTCAAAATTTCTGCCACCAGTTCTCCAGAACGTGTCAGAACCTGCTGGATTTCGCCCCTGCTTTACTGCATTCTGCCTTTTGTTTCATTATAGTGTTCCCTAACCATTGTTATTTTCATTTTCTCCTCACCTAGAATGGGCCTGGATATTGTATGCTATCACCATTAGACCAATGGTTCTTATAACAAGTGCCCATTCGGGAGTCCAGTAAAGTTGAAGACTTTAGGATTGCAGCCCCATTGAATAGAGTGGGGACTTAACAATTCTATGCTCAGTATCAGTATCTATTGTTTGGCTGTTCTGGGGGGGAAAAAAGTCAAGGTTTTAAGGCAGGATCTTGCAAGCTTGTGAGTTACAAACTACATATAAAGGGGGTTGATGTAGTTGTAATTCACTATGGAAGTCACACATAAAGTCACTATTATATTTCACTTGAGGGTAAGATGAAGTAAACATTTTTCTTTTCTTCTGCTTTCTGTATAATTTTTCTGGATTTTTTTGAATCTTACATGCATTTTTGAAGTGGTACAGCCTCATAAAAGATTCACAATTTTTGTAATGATTCATATTCAATATGCTTATACTGCTTTTTTATTGATGAGTGTATGTTTGAATCCTCTCTTGTCCACTTCAGTATATCTCTTAATTATATCTGGAAAGTCCTCCCTCTCTCTTTGACTGTGCAGCTCGGTCATACATACATTTTCATTACTCTTACAGTCAGAAAACATTTTTTGAAAAGGGAGCAGCTGAACTTGGGGCACATTGATGGTAGAGAAGCAAGTAGAGCAAACTATTAAAATGAAACCTTCTTAAGAATTCTGCTTTGTCTCTTTATCTCAAACTGAAGCAGAAAATGCCATAGTCAGCGCCTGTCCAGTCCCAGCTGCCTGCTGGAAGGATTGGTTTCTAGTAGTGCCAACAGACCAGAGGTCCAGCAAAAGAGGCCTGCCTCCTTCCATAGCTGTCATTCAGAAGAAGAGAGGAAGCTGAATAACTTGCCCAGTGAGCTGGTGCCAGCAGCTGAGAAGATCAGGCAATCTCCATTCCCACTGGAGGATGTAGGAGAGGTTTTATCTGACACAGATGGTGACATCAGCCAGCTGGACAGTGGAAATGGGAGCCAGCCACCTGAAAGGCAAAGCGAAAGTCAAGCCACACAACCTATTTCCCAGGATGATTGTGCTTTGGAGGGAGCTGAAGCATTAACAAGAGAAAAATTCACTTTCTTGGAGGCAAGTACTATCAGAGGTGGCTATTTGTAAGATAAGAAGGCTCTATGGTAACATTGGTGGAGCAATGTGGGAGTTATGGTAGTAGCAGTAATTTAGCAATTAAATCCTAAATAACACCATCTGAAGAATACATCATGTTTTGACTTCTGTATGATTTCAGGATACGGAAGTTCTTGATAATAGTGCACATCGGGACCGTGCAAATTTGGGCCGCAAGCGAGGTCATCGAGCCCCAATCACCCGAGCAGGCAGTACTGGGTTAGAGAATGACAGGAACAGCTGGATGTTCAGAGATTCTACAGGTGAAATGCCGCCTGGGGATGAATTACTGATTTTTGTTACCAGTGTTATGTGTTGTGTCTGTATGTTTTCCTTGGTTCTGTCATTTGTGTGCATCATGTTCCTTTGAAGCTACTATGTATGTCAATGTCAGCCTTGTGAGGTAGTCCAGAGCAGGGGTCTCAGGGGTCTCCAACCTTGGCAACTTTAAGACTTGTGGACTTCAACTCCCAGAATTCCTCAGCCAGCTGGCTGAGGAATTTTGGGAGTTGAAGTCCACAAGTCTTAAAGTTGCCAAGGTTGGAGACCCCTGGTCCAGAGCACATCAAGGAATAGCACCCCTATCTTTATTTGAAGGTTTCATTAGCATAGACTTGCAAGTCTGAAAGTACATCTCTTTCCCCCACCCCTTTGCTTTTATAGTTCAAGGAACTAGAGAGATTCTTTCTGAGGTGGCCACACTGCCATTCCTTCTGTGGGCTCAACTACTTCTTATATGACCTTTGCCTAGTGTGCAGCTCTTCCTCCTGTCTCCCAAGATCATTCTCGCATTTAGTTAACTGTTAGTTATGGATTTACCTGTTTTCAAAAGAAGGCACCACCTATACTTTGCCCTAAGTTAGAACTTACCAATCATAGTTCATTATTAATGATTTACTGAAGTTCTGAAACCTATTCTTTTCTAATGCCATCGTTTACTTGATATTTGAAGGAGTCCATGAAGGCACGTCTCTTCTCTAACGATCTAGAAATAGTCTAAAAATAAAAATAAAAGCAATCTAAAAATAGAGGAGAATTGGAGGCACAGGATACTTTTTTTAAAATAATCACAGTTTCAAATGTGCTTTGAACCTTTATTATAGACTCCAACATTTTACCAAGTTTTCTGGCGTTGTTTTGGTTTTAGGGAGTATTTAGGGAGCTTCATTGTGCATTAATTTTTGTGGATTTTTCTCTCCTTCCCCTTCCCCAGAGCCCCAATTAGTTCCTGCAGGCTCAGATGAAGAAGTCCATGAGGAGACAAAGAGCAAGAAGTCACGAAGCTCTCCATTGTCCAAAGGGGTAAAGGTAGCCCTCTTCCCAGGCCTCAGTCCTTCAGCTTTGAAGGTAAGGTGTAAAGGGAAGTGTGGACAAAACAGAAGAAATTAGAATATACTGTCAGATTGGTTTCTGGAAACTGGATTGTTAAAATCATCCCAAATTGAAATCAATTTTGCCTGTGGGATTGGGAGATTAAGGTATAAGGGACCCAAGCATCTGATCTCCTAAATCTGTTAAGGTGTAACAAAAGTAAGAGGATAATAATGAAGAACTGGGAGACGAAGTATGGGATAGCTTGTTAGCAAAGGTTAGGAGCATTGCTGGGGCCTGCTGGTAATTCTTTTGCTCTTGATCATAGGCTAAATTGCGAGGGAGAAACCGCTCTGCTGAGGAAGTGGAACCACAAGGTGAAGTAAAGGAGGCTCCTGTACAGCGTTCTAAATCCTGCAAGATGGGCAGCACTAGTGGGAAGCCTCTGGTGCTGCCACCTAAGCCAGATAAATCCTCAGGGTAGGTATGGTTGTACAGGAGGAGGGGCTGGAGAATTGCAGGTAAAGAAATCCTGGAGGCTACAGAAACAGATTTGGCTTCAGTATTCTAGGACAGAGGGCCCCAACCTTTTGGGCCTCAGGAACGGGTTCCGTGGAGAGATTTTTTTCTGTAGACTGGAGGGGGCTTGGTTTCACCTGCTGCCTGCATCCCACAGATGAGGCTTTGCTTATTTTCATGGCCCGGCTTCCGGCATACCATGGACTGGTGCCAGTCCATGGACCGGGGTTTAGGGACCCCTGTTCTAGGATCCTTATGTGACAGCAAGTGATGAACATAGTACTCTGCCAGGCAGGGAATGGGTTTCGCCAATGATTCAGTGCCAGCCCTACTGCAAGGGCAAATTCCTTCTGCAAAGGGGATCTTTTTGAAACTACTTTTGAGAACTACTGATGGTAAGGGGTATCACATGATATTAACTTGGAATCTCTATGGTATTTGTGAGCCGCGTGTGTTTTCAGGAACTTTTTCTTATAGCTTCTTAGGTCAGTCCTTGTAGAAATTTGGCTAAGTTCAGTCTGGAATTCTTTGCTTAAACTTTGGAATGTCTTGTTAGTTCAAGGCCAGCACCACTTCAGAAGCATATTCATAGTGGTGCAATTTGTCAATAATGCCACATTTCTAGGAATATTGTTAATTATTGGCTGGAGTTCGAGGGCCCAAGCCTTCTGGAAGAAAAATTAGCTTAGCTAGATGATGATGATGATTTAACTTATCCATAGTCTGGTTCTACTTTATTCTGCTCTGGTTCTATATGGAATGTTACAATGAAATGCACTGAGCAACCCGAAAAAAAATGATCTTTAGAAATTTAGATTGATGGGCTTCTGGTGTGAATCCTGGCTGACTTGAAGACATCTCTGTAAACAAACAGAAATGATAGCCACTGTGCAGAATGAAAGACTGGCAAGTAGACCAGTACTTCGAATTTCTCCAGAGACATTGGGAGATCACCCAAAATTGCTTTGAATGGCAGTTTTTCTGAGGAGGCTGTAAAACGGATTCTGAGAAATCCTTGTTTTACAAAAGAATCATACACAGAAATAAAAGTGTTAAAAAGGCTCTTGAAAATAGTCTATTGAGTGAATGCACTTCCAAATGCCAGGTGGGAAAAGAGGAGATGGAGGTGCTTGGAATGTAATGAAATCCCTTGGAATGCTGAGTTAAAGAGTATTCCATGTTTGAAACACCCGTCCAATCCAAATGCACTGTGTACCTATTATTGCTTAATTTCAGGTGTTCAAAGGCTGTTTGGTGAGACTTTTTTATGAACCTCAGATGTACCCATTTGTCACATTTAAGCATGTTCAAGCTTATTAATGTTTAATTGAGTAAGTTTATATATATAGTGTGTGTGTGTATGTGTGTTGGTTTAAATTTTGGGCCTGCCCATTATAGAGCTTTTTCTTAAGGGAGCATGACCTTCAGATGAGGGGAAAAAAACAAAGGTTGCCCTTCCGTATTAGAGAGCATGGCATAGATGGATAGTTATATCCAATAGCTTCATGTGGGTTTCTTCTTTTTAAATCTACACAAATTCTGCAATTGCTTGTTCTTTGGCTAAAAATTCCATGATAGTTTATGATGAAAGTGCTGGAACTGAATGGAACATAAGATGCATTTTTAGAATGACATTCTCCGTCTGAACTTCCTCAGACTTTCTCTTCTACCGCAGAGGTCCTCTCAGTATTCTTTGGTTGTCAGAGAGCACAAGGAAGATAAGAGTGTGTCTTCCTGTCTCTTCATTTCTCACTAACTGCCACTATCCAATATGGGCGCTGGCAGAAAATTGCCAGCTTAAAGAGCACTGCCAACTCCTGTGCTGCCTCAGCAACAAAAAAAGAAAGCCCGGAGAGAAAGAGGCAGGAACATTTCCTTTTATCTGGGTTATTAGCAGAAGAGGTCTGTGCTTCCGCTGTCAGTTCTCCAACGTCGCAGAGAAATCCCATATGATGATCACAACACTGAGAGCAGAGGAAGCATTCTCCTCTCCCTCCTGCCCTTTCTCTTGCCCTGCTTCTCATGCACCGGGCAAGAGAGGCAGGTGAGAAGGGAGCCATGTTTATAATAATAATAATAATAACAGAGTTGGAAGGGACCTTGGAGGTCTTCTAGTTCAACCCCCTGCCCAGGCAGGAAACCCTACATCACTTCAGACAAATGGTCATCCAACATCTTAAAAATCCAGTGTTGGAGCATTCACAACTTCTGCAGGCAAGTTGTTCCACTTATTAATTGTTCTAACTGTCAGGAAATGTTCTCTGTCTTCTGCTTTTCTTGCCTTGGGAGAAGAAGCCTGAAGTAAGTCTTTGATGTCACTTAGTTGGTGCTGTGGACTGATCAGAGAACTAGGAGCAAAGAAGCTGCCACCCATGCCGAAATACCTCTTGGACTTCGGTTTTAAGGGATTATGCTTTGAATAGAAAACATGGATCCACCCAGTGCTGCCCCTTTTACTGTGCTGCCCCTTTTACTGTGACAAGTTTTCCTCCCTGTACTCACCCTTTTGAAAAGATTTTATTTGTAAGTTATAAGCTCTTGGGTATCGGTATCTTGAGCATAGTACCAAAGTTCAGGATTTAGGGATTTGCCATTTGGACAATGCTTCTGTTGAAAGCCCAACTCTGTTGGACTTGTAAAATCTATAGTGTGTAACAGTAGTGATTCCCAATTACTTGTTGCCTGTGCACAAATCCCATCGCTTAAAATTATTTTTCTTATTGTCCAGAATCTAGCAGCCATATTGGTTTATAAGCATGTCTTTATTTATCTTTTCTCATCTACCTTTCTTTTCTAAACTTTATGTAGCATTCTCCTTTTCCCAATTTAATACTTCCTGTCACTTGTTCTAAAAGGGGAAACTGGCAGAACTGTTGTCATTTTACTGATTCATTGGTGAACCAATAAACAAAATAAAAAAATGAGAGATTCACCAATTTGCAAGTCCACTGGCTAAACCAACGGCAAGCATACAGACACCAGTCCAGCAAAGGAAGGTACTTTCAAGAGGGAGCTGGCAGGTTAGCAGCTCAGGATGAAATAGGCATAGTGGGCCGAATCAGTGACTGCAGGGAGGGTGGTGTTTCTGCCATAGCAAAATTAAAGTGACGGCATTTACCCACAGTGAACTGAAGCAGAGCAGGCAAACAACTCAATCGCACTTCTGCCAGGAGACATCAGAAAACATCCTTTCGATGCAGACAAAGACAAGATAAGCAGTGTTTACCTTTATGGAGAGCTGGGACTGGGTTGAGGTTGACTTGGTTTGTTCCTGTCCTTGAGAAGTGGTTGGTGGGCCACTAATGTGCAGAGCCAGTTTGATGTAGAGGTTAAGGTATTAGTTTAGAAACCAAGAGGCTGTAAATTCTAGGCCTGTCTTGGGCACAAAGCCAGCTGCATGACCTTGGTCAGTCATTCACTTCAGGTCTAGGAAGGAGGCAATGGCAAACCACTTCCGAAAACCCTTGCCAAGAAAACTTCAAGGATTTATCCAGGCAGTTGCCAGGAGTCAACACTAATTGAAGGCACAAAAAACGAATGTGCAGAGGATCCCTCAAAGGGCATGTTTGGTTTCTTCGTTGTCTGCCTTTCAGAAAGTAGATTGCTTTAGAGAGCACTCACAGATCAAGTTTTTCATTAAGCTGTTACTTTGATTTATTTTATTGATTTTGTTTATGGTTTGTATTATTATACTGGGCTTTATTATAAGTCCCTTCAGTATGCTTTAGTAAACAAAGGTGGAAAAGAAATACATATAAATGTTAGCATATTTTTGTTCAGCCTGCACTGGAATGTCTGCATGGTTGACACACTGAATGTTCTTTCCAGAGGTACTTCTTGGTTACTAGATCAATATTTGAAAATTACTTTTTGAGGAGAGGCGAGGTAGGGTGGAGTGGAGTGAAGGGTCCATTTGTGCATTTATGTTGCGTGAAAAGATGCATTATTTTATTTTCCATCAGTAACAGAAGAGAAAAATATAATAACCAAGTAAAAAGAATAAAAAAAAAGAATAGTGGAGAGAGCAAAATGAAATAAACTGGAATATTCCAAAAAATATAATTAAAAATAACATATAACTAAAGCAAACGTGAGAGCCAGTTTGGTGTAGTGGTTAACGCATTAGGCTAGAAACTGGGAGATGGTGACTTCTAGTCCCACCTTAGGCACAGAGCCTAAGAGAATTTTAATTAGGTTGCATCTTCTATCCAGGATGGCATAGAATCTTTCCACCAAAGTAAAAGAATCTTCTTAGCTGCTGCTCATGAACTGTAAATCAAGTTCTTCATTCTTGGTGGGTTCTACATTTTTATAATGTAATTCAACATTATATTCACATCATGGCCCTTATTTTTTTCCATTCAAATTTTTTAACCATTTTCTGATTTTCAGATCAGAAACTTCCTCACCCAACTGGCTGCAGGTTCTGAAGCTGAAAAAGAAAAAAAGTTGAAATCCAACCAGCCTTCAGGCAAGTATCGCGGGAGGAGATTTAACTATGTCTTTCCAAGAAGGCATTTGATCCGGTAGTTTTGCCGTGGAATCATACTGCACACTTGGGCATTTTGGTTCTGCAGCTGCAAATAACGTTTGTGGAATTTGGCAGCTGGGCCAGAGTTCCCACAGCGAAATGCTTATGGCTGCTCTAAGACCTGGAATTGCTGTCCCTAAGGAAGATCATTAAACTCCCAATGTTCTTCATAGCTGACATGTTTGGAAGAATCATATCTGTTATTTTTCTGAATTGTCCTTATTCATAAATCCTAAATTATCTCTTCCATGTGCTTCATCACATTCTGACTTGAGATATATTTGCAGCATCAAGAAGTTTCCATTAACATTCAAAGTGAGATTGCACTTTGCTTTTTTAATGAATTGATGCTGGGGGAATATTTGCATCTTCTGACATAATGTAGCAATGTGAATTGGGTTAGTTTTTTTTGCTGCTACTGGGCTCATCCCATTTTTTTTGAAGATCAGACATAACTTTCTGAGCAAAACTTTGCACTGTCTATATTGTCCTTTGGCTTTTAATAAAACAGTGCTGTGAGATCGGGCTTCTCATATATTTCAACATTTTGTTCTGATGGAAGCCTCAAATTACTAGAGGACATTTTTTTTTCTTCGAATTGCTAGAATGGAAGAAGACTGCACTAGTAAATTAATTTAGATATGCATTGCAGCTGTGCCTAGGATGGCACTCCTGCATCCTAAATAGGTATATTAGTCTCAGGTTTCATTATGGTTTTGCTCTTGCTTGTTGGAATCTCTGCAGTCAGGCACAATGGAATAGCCTCCGCTTTTCTTTTACCAGAAGCCAGATATCGGTATCCATATCTTGGCAGAATTGAGCCATGGTGACATTTGCAGACCCTCTTTGCGATTTTTCTTTGTGAATAGCCTGGGTAAAAAACAATGCTGGAGCTCATCATATGATGTGACCCAAAGGAGATGTGCTTGGAAATAATTTTGCAAGAATCAGCATTCTGCTGGTTTATGCAGTTAGTACATTATCATTCTCTACCATGGAAATGCATGAATAATGTCCCCCGGTGCAGAGTGGCCTGATAAATCATCCTGTATTTTACTTGCCCTTCTTTGATTGACTCATTTTTAACTGAATTTTCATGCTAGTGGTTTTTCCAGTTAAGTCAGTTCCTGCCAAAGCACCCATTTAATAGTACTTAGTAGTAATAGTAGCAATAATAGGGATAAAATATTACCAAATTCCCACTGAATCTTGAATGAGACTGCAAAGAGCTCACAAGATGGCAGTAAGTTAGAGCTTAGAGCGGTTTTGTGCTAAAATATTTTGCGGTGGTGTTTGGGTAGCAGAGTCGGAAAAAGTCAGTAGGCCTTGATTTAAATGATTTTGTTGCAGAGTCTTTTTCCGTAGCAGCCCTTTTCCCAAAGCATCCCAGGGCCTCTGGTGGCTCAGACTGCTAAGACAGTCTGTTATTAACACAGCTGCTTGCAATTACTGCAGGTTCAAGTCCCACCAGGCCCAAGGTTGACTCAGCCTTCCATCCTTTATGAGATAGGTAAAATGAGGACCCAGATTGTTGGGGGCAATAAGCTGACTTTGTATATAATATACAAATGGATGAAGACTATTGCTTAACATAGTGTAAGCCGCCCTGAGTCTTCGGAGAAGGGCGGGATATAAATGCAATTTTTAAAAAAAAATGTACTGCACGGGATCTGACAGGATGCACAACTGAAGAGAGTTTAAGAAAGTCACCTTTCTACAATTAAAGTTGTTCCAGAGAGTGTGCTGGTTGACATGGGAGATGAAACATTTGCCCGTGAGCTGGAGTCAATGAGTGGTAGTCATAATTGTGTGGGTGGGATGGAGTGCTTCAGCAGACAGCCCTGCCAACTTTTGTAATCCTTGTCATTTTTGTTGTTGTTGTTGCAGATGTGCTGTCCTACTTCTGGGGCCTTGACAGCAGATGGTTCCGGTCAGCATTTTATGGGTTAGAGACGGAGTTCCCATCTAACATCTTGGAGGGATTTGGGGAGGGAAGGGATTTGTGGGAAGAGGGAGGCTGAAGCACATTTATGCACTTTGTATCACATTCACTCACTCATGCATATGGCAGTCAATTCTCTTTGCCATTATATTTCCCATTTTTTCCTGTCCCCCCCTTCTCGTGTTCCATATAATTTTATGAAATCTTTTATTTTATTTTTTTTGTAATCAAAATGCTTGGCACCAGCCCCTTTTCTTTCACACTAAGATAGGGAGGCAAGACAAGAAAGTGAGGCTTTCGCTCTCTCTGCTGCCATATATTGCATTTCAGACAAAGAGGAAAGGATTGTTTCCCCTTCAGTCACTTGAAACAAATAAAGGTTTTATGGCTATGAAGGCCCTGCTGTCGTATTTGCTTAAATGTAATCCTCTGATCTGTCTCCAGAGCCAACCTTGTTACTTGGCAACATAGTCTAGAGCTGGGCAGCCGACAAGGCTATAGCAAAATGCTGGTGGAGGGGTGTTTTCCTTTTGTGGACGGAATGGCATGCTCCTTGGCGTGTGCGTGTGTGTATATGTCTTTTGAGTCACTGAAAGAGCTTCACTATAGTGAATATTTGATCTGGGAGGAGATTGACATACTTCTTGCTGGTATTTGAAGGATGGAGAAGTATATAACGAACGGTTACACTCCCAATCAAATTGGATACTTATTTCCTGTTCTTGGGAAATGACACTTCTTGAAGCCTGAGGGCACCAACACCTGCACATGCTGATGTCAGTGTGCATACACACCCACATACCCAGTCCCTCTCTTCTCTTATATATGTACATGTCGATCCAAAAGTACAGTCTCTTCCTGCCACCACAGTAATTGGTGTACACTATCTCAGGCAACATCCTCATTTAGAATTAGAATAGAATAGAATAGAATAGAATAGAATAGAATAGAATAGAATAGAATAGAATAGAATAGAATAGAATAGAATAGAATAGAATTTTTTATTGGCCAAGTGTGATTGGACACACAAGGAATTTGTCTTGTCCAATCACACTTGGCCAATAAAAAAATTATGCACACCTATAACTTAAAAGCCACTCATACATCTAGGGAAGAAAAAAAAACTTGATAGGTCAAAAGTACCTCGAATTAAGCTGTGAGATCTCTGTTTGCCACAAGATCTTGGCCTGTTCTGGTTTGCCGCAAATAAGATTGGAGGAATAATTTGGGTGCTGGCTGGAAGCCTAGTGGATGCAGATGCACTGGAGGGGGGGCACTTGATGGCTAAACAAACTTGTTCTCCAAGAATCTTGGGCAGCCGAAAGATATTTCACTTTCACTGGAGGGACATTTAAGGAGTCTTCCCAAAACCCAGGGGGTTTACAGAAGTCTAAAAGGTTTAGTAAATTAAAAAGCCTAACATCGAAGGAACTCTGCTAGATAGATTTGAGCATACTGGAAGGAGATGTGGCTGCCTGGCTGGTTATGATCTGACCCTGGGGTACGTCACATTGCAAGTTGTTTTCCTTTTTGCAGATTCCATTATCTTTGAGTAATCCTTCTCTGGGCTAAGGTTTGCAAAAAAAGCTAGGCCTTGTGGATTCCACTTTTCAAAGAAGAGCTTTGCTGAGTTTTATTTTGATTGAGCACCTGATCGTTTATTCATAATATTTATTAAATAAAGTACTTAATGAACAGGTGCTTGATTCTTTAAATAAACAATCAACACTGTAGACGGATGCATGGATAAATGCATAAATAAACAATGTGTGGCTGATTCAAGGGTAGCATGGTGTGAGGGACAACTCTTGTGGCTGAATCAGCCAAGAAATTGCTGGTAAGTACATATGATAGACACATTTTTAAAAATATGTGTTTGTGTACACTGTCTTTTAACACTGATTTTCCTCAGTAATTCCATCGTCATGATATAAACAGGGACTTGATATTTATGTACACTGAGAGCATATGCACCAAGACAAATTCCTTGTGTGTCCAATCACACTTGGCCAATAAAAATTCTATTCTATTCTATTCTATTCTATTCTATTCTATTCTACATTACACAAGAAATCACATCCTTGGTGTATGCATGCTAACCGACTTTGAAATGTATTTGCACATATTATGAAATTTTTGTTTTTTTCCTCTCAATAATGGTTGTGTGTATGAGCTCCTAAACTGGGAATACTTAGTACTGTTTGAAATAGGGCATGCTGTGTTGACCCTACCTATCTTATACAAAGATGCAAATAAGAGTTCTTATGTATGGTTTTTTAAAAAGATACTTGTGTACAGGCTGACTTGGAATCGACCAGCTTGATGACTGTAATGAAGAATACTGAACTTTGGTTCCTGTCTATCAGCATTTTTCATCTGTTCAACTTAGGAAAAAGAAATATAGCTGAGAGATAACTTTCATTTCTATTTTGCCCTTAATTTTAATTGAAGGTGTGGAGTTCCATACTGTAGCATCCATCTTATTGCTTACTTTGGTATGCTATTTCTGAGTTGTGGGTTTTGCCTGCAACTGTTATTTCAGCCAGCAGAGGCCACTGCTGTACTTGCTAAACTAATAGCAAATAAGTCTTGCTTTCCATTTAGGGAATGCAAACAGACAAATTAGTGGTGAGAGCAAAAGGAGGTCTACTCTAGAAAAGAAAAAAGGCTAGAGCAGAGGTCTTCAAACTTGGCAGCTTTAAGACCTGTGGACTTCAACTCCCAGAATTCTTCAGTCAGCTATGCTGAAGAATTCTGGGAGTTGAAGTCCACAGGTCTTAAAGCTGCCAAGTTTGAAGACCTCTGGGCTAGAGCAACAGCCCAAATTTCTGGGTTTAAATAGAAAATACCTGCTAACATGATTCTCTTAACAGCTTGTGCCAGACACCAAAATAACAGACTATTTTTAAACAGAATTAAGTAGAAGTGTTAATGTTATGTTAGCAGGAAACCTGTAGCTTCCAGACAATGAATTCCAGTGCCAACCAAGTAGAGTGGTCCAGGGGGATGGGAATGGTAGTCCCTTATTCAACCTAGGAGATTATGTGGGGTAATTTCAGAATCTACATCTTCATTTTTCAATCTAAAGCTAATGGAAACCCCAAGCAATTATGCCAAACTTAAATTTGCAATAATGATCTGAGCTTGTATTTCCACTCATCACTATAACCAATATTATAATTATCAGCTATATTACCCACAAAGCCTCAATTTTCCTTACCTAAAGAATATTGTTTTCTCCATTTGAACACTTCAACTCGTAACTCAATAAATCTTACAAGATTTATAGTTGTTACGCTAGCTTTTTGAATGCTACTGAAGTCCTACCAGTATTATTTTCTTCCAGGAGGCATTTTTTGAAAAATGCTGCATAGACTTCAGTGTTCTAGTTAATGGTTTCTGCCTTCAGTCTTGTGCCTTTGCTCCACAGAATTTCCTGCAGGGTTCATGCTAGAATCTCTGCAGGGATTTCCAGATGAAATACGAGAAATGGCATCACAGATGTATGACAGATATGACCATATGGAAGCATGATCTTGCTAGGCATCTGGGTCAATGGATTTCTGTTCTCACCAGTGGAAAATAAACTAGTCCATCCAGGGGCATCTTTTCTACATAACTTTTACATGCAAATTAGTATTAAAGCAGTTTCACGTGAAATAATACCTTTTATGCATACATTCACATAACCTTACACACAGTATTCAATTTATACTAAGAATGCTATCATAAGTAAATGAAAAAGCTCCAGAAACTCCCACCAGTATGGTTTAGACACCACATATATTGTGCTAGTCTAGAAAAGGATATGAAGGCATTATTTTGAGAAAGTTTTCAAGCCTCTTTTCCTGTTGATAATGATTATTGAGCTTTTTCTATAAGCTGGTGCAGGTTTTGGATAGTACTAATAATATATTAACTCAATGAATTTATTCTCAATGAATAGTCAATGAATAATTCTCGTGTACTAAAGTGGCTAGCAGAATTTCACTGAAGAAACTGCCTGTATGCACTGTATGCAAAACCTCAACTATTAAAACGTATTTTTGATCTGATTGCCAGAAAGTGACTATCTGGTCAATTTAATTAAATTTAAGCAGCAATCCATTTCCATGTTGCACAGATAGCGTGTTCCTTTATTTTGTAATAGTTGTGAAGAGTTATAGTTGTATCACTGTCCATTAAAATAGTCCAATCATAAACCATTAAGGATTATTACATGCAGGTTTGCTGTTGACATAAAAACTGCTCGTCTTGGTATATGCCACATAATATTAAAATCTGGGGGAAAAGCTGTTATTTAGAGGCTGCTCAGAAAGAAGGTTAGGTCGAGTGCCCTGTTGCCATTTCAAAAGTTTTGTCCATTTTACACTTCTGATATGCAATGCAAAGCATCTAGTGTTCTGCTCTCACCTAAGACAGATACTGAACTCAATTTAACTTAACCGTTCATCTGTTATCTTTAAGTTGATGCCATCCATATGATCTGGAAAAAAAGCCAGTGCCTGTGATCTTAAAATTACTTAAGCAGCCATGGTTTTGCATACTGTTGTGCTGGCCCCTCCAGCAGCTGAATGAGGCCTGGGCCATCCATCAGCCCTCAGATGGAGAGTCAACCGCCCCCAGGTCTGGAGGTGGCTGGTGAGGAAGAGGAGGAACAGCTGGGCCAGTGCCTTAACGTGTGGGTGCGCAGAAGACAGAGGAAAGCAGTGGAAATCTGTGGGCCGATCCTTGGGATGGAAGAGCCACCACTGCTAGCAAAGCCCCACCCTAGCTCTGGGGTTAAAAGGCAGGGGGGCAGAGATGAATAGATAAAAGGCAAACATCTATTCATCTCCCTGCGGGACAGTCTTGTTAGCCTGCTGTGAGAGAGAAACTTTTTGATGGGGCCGCTGCCATTCCTAATAAAGGAATCATTGATTTAAATACAGAGGGTTTGTTGTGTTTGGGGAGCTGGGTCAGAACAACTGTATTGGCTGCGTTCTCCCAGTAAAATAGGTTTAACATGAAGTTGACCTGCTATTTAGTGTCTCATGTAATACAAGTAGTCCTCGACTTACAATAGTTCATTTAGTGACTGTTCAAAGTTACAACAGCACTGAAAAAAAGTGACATGATCATTTTTCACACTTACGACTGATGGGGATTGCAGCATCCCCATGAACACATGATTTACATTTGGATGCTTGACAGCTGGTTCATATGTATGACGGTTGCAGTGTTCTGGGGTCATGTGATCATCTTTTGCAAGCTTTGGACAGGCAGAGTCAATGGGGAAGCCAGATTTACTTAGCAACCGTGTTACTAATTTAACAACTGCAGTGATTCACTTAAGAAATGTGGTAAGCAAGGTTGTAAAATGGGGCAAAACTCAACAAATGTCTGGGCAACATAAAGTCTGGGCTCAATCGTGGTTGTAAGTTGAGGACTACCTATAATCAAGGTGTTTGGCTGGGACAGTGAAGAGATAGAATCAAGCCCAACTTGAATCCCATGGTTGCTGACATAAAATGTCAGATAATGCACTTAATTATTTTATTTATTTATTTATTTAGTCAATCATATATAAGATAGCAGGTAAAAGTATAAACATAATTCGGATACATGAAAAGAGTAAGTAAAAAGGAATATTAGGACAGGGACAGTAGGCACATGGCAATGGCAAAGGTTCATATTACGACCACTGTAATTTAAGACAGCCAAGAGATAGTATTATTCCTTTCCTTGCTGCAAAACAATAATATGGCTGAATTATGGTTTGTCATAAAATCTTAACTCTTTTGCAATTTACTGAGATTTTAAAGGAAGACACATTTAAAAAACTTGTTAAACTATCTTAAGCCACTCCTCATCCAGAGTGGGATTCTCTGCTATTCATATCCCCTTATTGTTACAGTGAGACAGACTATAAATATTTTGCTTGCTACGTCCTGGGCTCATGACCCATTTCTACTTTTCCTGACTTGCCTTCCTGTCTCCATCCTATTTCCTTTCCCCACCCTCATCTCTTGTTAATTCTTTTTTCTTACATCGCACATTTGCAGCACAGAGTTTAAAGTGACAGAAATACAAAGGTGATGGACCGAAGGAAAAAAACGTTGACCAACTTTCAGCTGAATAGCAAATCTTTTCATATAGAAACCTTTCCCTTCTTTATGCTGTTCCATGAACAGGGAAGAATGACTTTGGCTTAAACCAGGGCCCAGAGGCCAGATCTGGCCCGCGGAGTACTTCCACAGGGTTGCCCTGGAAACAGCAAAGGACCAGCCCACAGTGCTTCTGCCAGCAAAAACGGAGCTCAGGTGGGCCATGTGTGGCCTTCCCAAGCCCCATTTTCATTGGCAGAGGGTTGCAGGAAGCCATGGCAGCTGAAAATGGAGTTTGGGAGCCCATTTTTGCTGGCAGAGCACTCAGGCCACCATAGGCATCCCTGACACAAGTGACTTTGAGCTGGCCATGCTCACCCCAACCCTGTAGGTCAAGCACAACCCTGATGTGGCCCTCAATGAAATTGAGTTTGACACCGCTGGCCTAAACAAACTAACAAAAAAAAATTTCTCCGGGCTCTTCTTGATTTACAGCACTCTGCTTATCTTCAGTAAAAGTATCAAGTAGTTTATTCCATTAAACTACTAGGCTCAAATCAGCAATGCTTTTCTTCCTTGCCTTTTCTATACCTTTTTAATCTTAAAAACAAAAATACCCTGTATGAAAAATAACAGCTATTCTCATTTATGAGTTTTAAAGGATTGATATAACTTTCCAATATTGAAAGAGTTGTAGCAACAAAAACAGCAGCTGGGGTACCTATTCTTGCTAAAAACAAGTTTATTCTAATTATTAAGGCTTGATGGAGCTTTCAGGTGTCATCCCCCTGTATTCTTTTCATCTAGTAGGAGTTGTAATTTATGCAATCTTGATGCAATTTTTATGGAAGACATAAAATTATTGCACACATTTTTATATTTTGGCCTTGCTTTCTTGCAGTATGTGTTGGAACTAGGGCTCATATTCAACCAAGGTTGACTGAGAAGTAACATGCTTCTTCTTGAATCATTAATTTAAATCTTTGGTTCACAAAGCCACTAGGCTTAGTTTAAAAGTCACACATAGGTCTTAAAATGGTGTGATGCATGCTTATTATTCAAGCTTTCCAGTTTATACGCTTAATTATATGAACATAGCCTATTCTCAGGCTTTTTCCATAATATAAACACTAATATTGTTAGTGTGGTCAACCATATGACCATTGTTTGAAGGATCCTGAGATCTATAGCTTAACAAAAATTGGTGGGTGCTGCTAATAGAGACTATGGATTTTAAGGGGTGGAACTCCTTTTTTTTCAAGGATTCCCCAGAAATAAATATAATAGGCTGACCTAGACAGGGTAATATGTTCTAGTTTGTCTAAGGTCTACCAAGAACTTCGCCTACCTCTAGGAAAATTAGGAAAGAAAGTGTTTTAGCTGTTCCCAAAGTCTAGAATTACAGAATTTAATGAGCAAAGAGTATTAAAGAGTGTTAAAGAGTAACTATATAATAACCATGGTGCTTTGCAGATGGAGAAGGTTTTAATAAGAAATTCCTTTGTTAAAATATTAAATATTAAAATATTCTGGTTAAATCTTTAGAGGTGCCTCTGGTGGCTCAGCAGACTAAGTCTGTCTGTTATTAACACAGCTGCTTGCAATTACTGCAAGTTCAAGGCCCCCCAGGCCCAAGGTTGACTCAGCCTTCCATCCTTTATAAGGTAGGTAAAATGAGGAGCCAGATTGTTGGGGCAATAAAGTTGACTTTGTATATAATATACAAAATGGATGAAGACTATTGCTTAACACAATGTAAGCCGCCCTGAGTCTTCGGAGAAGGGCGGGATATAAATTAAAAAAAAAAAAAAGATGTAAGAAAGATTCTTGGTGGAATATCAGTAGAAAATTGCAAATCAAATCAATATAGCTTGGCTAGTTAAAGTTGACCCCGATGATTTCTTTGACTAAGCTCTTCAGTATCAGCACATATTCCTATTTCATTACAGGGAAGATGGTGGGAGAGTGGTGATAACCATCCAATACTTGTATATTTACTTTCTTTCTTTGTGAACAATCTCCTTATTGGTAGGGATAACAGAAAGATGAGATGAAGATGAACTACTATTTGCTCAATCAAGGAAAATATTCTTCTTTGCTATTCTGAATCTAGCAACAAATCAGAAATCACCTAGTTGAATATACCAACCTACTAACTTTTGTGCAGCAATAAAGATATGATCTCATTTTCACCTGTTGGGGGCTATATTACAAATTGAATTACCTATGGGGGAGTTTTTCTTTGGTGGGGGGAACAAAAGCTGGATTCCATTTATTTAGCTGTCTCTACTGGGGTGATATACCAAATGCTTTGGGTGGTACTATCAGGGCATACCAAAAATTGAGGATTTGTCATAGACTCTATTGTTCTATTCTTGACAACTAGACTGCTTTGTAAAGAACTATTTTTATTCAATATTTTGCTCACTGATTTACATTACATGGTTGTTACAGACTACTGAAATAAAGTGTGGAATATTCTGAATATTCTAAAGCAGCACCAGCATGTTAAATTATAGTTATTTGAGATCATCCATCCAAAATTTGACAATACAGCTAGGCACACTTGAAAAAAATATTTGGAAGATGTGCTTTGAGCCTCATACACAAGCATATAATCTCTCTTTACTTCATTAATGTAACAGCCCATGCTTTTTCTAGCTTCTTGTCAGTGAGACTGAATAAAAAATGCTGTTGCTTAAAGCTTGACCAGGTTCACATATTGTTCTAAACCAGAGGTCTCCAACCTTGGTCCCTTTAAGACTTGTGGACTTCAACTCCCAGAGTCCCTCAGCCAGCTTTGCTTTGCTGGCTGAGGGACTCTGGGAGTTGAAGTCCACAAGTCTTAAAGGGACCAAGGTTGGAGACCCCTGTTCTAAACCCAATGTAGGCTGTTTGGTTTTAGCCTAGAGGGTTGGCCAAATCCAATCACCATTTGTAAAATGGCTTATGGTTTAGTGCAAAGTCTGAAAAAGCCAGCCAACCTGACTGGTTCAACAAATTACGGTTAAGAAATCCAGGCTTAGTACAACAATATAAACCCAGCTTGTACATTTCATTTAAGATGTGAGACAGATCTAAATTAAGTTTTAGATCTTATTTTTTTCAAACACGGGTGATCAATTCACCTGCTGTGTATCTCGGTTCAAGTATCACTGCTGGTAACCTGAAACCCACATAGCATCTGGCAGGAAAGCATAACTCAATGAACTTGTCACCTTTTCGTGGACTCCATCTGAAGATGATGACCAAAGTAGGTTTTTATGGCTTCTACACTATTCCAGGTTTTTCCAGGCCAGCATTTTGCATTCTATTTATTTTGACATGAACTCTTGGAAAATTAAAAAGCTTGCTGGTTATCTTGATACTTTGGTTGGTCCCACTGAGGATTTTGACTGATCATATGTTCTCCAAGGATTTAAACTGCTACTTACTACTTAACGATAGATATTTGTATGATTTGAGCAAATTATGACCTTGTTTAAACCAGACATACTTGCTTTAATTTCTAAACTAATCCCAGTGAGAAGAGTGGTGGTTACCTGGATTTGAGAGGTCTGGGTTCAAATCCCCCTTCATTCACTGGGTGACTTTGTGCCTGTCATTTAATCTGAGCATAATCTGCTTTACAGGGAGGTTGCATAGATTAAATGAGGGAGTTATAAAGGTCATTTTGGGGGCCTCTGAAGGATGCAGGTCACAGGGATTTTGAAGTTGTTCTGGAATATTTTGTTTTTCCTACTTTTAACCAAAGGAAAATTCTAATATTTCAAAGAGTTGGGACAGGACTTGCTAGTTGCTTTGTTATTCTGATGATAGTGCAACACAGAACTCCTTATGTTATAAACACAGGCACATGGATGGTGACCAGGACAGCTGACCGAAATTATCAGGCTGATCAGGGAAGATTGAACACCAAAGCCCTAAATGGCTTGTAATGGTCAGCATTTCTAATCCAGGAAGCCAGATATTCCTGGGAAGGCAGATAAAACCCATCAAAAGGCAAGATAGGTGGCTAGCAGTTCCATTGCTACAGGTACTTCAAAGGAGCCGGCGGTATCTTCTACGACAGACGGCAAATATGCTCTGGTTCTCTCCAGTAGAGACTAGAATATCAGATATTGCCTGTTTTCAAGTTGTTCTTTCATACGGTTTCTGTATCCGATGCTTTGGCCATGTCAGATTTAATTGTCTAAATGTTGTATCTTGAAACGGCAAGTAGTAAATTAACATATAAAGACAGTCTCAATTTTTCATTAGTGAATATGCAGTCTTATTAGACATTGAATAGAATATAATAAAATAGAATTTTTTATTGGCCAAGTGTGATTGGATACCCAAGGAAATTGTCTCGGTGCATATGCTCTCAGTGTACATAAAAGAAAAGATACCCTCATCAAGAATCAAAAGGTACAGCACTTAATGATAGTCTTAGGGTACAAATAAGCAATCAGGAAACAATATCAATAGAAACCTTAAGGATACCAGCACCGAGGTTACAGTCATACAGTCCTAAGTGGAAGATGGGTGATGGGAACGATGAGAAGATTAATAGTAGTGCAGATTTAGTAAATAGTTTAACAGTATTGAGGGAATTAGTTGTTTAGCAGAGTGATGGCGTTCGGGATAAACTGTTCTTGTGTCTAGTTGTTCTGGTGCGCAGTGCTCTATAGCATCATTTTGAGGGTAGGAGTTGAAACAGTTTATGTCCAGGATGTGAGGTGAAAGGCTATACAGCTGAAAGGCTTTTTTTATTTCATTTTTAAACTGCTTTACTCTAGTTATTATGTGCTTCATATGAAGGCTGTGTTTTCTCTGGGAACTGCACAAAGACATTTCTTTTGGGACTGGGAATAAACTGGAATTTGAGCATTTTAGATGCAATGGCAGATGTTTAGATCAGTTACAATGGATTCCTAATAATCTCTCTTCTGCTGTTGTTTAAATTGATAGACTTTAATTCAGGTTTGTTCCTTTTAGAAAAAAAAATATCTACAGGTAGTCCTCAACTTACAACAGTTCATTTGGTGACCATTCGAAGTTACAACGGCACTGAAAAAAGTGACTTATGACCATTTTTCACACTCATGACCATCACAGCATCATGTGATTTACATTCGGATACTTGAGAACTAGTTCACATTTATGACGGTTGGAGTGTCCCGGGGTCATGTCACCATCTTTTGTGACCTTCTGGCAAGCAGAGTGTTGTGTCTTGCCCGCCCTCAGAGCAGCCGGGGCCTTCTTACCTGCTCCCCAACACTGAGGAATGTATGCCTTCCGGCCCAAGTCCTGGCTCCATGCCCCCACAAACTGCAGAAGAAGGAGCATCTCCCTGCCCCAGCCCTGACTCCATGCCCAGGCAAACGGAGCAGCTAGACCCCTCCCCCTCATCCACAGCAGGTGAGCCTGAGGAGGGTTTACTCCCAAGAACAGCTGATTGGAGTGACCCTCGCATCAGAAGATTGGATAGGCGGAGGCAACAGAGGGAAGGGAGGGGCAGGCCTTAATGAGTGCTGAGTCATGGAGCCACACCCCATGGCCTATATAAAGGAGCTACTTTCTGGCAGTCTCTGAGTCAGGCAAAAGTCAAACTTATCTTGCTGAAGTCACTTACTGGTCTCCTGCCTGCTCTGAGGACTGCTAGGACTTTGGGCAGAGCTGCAGAGGCAAGCCTGATTCAGATTTCCCTGACCCGGCCGTCAGCGGAGGAGTGGGACACGACACAGAGTCAACGGGGAAGCCGGATTGACTTAACAACCGTGTTACTAATTTAAGAACTAACAAACGTGGGAAGAAAAGTCATAAAAAGGGACAAAACTCACGTAACAAATTTCTCACTTAGTAACATAAATTCTGGTCATTAAGTCGAGGACTACCTGTATTTTAGTATACAAACACTGTATCGTTATTGTTATAAATTATTTATCAGATATTTAAAACTCAGGACCTCTTGAGTTTAGTCTACAGCTTGGGAAGTTCCCAAAATATATTTCAAATATTTGGCTCTCCTAGAAATACCCCACGTGTCTAAAGCAGGGGTCTCCAACCGTGGCAACTTTAAGCCTGGAGAACTTCAACTCCCAGAATACCCTAGCCAGCAAAGCTGGCTTCTGGGAGTTGAAGTCCTTCAGGCTTAAAGTTGCCACGGTTGGAGACCCCTGGTCTAAAGTGTCAACAATTCACCACCAATGATCTCTGCAGACCAAAGCATGAGTTAATTACCCCCCCCCCTTTTTTCCCCCTCATATGCTTCTCTCTGAGATGTTTGCTGGGAGTCCAACACCTTGGCTGCATTCTTCCCAGCTCTGCCCCTACCACCTTAATTTTCAAAGCCTTTCAGACAGCCAAGCAGAATAATTTTCAACTTCCTTAGTAAAGGAAGTTTATGTATATGTATGAACACACCGTTTCTTTGCATTGACAGACTTTTCTTAATGTGCTATCATAATGTGATCACAGAATGTCCTAAAGTCAATGATGTTTAGTTTTTTTTTTGGGGGGGGGGGAGTGCTTAGATCACTTTGCTGCTGAAATGGAGAAAAAAAAAACCTTCATAATGGTGAAACCGAGTCTTTATACAAGGGTGATCTTTAGAAACCGAGTCTTTAGACAAGGGTGATAGCAGGGCATCTGGGAACCCTGTTATTTGGATTATCACTCCATGCCACCCACCCAGCATCTCTGGTTGTCTTAAGCCACATTCCTTTCCTTGCTCTGAGAAGCTTAGGGTGAGAGCACATGTAGAGAGTGTTTGTGAAGGGGAGGATCCAAATGGCAGATGGAGCTGCCCAGCACCACAGGGGTCAATTCATCCAATTCACATAAGGATGTTGAGTGAAAGCAAGGGGAGGACTGGGGGGAAGGGGGCTGGGACACAAAGGTTTTAAGACAAGTCCAAAGGAAGCTACTACTACAGTAGGAGTGAGTGGGTGTGTGAGAGAGATGACCCAGACTGAGGGAGGCACTGGCCAGATCTGTCTAAAGCTTTGAAAAGAAGGAGGCAACAGAAAGACACAAATGAGCTGAGAGACCCGGCAACTGAGGTTTTTTGTTTTTTGTTTTTTTTTTGGTCTTCCTTCTACGCAAGAACTTTGCCAAGATTTTTCCTGCTGAGTGATCTGGAAATCAACGGGGGAAAAAAAAAGAGAGAGAGAGAGAGAACGTCTTCTTCAGAGCACATTCTTCTTTTCTTCCAGCAGAAATGGAATTTGGCAATGATACTGACAATAACTCAAGCAGCTACGAATGTGACTACGATGACTGGAGTTCTTCCAAAATCCTAATTCCTTCCATCTATTTGCTTGTTTTCTTTCTGGGTACCACTGGCAATGGTTTGGTGCTATGGACCATTTTCCGAGGAGGACAAGAAAAACGACGCTCGGCAGATACTTTCATTGCAAACCTGGCAATTGCTGACCTGACCTTTGTGGTCACTTTGCCGCTATGGGCCACCTATGTGGTCCTGGACTACCATTGGTCTTTTGGCTCTTTTGCCTGCAAACTCAGCAGCTACCTGGTCTTTGTCAATATGTATGCCAGTGTCTTCTGCCTCACAGGGCTCAGCTTTGACCGCTACTTGGCTATCGTTCGCCCTATAGCCAATGCCAAGCTGAGGTCAAAAGCTAGTGGACTTCTAATGACCATTGTGCTCTGGACTATGGCGGCTCTCTTGGCCCTGCCAGCCATGATTTTCCGGAGGACTGGAGTATTCAATGAGAGTGACAAAGTGACATGCTTCATGGATTATTCAAGTGTGGCGACCAACAAGACTGAGGCAGCCTGGGAAGCAGGGCTTGGCTTGTCCTCTACACTGATGGGATTTGTAATCCCCTTTGCCATCATGCTGATTTGTTACTTCTTCATTGCCCGTACGATTGCAGGTCACTTCCGAAAGGAGCGCAGTGAAGGGTTGAGGAAACGGAAGCGCCTGCTAACCATTATCATTGTCCTTGTGACCACTTTTGCGATCTGCTGGCTCCCCTTCCACTTGGTGAAAACCATCTACATGCTAATGGACTGGGAGGTGATGCCCTTGTCCTGCAGCTTCCATGCCTTCCTGAGCAACCTCCACCCATATTGCAGCTGCTTGGCCTATGTCAACAGCTGCCTCAATCCTTTTCTCTATGCCTTCTTTGATCCCCGCTTCCGACAAGCTTGCACGGCTGTCCTCTGCTGCACGTCAGGGCATTTGCCTGGGGCTGCAGGAGACAAGTCAGCCAGCTATTCGTCTGGTCATAGCCAGAATCATCTAGGGAAGAACATGGAAGCAGGGCAGGAGAAACACTGCCCTGATAGCCAAGAGACTTTGCTTCATGGGTAAAAATGGAATAATGCAGCCATGATAAACTTTGCATACAATGAATCTCTCCTCACCCCCCTCGCCTTTTAATTTCTCCCCCTTGCATCATTCTATCATCGGATTCTGTTTCTTTTCTTAATGTTGCATGTTTAATTTTTTAAATTGGTAAGTCTGTTTTAACTGACATAATATTCATCCCTTCCTTCTGTATTCTGCTAGGTTATCTGCTGTAACAATGTCTATGTTACTGTATATAGGGATTATGCTCGGAAGGGAAAAAAAGTATTTCATTCTGTTCTAAAACACAATGCTGCATACACAGCTGGTGGTTCTTCTAATGAAATTTACATGGACTTTTAAAGGGACTCATAGGGGCTTGGGCTGGTTGTTTGCAGACCTGAGCTTTGAAGTTTCTTGAAAACTTGCAATGGGTTTTTGACATGTTCAGTGAAACAGTAAAACTATGGACAAGTTGCATGAAATCAGAGGATTCATTTTTAAGGGAATGCACTTGGGAGCTTGCTGCATGTCTGGTTTATCTATAGTCATGCTTTGGTGTTTCAAGCCAGCTCTGTGGAACAGTTCCTGTTTAAGAAATGCTTTGATGCTACACCCCAGATTTTCTTAACTTTTTCTTATCATGCCACTTTGAGACATGGTTTCTTGGCAGCTTCTAATTCCTTCATTTTCCTTGTTCCGTGGGAAGAAATGATTGCAGCTCCTGAAATTTCGAGTTTTAATATTCACCACAATGGAGAACTGGCACCATGGACAGAAAATTGTCTGCAAACCTATTTCTTCCTATGTATGAAGACAGCTTCTTCAAGCAGATAGCAGTTGTAGTTTGTTCTTTGCTCCATGCCTGTCCTGTCAAGTAAAGGCGCTCAATTCAAAACTATTCTTTTTTTAAAACAAATACATGAATGGTTCATCAGCAAAATCTCTCTCTCTCTCTCTTTCTCCCTCCCTCCCTCCCTCCCTCCCTCCCTCCCTCCCTCCCTCCCTCCCTCCCTCTCTCTTCTCCCAGAATAAAATGTTCTTGCTGCTTAATACAGAATCTTAACAGAGGTTGGGAAATAGTATCATGCTTGCATTGATAAAAATGTTTTCTTTCTAAGTTTCTGCTTTTATGTCATAAAAGTACTGAATAAAGTTTTAAGTAATGCAGAAAAATGCTTTGAGTCTCTTAAAGATTTCATTGAATTGATCTGCTGATTAAGAATTTTTATATAAAGCTTTTAAAGGTGCATCCTTTATTATTAATAACTAAGGGGCAATATAAAACTGGACAAGAAGTTGTACATTTATATAGACTTAATGATTTTTTTTAAAAAAATCAAATCTTTTTACTGTAAAAATTTTTGTTGCAATTAAATTTGCAAGGAAGTACTTCAAACTGAAAAGTGGTTTTGAATATTAAAATATTTTTTCTGAATTAAAAAATAATCAAGATATTCAATTGTATTCATATTATCCTATTATTAATCCATATATAGTTTTTTTTAAAGATTCTACAGTTTATTTTGAATCTGAATTGCTGGGATAGAATTATAGATTTAAAATGTTTATAATGTATTTGCCAGTTTTTTTATACAAGATAAACCAAAACATTCTTATCAGTTAGTAAAACATGGCTGGACATGTTATTACTCATCATTGTGACACATACATGTAAAAGGATGAAGAGATAAGTTTACCCTGGACTGTTCCACTTTAGTGTAAAAATAGAAAGTTTAAATTTTAAATATACCCTTGAGAGTAAACACTGCCTTTCCAAATTTAGAAAACAACATTTCAGAAAAACATTTTCCCTGTCATGTTAGCTTTGTAGGCATATAGTAGGCTTTAAATGCAAGCAACTACAATCAGAAGTGATATAGCCCAACAAAACAACAATGTCTTGATTCTGTTGAATGTATAAAATGACCTTGGATGTGTTATCTTACTTTTTTTAAGCTCTCAACATAATATAAAATGATAGATTTTAAGATTCATTATCTAATATGTTGAATCAGGGCCTAAAAAACTACCAGAGAAGGAACAGAGTGTATAGGGTCATCACTGAGGGAGGTGAATTGTCAGATAATTGTCTTTGAACTCCTCTTTTACGTACCCATATGAATATGCATAATGCAAAACCAAAAAGCTGGATAGTGTTTTTATTCTTTTATTAATATACATGGGATTCATTTTCCATTTTCCTACATCCTCTCCTATTGTGATCAGAGCAGTACAGCTGGGGTGAATCCCAGGAAATTGACTAACTGATTCAGAATGTGGATCCATCTAGGACAATATTGCTCACATTGAGTGGTGGCAACTGTCAAAGATTACAGCTGTGACTCTTTTCAGCCCTAGCTGAAAGTCCCTGTTTGGGACTCCAACTGGGACCTCTTGTATGCAAAACATATCTTCTGCTACTGAGCTACAATCTCTCACCTAACTTTTGAAGATGGACAAAAGAAATATGGAGCATTTAGCTGGAGAATTAAATAAAACCTCAATGAATGTGTACCTCAGAGTTTTTATTGAAAAGAGTATGGTTTGAATGTTTTCTTTCCTTCCCTGTCTATTCTGTGAGGCAGAAGAAAAACTGACATACATTATTATGCATATATGAAATAGTCTTGGAGAGAAAGGAGGAGATGGATAGGGTTGTCAACCCTTCTGCAACACTGGTTATAATACCAGAATATGTCCCAAATTCATAAGGCCCTGTCTATTTATGATGCCCATTGATCTGTCATGAACACAATTCAGGGGACCATTCTGAATGACATTCATTCTTTGGGGCATTAGTGCCCCAAAGTTAGAAACCAACATGCCAGCTTTGGAATTTCCCAAAATGTTTTGTCATGCAAAATGATAAAAGGAAAATAAAGAGGACAAAGAAGAAAAATGTAGTTAAGGTTCAAGGCAGAGGAACATTTAATTATTTCTGAGCTAAAATGGGGGATACATTGCAGATGTTCAAATTAGATTCTGTCAAATGCTGTTCAGCTTTCAGGTTGTACCTGAAAATCTCCCATGGGTGGCTAAGAAGAAGCTAATTAACAATGATGGATTTTTTCCCCCCAGTTGAAAATATAAAACAGTTGTTAGAACCATGTTTAATCTTAGCTGAAATATATATTCCTTGGTAGGTGAAAAAAACCTCTATGATTGATTGGAATTGTATACAGTGAATACACAAAATATGTTCAGTGGTATTTTTACGGGTGAACTACCCATTTTGCTAACACTGAAAATTTGAAATGGGCATCTTATCAAGGGTAATGAGATAAGGAAAATATCCTTAGATATATATATATATGAGCTGAATGGATTAGCAAATGGGGAAGTCAGAAGAACCAGTAAGTGCAGAGGAAATTACATAATATCAAGGATGAAATGACAAATATTGTTCTATGTCATGATGCAAACTCCTTTTTGTAACTCTCCAGAAGATTTCTTTCTGTCTTGAAGGAATGGATTTGAAAATTTTTTCCAAAGAGACACTGATGCTTGCAACCATAAGAATAAGCGCACTGGTATAATATTTTTTGATTTTTTTGTTTATTTGGCAATAGGGCAGGTTTATCGTTTTTCTATGGGGAGGGTTATCAATGTGTATTCTGCTATTCATCCATTACACATAGATAGGTGTGTGAAGTTGACTGCAAACATCCTCTATTCCAGGGGTAGGCAATTATGGCCCCTTTATGACCTGTGAACTTCAATTCCCAGAATTCCTGAACTAGCCATACTGAGTCAAGAATTCTGGGAGTTGAAGTCCACAGATTGCAAAGGGTCCCAAATTAGCTATTCCTGCCCTATCCTGTAAGTGTTTTCACAAACAAATTGACCTAACTTTGCATGATCTCCTGCCAGCTTTGCCAGTTTTGCAGTAAAGGAGACGGCTGTAGCCAGACTGGGAAAGATTCAGGCCACAAGGTTTGATAACACATCCCAACACTGAGTAGGAATAAAATTTAGAGGTTATGAAAGATTATTTTGTTTCCAATCATTTATCTTTATTTTTCTTAAGGTTTCTTTACTGCTGCAATTAAAGCTCGGGCATTGCAGGTTGTAGCTGGGCAATATAGAAGCATACTCTCAAAATATTTTTTTGCTTCTCAAACACGTTAATCTCATTTGCAAAATAATGGTTGGGTTTGACCCCAAATTTATGGTAGTATTGGATTGTGGTGGGGTTAGTATTGTGGAGGCATGAAATGGGTTGAGGTTGGTCATAACTGCGGAGGCATGGAGGAAAAGAAAATTCAGAGGCCAGGAGGTATCTTTAAGATGATTGAAGGTGGGACTTGTGGTGAAAGTAAAGACCTTCTTGGAAGTCAACCCAGAATTATACGACCAGGAAAGGAGCAGCTCAGGAAAATCTCCCTTGATACCTATGCAGGAATGGTACTTACTAGGAAATGTGGGATCAAGTTAGGTTTAGATAGTTTGAATCATTAGGTGATTTTGGCCTTTAAGCATATTCCTATATTATTAGATTGCTAAAGGCTTTGTTTTTAGTAAATAAATGCTTCACCCAAATATACCACATCTTGTATCTTTATTTGCTGGGAGGTTCTTAATGAGATATTCTCTCCAGTCTCCCATTTTGAAAATTAAGAGGGACAAATGGTGAACAAGGTGCCAGCTTCCTGATTCATTTAAGTGGTGGAATTGTGTTAAGCCAACTGTGGTTGTGGGAAATCTGGAGGTAGAGCTGAGAAAAGAAAACTAATTTCATCTCCTTTCCAAGTTTATTCCTTTCATGGGATAGGATCACTGAAAAGAACATCAAAGAAGCTTCCCAACCTCAAAATCAACCCTCTGGAGTAATTTTTTTTTTTTTGGCTTTAGTTTCTTTCTTGGGAAAAATCCTATCAGAAGCCAGTTCCTTCAATAGGATCTATCTGTAAGAATTTCTTAAGATATCTGAAATCCGATATTCATCTGATAACTTTCACTAGTTTCTTTCAATTTGACTGTAATCTGACCATAATATTGTATAAATGGAAATAACAAACAGTTCCTTCAGGTCACAGGAGTTATCCTGACAATCTGAAGAGGACCAGGTAACGATTGCACATTTTTAAGGAAGCAGAAAGATAGATTTTGTTCTGGCTAATAGATCTGAGGCACTCCAGTAGCTTTTCCCTGGAGGTGTTCCTTATTTTAAATATGTATTGACATTTCTCATATGTTCTTGTAATTTGTATTTCCTAATCAATTTAGTTTAACTATGCTAAGATGGACATTTGAATAAGACCCAGAAGGCAAACTATCAGTTGTTTGGAATACATAAATATTGGCTGAAGAGAGATTTGAGGAAATCTGTATTTACCAAAGCTTACATTGCCATAGTGCTGGAGAAATATCCATTTCCATACAGTGGAAAGAGGATTGATAATCCCTTTTGGATAACCTTAAAAAAATAGTGTGATAATATGACAAAGAATTCCACATCTGTAACAAGACAATGGAGTTTTATTAAGTCAAATCAAATGGCACAAACACTATATCGGGAAAATGTTATACAAAGCAGGTGGTGTGGAGAAAAAAAAAAGAGTCCCAAAATTAGATCAGGTGCTACAGTCTGAGGTTTAAAGTCAGTGTTGAGATGAGAATTAGTCACAGGTTTTACTGAGTTTGATTACACTTGGTGTTACTTAGATAGATGGTTCAGCTGTACTTCCCCAGGTCCATAAATACAAAAACAATTTGGTCTTCAGTACATTGTCTCTATTGCACCCAAAAAGGTGGCATTTCTGGGTTGTCTGGAATCTTAATAAGTACAAATTGCAGCCAAGCTTTTCTGAGATGCACACGAAGAGCTGACTCTTCAGTTTGGTGAGATTAAAAACTAAAATAAAAAGGTAAAAAAAAAATCAACCCTGACAGCTGATTTACTTCCCCCACTGCTCTGAAATTCAATCTCTTTACTTTTGTTCTGTTTAGTTTTCACATCACATGTTGCAAAATGTTAATTTCTTCTTGGAGTTTTGTAAACAGTGTAATTGGCAAAAAGATCAAAGCAGCTGAACCGTGTTGTAACGGTGTCTCCTAAATGTAACACAACTGTTTCAAAACCCTGAATTGCAAGATCAAGGGAGATCTCTTTCCAGAGCTATCACTGTTGCAAGATAAATAAAATAAATGTTGTAAAACTGAATTGATAAGGGTTAAGGCTTAAGGGTTTGCTGGAAAAATGTGCTGCAAGACATTGATTCCCCTTTCGCTAGAGAAAACAAAAGATGCTAAAATTAGACTTCCTTAGGAAAGTTAGATCTTCAACTTTAACATATAATAGTGAAACACTTTTCTAGGTGTGTGTATATATACACACACAATATAGAGTGATACAAGCAATACAATACATTGGCTCTGTTGACTCCACTTCACATCTCAGTTCAAGTAAAGTAATAGACACAATAATAGAATACCTGTAGAATAGAATAGAATAGAATAGAATAGAATAGAATAGAATAGAATAGAATAGAATAGAATTTTTTATTGGCCAAGTGTGATTGGACACACAAGGAATTTGTTTTGGTGCATATGCTCTCAATGTGCATAAAAGAAAAGATACCTTCAAGAAGAATTGTAAGGTACAACACTTAATGATAGTCATAGAGTACAAATAAGCAATCAGGAAACAATATCAATAAATCGTAAGGATATAAGCAACAAAGGTACAGTCATACAGTCATAAGTGGAAGGAGATGGGTGATGGGAACGATGATAAGATTAATAGTAGTGGAGATTTAGTAAATAGTTTGACAATGTTGAGGGAATTATTTGTTCAGCAGAATGATGGTGTCCGGGAAGAAACTGCTCTTGTGTCTAGTTGTTCATAATGTTCTAGTTGGTCATAATGGACCCATACAGTTGAAGAACCACAGTCTGCAAGAGACTGGGATGAATCACAGCTGTCTACCACACCCTTCCTCTAACTGATGAACTTCAATTCTCTTGAATTCCAATTTCCACAATCCTCAAGAGGTTCACAGTCTACTGCATCTGGAAGGCAGCAAGATAGGAAAAAACATATTTACTCAAAAATAATGGCCATGTGATCACTATGTATTCGTATCAGGTGGGCAATAGTGAATTTATGATGGAGATGCTCTAGGTGACAGAATATACCACAGTTTACATTGATAAAATTTTTCTTTCTTGCAACTATATGTTGGGCAAAATGAATTATTAGACTACTTGCAATTATGGATCATCTAGCAAAGGATATTCTAATGAAGTTGTATGTTTTATGTGCCAAATATTGATTTGTGGTTAATTTTCCTACCCCCTGCATTTTTTTTCAGTTACAACTTTGATAATTTAAGTTAATTATGAAAAAAAAAGGTTGATGCCATTATTGGATCTTGAAGGGATCTTAAATATATTCATGATATATTTAGGCCAATATTTTTATTGAAGTATGTGAGTATATTCAAGTCTCTCTCTTTCTCTTTACTAACTGAGCTCCAATTCACACATTCGTCATGTCAATAAGAAATTGGGATTTGTAACTTCAGCCTCATAGTAAAAATGTGGAAATTACTCCTTTTAGTACAGATTTACTAAAATGTTTTAGACACATGGTTATCAAGCCACTGAAGATTTCCAATAAAGAAGAACCTACCATTTAATGGGCAAATGTAGAGCTGCATGTATGGGTAGCAAAGAAATGTGGGTGTAGATAGATATATTCTACTTGGTGGAAAGCCTTCAGTACATTACTCCTGATAGCTACTCTAGTTACCCACAGTTTCAACTCACTGCATGACAGGGAACAAGTTCACTCCCTTTTCTACAAGACAATCTAATCAAAATCTGAAGGTTGGGTTATTCTCATTTCTCCCCTCAGTGGTCTCTTATGCAGGCTAAACAAATCTATCTCCTTTATTTACTCCTACCAGAAGTTAGTTATCAGTTCTCTTGCTATCTGAACTTGCTCCAGCTGTTGAAGCCCCTTTTAGACTGTAAAGCCCAGAACTGGACACAGTATTCTCAGTGGGGTCCATTCAAGTTAGATCATGGCTTCCCATGATCTGGACTTCCTATATATTTATGTTAATATATCTCCAGGTAGGACTTGTCTATTTAGCAGTTGCTTTGTGCTCTTAGTTCTTGGATGTAGTGAGTATAGAGGATGAAGGACAGAGGGAAAATCTCCTACCAAGGCAATGATCAGATAAATGAGGCCTGAGCCCAGGCCAAAGGAATGGTTTATGAAAAAGCCCCAGACAGCACTTCTCTACTCATATTCACATGAAGATAAAAGAGGGAGGAAGGGAAGCATATCCAGACTTGCAAGGTTATTGTTCCTATTGCTGCTTTAACAGAAAAGTAGCTTTAGGTCTACATGGTATTTGTTTCTTACTCTGGTCTAACTTGTAGAGGTTACTGTCCAACTTGAGATGAGCTAAAAATCTCAGATGCTCCTCAGTATTGGTAAACCATGTGCCCTTCATCCTAGACTTCTGCCTTCCATTTTTCCTCCTCAGATGCAGGTAGTTGCATTTCTGCTCTTACATTTCAGGTCATTGAACCCTTTACCCCACCAAGATCTCCCCTCTCTCTTTGAAAAGGTTAGCCACTCCTTGTGCAGAAGCGCTAGCTTTGTACTCAAGGTGGTGAATTGGTACATAAAACTAAACTTTGCAAATTGTCTTTGCTGGAACATACAACCAGTGGTGGGTTGCTTCCGGTTCGCTCCAGTTTGGGCAAACTGGTAGTGGCGATGGCAGGAAGCACCGCCCACCCGCCCAGACATCATAAAAATGCTCTGCACATGCGCAGAAGGGTCACGCGCTTACAAAGTACATTGTAAGCCGCCCTGAGTCTTCGGAGAAGGGCGGGGTATAAATGTAAACAAAAACAAAAACAAAACAAAACAAAGTGAGCGCCCCCACCCGCGCACTACCAATAGAAAAACACTAGCGGCTGGATTTGAAACCCACTGCTGCATACAACCACAAAGCAATTCAATCACAAAGCGATCACAAAGCAATCACAATTGTTAATAAAATTATCGCTAAGTAAAACCATGACTGTGCTTATGATCTTATCTTATGAGCTTTTCTTTGCTTTACAGACCTAAGATCATAAATGTGAGGATTGGTCACAAAGCTACTTCCCCCCCCCCATCATTGTAAGGTTACTAAATGAGGATTAACTACCCATCTAACAAGTTCCTTCCTTTCCTCTTATGCAGTGTGTAATGTATTTGAATTTTTGGAGGGAAATTTGGGCGGGAAAATACACGTTCCTGATTGGCTGGTGCCTCAGCCAAAACACCATATAAAGAGAGATGTTTGCCTATTGTGTTTGCTGGGTTCTCACAATAAACCTAAGAGCTGTTGTCATTCACGTGGTCTCCTGCCTCATCATTGCCGAGACTTAACACAGTGAACCACTTTAACTCAGGAGTTTGCCAGAAGACTTGCTGCAGGAGCCAATCCTTAAAAGCTTAGAAGTCCTCTCCTCAGCGGCAACCAGGAATCTGAAAGAAGTCCATGGAAAATCCCCAGAATCAGCACAGATTTATTTGGCCCTGTTTGCAATCTCTGTTTAGGTCAGTCTGTTTATGCCTGATGGAACCTGGTCAGGCAATTATGACCCATTCTTGTAAAAACTGAACTGGTGGTGAAATGTATATTTCAAGTATATTTTTTTTAAAAAGCCAGAACTCTTTAATTAAAATGCCCTTTGTATGTTTGTGTGTGGAATAAGTAAACTAAATGGGTGGGGGGGGAAATCACCCTGAGAATTGTTTAGGGAAATCAAACTAAAGATAGCAGCCGGAAAAGGAAGACAAAAACATTGCCTCCTGAAACCTAATAAGGCCATGAGGCCTCAACAGGATTTCATGCCAAGTGTGTTGATCGAAACAGGACAGTCACTATAAAGAACACATTTTTTTACTAAATGTAGCTATTGATAGATTTACTGCACGTAATCCTGGCTGCTGATTGAAATGAACAAACTGGACTTATTTGTGAATTACCAACAGGGCTACGGTAGCTGGGCTGTAAAAGTCTGGACGGCCTCGAGAGAGTAACAAAATATTCCTCTCTCATTTCTGGTGGTCATCTAGACATTACAGCCAGGTATGGAAGTGATGCTTACAGTTTTCAAAGGTGCCCCCTCCATCCTCTTCCCCATTTTGGGGTTGTGTGTCCTTGATGCTCTCTGAGCTTGCTTGTTTTCTTGCAGAAGTTTCATTATCCTAATGAATAATATATATACAGTATATAGTATATATAGTATATATATATACTAATATATAATAATAGTAAGGAATGCACTCCTTACTAGCACTGATATTACCAAGTTAGGGTAATGAAGCATCTGCAAGAAAACAAGCAAGCTCAGAGAGCACCAAGGACCCCTCATTTCAATGCTGGGCTACAAATATTCTCTTTTATTGGTCTCTTCCCCATTTTTAGATAAATGGCATTGGAAGGTTAAATTCTCTCTTCTCTGCCAATTTGAAAAGGAGATTTTTAGTTTGAGTGTCTTCAGTCAATCCCAGGTAGTCCTGGATTTACGACCACAATTGAGCCCAAAATTTCTATTGCTTTGGCCCTTTTTTCAAACTTTCTTGCCAAAGTTGTTAAGTAAATCACTGCACTTGTTAAATTAGTGTCATGGTTGTTAAGTGAATCTGGATTCCCCATTGACTCTGCTTATCAGAAGGTTGCAAAAGGAGATCACATGACACGGCAACCATCATAAACATGAGTCGGTTGCCAGGCATCTGAATCTTGATCACATGACCATGGGTATACTGTCATGGTTGTAAGTGTGAAAAGTGGTCATAAGCAGTGATGGGATGCTGCCGGTTTAACAACCGGTTCAGTGATTGTGCGCTTTGCGTGGACACGTGTGCTTTGCATGCACACGCATCTAACGTGCACTGCGTGTGTGTGTGCACTTTTACAAATACTAACCTTCTGTGTTACCACTTGGGAGTAACAGAGCTGATGCACAGCAATCCACTCTGCCACGCCAATCAGCTGAGAAGATAAAGGTAAGTAAAGTGCAGTGGCGAGTGGGCGGGGCCAACCTATCGTTGGAGCAAACTGGTTCACTCCCAGCTGATCATTGGAGCTACCGGTTCGCCTGAACCGGTCTGAACCGGTAGAATCCCACCCCTGGTCATAAGTCACGTTTTTTAGTGATGTTGTAACTTGGAACAGTCACTAAATGAACTGTTGTAAGTCGAGGACTACCTGTATAACAAAACATATAATACATTTTCCATAGCATTCTCTCTACTGCTTGCAAAATTGCAGAAGGAAAACTGTCTAGTTTATTCTTTCAGCCTGAAATGTCTGATGATAATACCCTGGTGAATTGGAGGATTGGGTGACATCATTGTCTCGGCCTTAGAGAATGACAGTTTTGGGATGGTACAGCAAATCTATAGGCTTTTGGCAACCCTGTGATGATGTTATCATGTACTGCGTGTTGAAAGGTCAGCACTGCTTGCACAAAAATAAGAATATTCCAGAATGATAAAATGGTTTGGGAAACCCAGAAACCCCCTCAAAAATCACATACACCTCACAAGTAAACAATGACGTAACCCTGAAACGAAGACAAAATCAATGCAGTGACCACTTCCCTCTTCCCTTCCAAGTCACCTTGGGATTTGCCACTTTTAAAGGCATCCAAAGGAAATCCCAAATCAAGTCAGAGGTCAGGGTGGACGTGCGGTTCTATTTACTTTACTTATTTTTGTGATTTGTATTGTCTCTTTGTGCCCATATGGCACCCTATGTACTGTATACTTGCAAATTAAGTTGTTCCCCTCCCGGCTTATAAGTAGAACAAACGCAAAACCTAAAACCATCTGGAAGCTTTCTTTTGTTGAGTCTTGTTTGTGCGACCTTTCTTATCACGGTGATCTCATCTGCAGTTTGTGTCAAGTTTTTAACTCCACCAGGAGTACCGTAATAAGATTTATGACCTAACCCACAATTAAAAAAAAATTAAGCAAAGGCCACGGTAGGTTGTTTTATTTTTAAGCTACTGTACTTGGTTCAGAGCCAGGTGAAATCTGAGGAGTGACTCACATTATTTCTCCTCTTCAGTTGCTGCATGCATGCAGACTAGTCTAGCCCAGGGGTCTCCAACCTTGGTCCCTTTAAGACTTGTGGACTTCAACTCTCAGAGTTCCTCAGCCAGTCTTAAAGGGACCAAGCTTTGCTGGCTGAGGGACTCTGGGAGTTGGAATCCACAAGTCTTAAAGGGACCCTGGGAGACCCCTGGGCTAGGCAACTTTTTGGTGGCTGCCCGGGGTGGGTTGAATTTTGAGGAGATGGCCAAGGACTGGTAAACGCAGCAATGATACAACTGTGCAAGACCGCCATAATATATTTGGGCAGGGAAGGGGTGTTTCCCTTTTGGAGCACTTCTGTGGGGTGTTGGATTGTAACACTCCTTATGGAGTGTTATGGCTCAGAGTGGTGGCACATGTCTGTGTAGAGTTGGAAGGGCCTAAGGGGATAGAAAAGCATGAGCCTCAAGTTGCTCAGATTTCCTACCTATTGATTTTATGTAAAGAGCTAATATGCCTCTATAACATGTATGTACATCACAGGAATAATTATCTTCTGTGTCTGGCATTTATCCATGGCATTTGAAAGTTATACTATTTTATACCATTCACCATCATACCAAACCCTGCTGTTTATCTGGCAAGGGTCTGTCATATAATCAACAAAGATGATTAGGGGACTGGAGGCTAAAACATGTAAAGTACAGTTGCTGGAACTGGGTATGTCTAGTTTAATGAAAAGAAGGACACGAGAGCAGTGTTCCAGTATCTCAGGGGTTGACACAAAGAAGAGGGAGTCAAGCTATTCTCCAAAGCACCTGAGGGTAGGACAAGAAGCAATGGGTGGAAACTAATCAAGGAGAGAAGCAACCTACAACTAAGGAGAAATTTTCAAACAGAACAATTAATCAGTGGAACGACTTACCTTCAGAAGTTGTGAATGCTCCAACACTGGAAGTTTTTAAGAAGAGATTGGACAACCATTTGTCTGAAATGGTATAGGGTTTCCTGCCTGAGCAAGGGGTTGGACTAGAAGACCTCCAATGTCTATTTCATTCCATTTCATTCCATTCCCTCCGCTCACTCCACTTCAAGAGCCAGCGTTGTCCGAAGATGTCTCCATGGTCATGTGGCTGGTATGACTAAACACCAAAGGCGCACGGAGCGCTGTCACCTTCCCACCAAAGTGGTCCCTATTTTTCTACTTGCATTTTTTACATGCTTTCCAATTGTGAGGTTGGCAGAAGCTGGGACAAGTAACAGGAGCTCACTCTGTTACGCGGCACTAAGGATTCGAACCGCTGAACTGCCGACCTTCTGATCGACAAGCTCAGCATCTTAGCCACTGAGCCACTGATGTTAAATAATATGTTATATAAGTTGCTTATATGTTGTATGTTCCTTTTTTTCTTTTCTTTTGAAGCCTTTAATTTCTCTGTTTTACTATTTCTTATTCCCTTTCTGATCTTTGCTTAACCCAAAAGAGGATAGTATGCTGGGTTCACACACACACACACACACACACACACACACACACACAATATTTTGTTTAAGGAAGTTGTTTTCAGCACAGACATGCCCGTTGTTACCTTGAGATGCCTGCTTTTGTTTGAATGCAGTCATCTACGATGAGAAACAATGGAGCGTCTCCTTGCCTGACATTGTTTTGCATTCTGTCAAAGAAAGAGGCTATTTTCACTGGAAGAGGTTCTGAGAAGATTTGCCACTATTTATGAAGAACGAGTGAAATCGTGAAATCGGGAGAGACAAGATTGCCCATTGTTTCCTTGCAGAAGTGGGGATGCTACGATACTTTTCAGCTCAGTAGCGTATCTATTTGGTTTGTCAGGTCGCCTCCTCATTTTCCATTTTCCTTCAAGGAGGGAAATGGCCAAACTGCCCTCAAAGTTAACACTTAAAGAAACAAAACAGAAGGACTCTGAACCAAGGACTCTGCTTCCAGATTAGGAGGGTGGGGAAAAGGAAGCAGCAGGAGCACTGCAAGCAAAATGTTAGGAAGAGATAAGAGTGGGTGTCAACACAAGGACCATTGTTGAAAGTTGTGTCTGGAGGACACAGCAAGGAAAAACCACCTATTGCAGAATGAATACAGTTCTGTCCACTACGGCAGGGTCTGCTCCAGGAATGCCTGGGTTCACTGCAAACAGACACATACAGATACAACATGCACACAAATACATACATGGGATTTCACCAGACAGTAATAATTGGGAAATAAAAATAATAATTGGGAAATGCTGTGCTCTTTTAGCATAATGGGAAAAATCCGAACAATACAGTTTGATCCTGTATGAAAGAAGATCAGCCCAAAAAAAAAAAAAGACGCAAAGCAAAAAAATCAAGGGGGGGAATTAAAGTTATTAATTGTTACCATCTGTGCCACTTGCTGTTCCTCAGGTTTACCTAGGAGTAGGAGAGACAATCCTTACTTGTAAATTCCACACATTTTCAGAAGATGTTGAATGTTTCTCCTGGTGTGGTTGCACAAACTGCAAAAACCTTTCTCTCACAATAACATTTTTTCTGTGTGTCTCCTTTTTTTTTTTTTTGTAAAACTGAACAGAAGGTATGTTGTCAGCTGCAGGAACAAATCTGGCACAGCCTTGGAAAAGAGGAACCTTGGTGACGATATCTGTAAAAATGGAAACTAGGCAGCAATTTGATAATACAGATCCCTAATAGAAGTCTAAACAAATTTAAACATGAAAGGCTCCTTTATAAGCTGCACAGCAAAGCAAATTTAGACAGTGGAAGAATGGTTTCTAGAACAAAAATTATGAGGCCTGTCAAACATAATGGACAAAAGGGCTTAAGCAGGTATTATCAATCTTCTTTAATGTTCTTATGCAGGGATGGATTGTGCTGGCTACATAAAACATTTCGATAAAAATCCTCCTTTACTTGATAAATATTAATTTGGTGAAGATCATAACTGGTAGCAGTTCTTTTCCTTTCTTGTATGCATCCTCATTGTGTTCATTTGCTATTGTGTTCATGTACCTTTGCAAGCATTCACACTTTTATATGTTCTGTATATTTTTGGCCTGCTCATTTTTGTGAACATGTTTCGTAGAACTTGATCAAATCCCATGAAAGCCAGCCCTCATTTAGCGAATGCCTCAATTAGCAAACATTCACAAATACAATGATAATGAACTGTAGTAAAAAAAATCACTTTCTAATCAATATGTGCACTAATGCCAAATTTCTGCGCCCAATCACAATAGATATCAGTGTGAGAGTAACGCTGGTGTTGCTGCACAAGGGAACTTTATCTAAATGAGATAGCAGCAACCAGTGGTATCTCTCTCTCTCTCTCTCTCTCTCTCTCTCTCTTTTGTGTGTATCTGTCATGTGGTTTGCTTAGTGATCATTTGGCTGGAATGAACTATGGTTGCTAAATGAGGACAGGCTGCACATACATTTTTGTGTATGCAAGGGCTAATGCAATAATTTACTTAATAAATATGGAATGCCATGGGGGGTGGGGCACACACATTTTCCCTTTCTGCTGAAGTGTGCATACCAGGGAAAAGGTTTATATAGAGGCTCCAGATTGCCATTCTTGAGACAGATCCTATCCCTCACAGGCATTCAGCAGAACCCTAAAAATGATATTACCCCATGGCAAGCTTAGGCAAATACAAATACAAGCGAAAAGAAGAAGAAAATGCTTTGTAAAATTACTAGAAATGAGAAGCTATGCTAAGCATCTGAAGCGATGCTTTTGCATGGTGAGTTGGGACAGACAGCCCTCTTCCAAATGCTTTGCCTAGCCCTGATACAGGAGACCATCATATAAACTTAAGCATACAAATATGCATACCAACATCTACACACACAGAGAGAAAACTTAATGGCTTCTGGCACAGCCAACCTATGGATACAGAGTTTCCACAACTCTTCATTTGTTTTTTTTTTAATTTATTTTTGGAGTTTATATACAGCTGGACTCATGGCCCAGTTGCAGGATTTGGGGCATGGCCTCAATTAAGACACCCTGATCAGCTCCACCTCCACTGTTTCACCCAGTCAGACTGCATCCAAAATTAAGCTGGAGAAGAACTCACACTTCCCTAACAGCTATTTACGCCTTTGCAAGTTGACTCCCATTTTCACACACAGGCTGAAAGCTGTGGAAACAAAGAATGCAGATGTGCACAGTGATAATTAGTTCTTGACAGAAACTTTGGTAGCCTGTGTAATCCAAGCTGTTGAAAAGAGTTGTTGTGCTTCATCATGACTCAATTGAGGGCTGTGTGTGTGTGTGTGTGTAGAAACTGGGAGTAGGGGAAATGAATAGAAGTTATGATCTGTATTGAACTGAAATGGTTTTTTTTCAGTAAAAGTGTAGGAAACTTTCAAACCATGTTAGATTCATTTGCAAATAATTATAACTGAAGGAGAGGGAGAAATGCAAAGAAGGAAGAGACTATGTAATCTATGGGATCTCTAATAAAAAAAACCCTGTTTAGATAGTTAATATATATTTCAGTTTATTTTTTATTTTATTTTTATTTTATTTATTTTGTCACAACAATATATATAAGTATCATACAAAAAGATTATATAGCGTATAAACATATATATGAGTAAATATTAGGAGGAATAAGCATATATATATATAAGAAGAAGAAAAAGAAAAACAATAGGACAGGAACGGTAGGCACTTTTGTGCGCTTATGCACACCCCTTACGGTTCTCTTAGAAATGGGGTGAGGTCAATATTAGAAAGTTTTTGGTTAAAGCTTTTGGGATTATGTTGCATAATCCCTAGGAAATTGCACAATTTCCTAGGAAATTGCACAGTTGCACAAATCCCTAGGAAATAGTCAAACCTGACCTATCTTGCCAGTGCAGACATGTTTGAATTAACCATATAACCCTTGAATACTCAATTCTAGTTTTGCAAAACTTTCCAATGCAAAAAATCGAGAGCCAAATTTAAAGCTGTGAGGAATTTTCAAAAAATGTAGATGTTGGCAATCTAGGCTAGAAACCAGGAGATGAGAAGTTCTAATCCTGCCTTAAGCATGAAAGCAGGGGTGAAATCCAGCAGGTTCTGACAGGTTCTGGAGAACCGGTAGCGGAAATTTTGAGTAGTTCAGAGAACAGGCAAATACCACTTCTGGCTGGCCCCAGAGTGTGGTGGGACTGGAGATCTTGCAATATCCTTCCTCTGGAGTGGGGTGAGAATGGGGATTTTGCAGTATCCTTCCCCTGGAGTCAGGTGGGAATGGAGATTTTGCAGTATTGTTCCCCTTCCGTGCCCACCAAGCCACACCACACCCACCAAGCCACAGCCACAGAACCAATAGTAAAAAAAATTGGATTTCACCATTGGATGAAAGCATCAGCTGAGTGACTTTGGGTCATTCGCACACTTTCTCTCTCAGCTCAATTCACTTCACAGGGTTGTTGTGAGGAAATTAAGAGAAGGAATTTTCTGCCTTGAGTGAGTTATATATAAAAATAATAAAGGCTAGATAAATATACAAAATAATCTAATCAGCTTTAGTTTACTAGTTGAGGTATGCATATCTAAGCAGGTGAACACTAACTATAGCCTGCATTTTGCAAGCATAGATGTGTTATCTTCTGGCTTCTGCAAGATACTTTCCATCCTCTGGATTGCATCAAATCAGCTAAATGAAGAGTTCTGAGGTAACTGCCATGTTTGTCTTCTGGGATGCTAAACTCTGCTGGATGAAGTAAACATCACGCTCTAGATTTTAGCTGGTTGTGTTACTCCGTGTTTTTTGGTTGACATAAGACAAATTTCCAGATGGATTACAATTTGGAAGTGCCTTGTTTTCATATATTTTTATATGCTGACTTCAATAGATTTCCCTTCAGCTCAGCTTTCAGATTTGTGGTGGACAGCATTTATAACATGGGGCTCATTCCAACCTTAGAGATGGCCTGAGATGACCTTTGGTTGGCAATTGGATTCAGAACAGACAAACAAGAGTAATTCTTCATCCAACATGTAATAATTACTTTATGGCATACTCTTCACAAAAGTTGTAGTACTGGCTACTGTACATTCTTAGATAGAGGGGCAGGTCCAGATTTCAGGAAGCTCAAGGGAAAGTGTAACAGAGGAGCCTCTTGTCCTATGGAAATTTTCAGGAATAGCTAGGAGCAGTGATGTTTTAATTTCTCACAATGTGTCAAGGTTTTAGGGCCTTTACTTCCTTGAATTTAAGATGAAAAATCAGCTATGCAAAGCTTCAAATCAGCGTGTTGCTTTGATGTATCCCTTTGAGAATATTCTACATTGGACCCATAACATAACTGTAGCATTTTGCTCATCAAAAGTAGTATATGTATTCGTAGAAAAATATTTCTGTGGAAGTGGCCAATTGAGGCAGATCAGGCAGCCTTGTGTCATGGAGGCCCAATGACTCACCTCCATGAAATGCTTTCCTGTACCATTTGGTAGACCACACAGTGGGAAATAGGACATTGTGGATCGTTAGGGATTAAAGGGGGAAAAATCATTCTGTGAATGAGTCTTTGGATAAGTTTTGCCATTTCTATAGTATTATAACATCCCAAGTTATAGTAAGCAGCATTCATTTTGCACAGCTGTAAAAATGTCTTATATCTTGAGCATAAAAGAAAACAATAACACTATTTCGGGTTCTTGGATTCTATAGGTGGACAAAAATGCCAAATCCAGTCTAAAGATCCAGCTGACTGTGTAATCAAGCATAGCACTATAGAGACCATTACCAGTCTCTATTGATAAAATAAAAAGTCCAGTATATGTACCGGTATTCTAAATAGCAAGAACAAATCATAAAGAAGGAAAAACAAAAATGATCTTAAACAAGGTCCTTAAACATAGGGAATAATTAAACACAGAGTACATGATGAAGAAGTAACGTCTATCAAAACACTAAACAAAAAGTAAGACTAGGGAGGTATCAGAGTAATGCAGTTGAATGGGTCCTAATACTAAAGGTAATAAATAAAATAAATAACTTTTATAAAAAAGGTATTTATAGGCTCTTTTTAGTTGTTGGAAAATTCCCTGTGGGCCACCATGGCTTTGTCTATTCTTGCTTCTTCTGTTGTATCTAATTTGCAAAGTTAAATGGAACTGTGTTTCTTGGGTCTAATAATATTTTTTAAAATAAAGGCAGGGAGACATCATGAATTCACCCTCATATAATGAGATGCATGCTGGAAGTGCTGGATGGTAATTCCCACTTCTTATGAGAGCAAATGCAGTCCAACATATCTAAGGAGCATTAAATCAGGAAAGGTAGTTCTGGAGGTACCTAATTCTAGTTAATTAATACATAAGTGATCAGGGCCTAACTTAGATAAGTCAACTCTTACCATCTATGGATTACCTAAGTAGAGTTTCCAGCAATATGACATTCAATCAAATTAGGTGTTGTGCTCTCAACTGCTGTCTAAAAAGGACACTCGTTACTTCTCTTTCCTTTCCTTCCTTGTAGGAGACCAAGTGAGGAATGTCAAGTCTCCTTTTACATTTCTTTTTCTTCATCAAAGGGCTCCACAGCCCACCCCGTGTTGTGTCCAGCTGTTTGGGTTCAGACTTCTCTAGGAGAAAAGAAAGGGCCAAGTGTAAACCAGGAAAGACGACCCAATAAAATGAGTTTTCAGGCATCTCACTTACAGAAACAGGAAATACAAATATTGCTCAGCAGGATAAATAACATGCAGATGGTGAGAGAGGGAGCTGCTCCAGTTAATTGGGAGAGATAGTGAGAAATCCTGTTTTGCAGGATGAATTGTATCACCGATGAGATGAAGTTCTTCCAGTAAAGCCCAAATAAAAACATTTTTTAAAAAAAATCAAATGACACATTCTACATTTTTATAGATTCATTCACTTCAGTGTATTCTAATTTTGCACTGCCAATAATCTCTAGGCCTAAAATGGGCCTCAGGCTGATTTGTAAGTACAACACTTTATGGCTTAATTGTTGAATGGTGCCTAATATGGCCTTAGAAGAGAAGAATGTACTCCATGATTGCTGGATTGTTTTTCTCCATGTCCCTTCAAATGACTGCGGCAAATGGGGAAAGGGTGACTTTATTCCACACATTCATCCCTCCTATATTTTATTATCAAAGTAAAAGGCAGTTTTCGATAGCAACTTCTCACAGCCACTAACATGCATTCCATATCTGACATCACGCATGTGAATGTAGGGGCTATTTCACCATTGAAAATGAATGTTGACAATAGCATTCTACTATACTACTATACTCATTGTTATATTAAATGGCCAACTTCCTATGCTTCCAACTGCAAGAAAGAATATAAACTCATAAACTTATTTCTTTTTCTTAAGGATTACTTAGGGTTATATATACATACACACACTTCTTTCATTATTCCTTTATCCTTATAACTAACATTCTACCCTTTTTCCCCAAAATAAAACATCCCCTGATAATAAGCCCAATTGGCTTATGGCAATAAGGCCAACCGCTTATTTCAGGGTTCAAAAAAATATGAGACAGGGTCTTATTTTCGGGGATACACGGTCTCTATATGCAGGTAACAACTTGCATTATCACTTCTGGATTTGCAAGAATTTAATTTAGCGTACTTAAACTATAAGTTTCAAGTTACATCCAGACACTATTGCATCTGGTTTATTATTTTCCCCGTTCCAATTTGCCTCAGGTTACTGAAAATTTGCTGTAATGATGTTTGCTAAATTGAAAGTTTAGCTTCTTTCCACTTCTTGTACCTTGCTGAATTTTCACTCAGTTCCAAGAAAACAGTAGTTATTATGAATTTCTTAGCCAAAAATGTTCATTGGCATCTTTTTCTTTGCATATCTAGCTTGAACTTTGCATATGCTGAGTTAACAACTTTGCATATGCTGATATGAATGATCACAAGCAAGGCTACAACGTGGCCATGACATTTCAGACAGTAGAGATTAAGAGGGCAGGAGATGTGCTAAATGAACTCTGGCTAAAGGCACAATTCTTGAAAATGCTGGCATGGAATATTATGAAAAGGAAATTTAAAAATATTTTCACTCAAAACATAAAAAATGTCTTCTTAGTTCCTGCTTATAAACTACACTCTCTGGAAGAATTCTTCGAAAACATTGTCTGTCTTTCTGTGCATGTCTTCTTCTAGCTTTGATTATCAGTTATTGTACTAGAAAAGTAGTAGATAATGGTTTATTAAATGATTAGTCCTACAACCATATCAGGGAAAGTTATTTATTTATTTATTTATTTATTTATTTATTTATTTATTTATTTAATTTTATTTTATTTTATTTGTCACAACATTATATATAAGCATAAGCATGAAATAACTATACGATATATAAGCATATATATGACCATAAGTATGTAATAACTATATGAAATTGGATATAATCAAAGGGAACAAAAGGACAGGAACAGTAGGCACGTTGGTGCTCTTATGCACGCCCCTTACAGACCTCAAACTCGGAACCAGACCAGGGCCGAAAATGCTACTTCCCACACAAACATCAACATATGACAAGACCTCGAACTCGGAACCAGATCAGGGCCCAAAATGCTACCCCCCACACAAACATGAACACATAACAGGACCTCGAACTCGGAACCAGACCAGGGCCCAAAATGCTATTTCTCACACAAACATCAACCCCCTTAACCAATTAGCAACACAGCCAACCAATCAGCTTGCAGCAGCTAGGCCAGCAATTCAAAAAACACCCCCCCCACCAGTATTTATAAAGAAACAGCAGTTAAAATCCACACTTTGCTCACATAAGAATAAAAACTTATAAAGCCAAAAAACTTCAGCCTGAAGATGATGAGTGAGATCTCATCGAAACGTTGCTTAAATACTTTCAATCTCACAAGGGAAAAGACCCGAACATACCAAAACCTGCATATATATGCATACATACATACATACATACATACATACATATATATATGTATGTTATATATCCCATAGAATAGAGGAATGTAGCAAAACTTTTGTTAACCAGAAAAACCTTAATAAAAGAAACACTTATCTATTTATGCACCTTATTCAGTCAGTAAACAGAGTTGCATTTTGAAACTAAGCTCTCTGACCAAGGACCTCAGTGGATAGCAGTGGGAAAGGATATGTAAATTAATTGCCTACTTAGGGCGCACCATTATTTGTTGTTCCACCTCAGGCAGCAAAATGGATTAGGTCTTCTTTTATTAGGCAACCTAAATATAACCCAACAAAGCAGTAACTCATTTATTCTCTCATTTGATTCTCTTTGATCATAATGTTCAGAAGCATTTTCTGCCCTGGGAAGTCATAAAGGGAGGAAATACTCAAAATATCTTCAATCTATTCTGGTGAAATTAAAATAGTGTTCTCCTGTACACTATTCATCCTTAGCTGAGTCAGGATGGTCAGTGATTCTGTAAGTGGCAATAAATGATTTATTTTTTTAAAAAATCCAGTATCAGAGGTTGTCAGTTTGCTCTTAGGTAGAGTTGGTGATTCTAAATTAGATAATTTGGAATCATACACTTACAAAGTGTCCAGAATCATACATGTTAACACATGCTTTGAAAATGCAATCATCCAAAGATGTCCTCAACTGTTCAATTCTCTTGTGTTTCCCCTCTTTCACTGCAACAAATGAAAATGGAATCTCCTTCAGCAGCCTTTGGACCATATTGGCTAATTCTACATGGGAAATGATTGACACAACCTTTGGCATGCTTGCAGTAGGAACTGTCTCCTTTGGTGCTTCAATTGTTGACTCCTTTGGCATCATAAGAAGCTTCTATGTTTCATTAAAAATTGATAAGCACTCCAGAGTATGATATTAAATCACCTAAACCTATGACTGAGACAAAATAGAAAAACAAAAACATGTAAGAGTGCTTAGTAGGATAATACAAAGGCTACAAATACAATTCTGAAATTCTTCATTGATCTAACTATATGTCTGACATCTAAATAAAAAAAGTTGGAAAAATCCCCTAGCAAATAGATTTCAAATCTCCCTCAATATACCTACTAATAGTATCATATCTATTAATTTAATAAGTTCACAATCTGTTTTTTTGCTATGTGTGTTTCTGCTGCTGATACATGATGTTACATGTATCATGTAATATATAAATATTTATATATATAAATATATAAAATATATAAATATAAATATAAATAAATATATAAATGTAATGCTACATGATGTTACATGTATCATGATGTATCTACGGGTTATCTACGGGACCGCCTACTGCGACCAGATACCTCTCACCGACCCGTGCGCTCTCACAGAGAGGGACTCCTCAGGGTGCCGTCAGCTAGGCAGTGTCGTTTGGCGACGCCCAGGGGAAGGGCCTTCTCTGTGGGGGCTCCCACCCTCTGGAACGAACTCCCCCCAGGACTCCGTCAACTTCCTGACCTTCGAACCTTCCGTCGCGAGCTCAAGACACATTTATTCATCTGTGCAGGACTGGCTTAGATTTTTAAATTTAGAGGGGTTTTAAATTGATTTAATATTTATATTTTATATTTATATTTCTATTTTTAATAATTCGGGCGCTAGAATAAGTTTTTTAAGGATTATTTTAATTTGTATATTGATATTGATGTTTTATATATATAAATATATAAATGTAATCCTACATGATGTTACATGTATCATAATATATAAATATATAAATAATAAATAAATAAATAAATAAATGATACATGGTGATACATGATGCCTTCCATTGAGGACCTGTATACTGCACGAATCAAGAAGAGGGCCGTGAAAATATTTACAGACCCCTCGCATCCTGGACATAAACTGTTTCAACTCCTACCCTCAAAACGACGCTATAGAGCACTGCACACCAGAACAACTAGACACAAGAACAGTTTTTTCCCGAAGGCCATCACTCTGCTAAACAAATAATTCCATCAACACTGTCAAACTATTTACTGAATCTGCACTACTATTAATCGTTTCATAGTTCCCATCACCAATCTCTTTCCACTTATGACTGTATGACTATAACTTGTTGCCGGCAATCCTTATGATATATATTGATATATTGACCATCAATTGTGTTGTAAATGTTGTACCTTGATGAACGTATCTTTTCTTTTATGTACACTGAGAGCATATGCACCAAGACAAATTCCTTGTGTGTCCAATCACACTTGGCCAATAAAAATTCTATTCTATTCTATTCTATGTTGCTTTCTGAAAGTAAATGTTAATAGTTCCATAGGAAACTGAAGGTTCTTAACTACCTTATGTTTGCTGAAATTTAGATTTTTGCAAAAATTATGCTCCTATTCTTGCATTTCCTCTATTTATATTTCATCATTCCATACATCCTGAATGAGTACAGATATTTCAAACTGGGATCCTATTGCATGACATCTTATAAGTAAAGTTCTTGCAATGTATGGCAAACATTGATTTCAATTTTGCATTGTTTTGTTGCTCAAACTTTGTGCTTTGTATGGGATTTGCACATTTATAACTCACATATTCAGAGTAGAGTGTTACTAGTTACACCAAAAAAATTATGATGAATTTTTTGTACCAACTTTATTGAACTTTACCTTAATACTTTTTGACAGATTATGTGCTGTAAAGACTTTATGTTGCCACATTTGTGATTTAAAGGGAAACATGAAAAGTTTAAAAAATTGCATTAATGTTATTTTAAATGTTAAGAAAAAAAATAAAACAAAGGTAATATCAAGTAGCAAGTTAAAAGTATCAGTGTACTTACAGTTGGTGATAAAAAAGTATAAATGGCAGAACTGGACTAGAGATTCGATAAAGAGGTATGTGTGCAGGTACAATAAAAATGTAAACCTAGGGTGGAAGACAATGAGGGTATTTTTCTTACTAAAGGACTTATGGCAGCTCAGGGAATGAACATTGATGATTTGATGTTTTTTCTACTCTCCTACTAATTAGCTGGAGGAAGTTTTGATTAGCTCATGATGCGTTCAGCCTTTTGAAGTCAAAGAGGGGAGAATGATAGCAAGTCAGGTTCAAATTGTCTCATGAGGGATTAGAAATGAAAACAATGTGGTGTGAAGATACTTGTGAGCTGGATAATCCTTCAAACAGAAGAGGGTCTCTGCAACAAGTAGAATGTGATCTTATGTTTATAGAATGTGTAAAATTCCAGAGTATGTTGGCATCTTTTTAACTGACAAATTTTATTAAACGATACAAAGTTTTGCGAGCTGCATTTTACTATATGACATGCACATCAAAGGGAGAGTGTGTTTGCACTTTTATCAGCCACTGAAGAGTATGGAGCATATAGTAATATATCATGCTGATCCAATACACACTACTTGATAGTATTTTTTTTCTTCAACTTTCTAGTCTAGTGCTGAAACAGAGGCACTGGTCAAAAGTCCCAGCTGGCATTTGTGCCTGAGGACTAGAATTTGTCCTCTCTATTCCTAACCGCTGTATCTGCCTCTCCCTTGGTTCTGCTCAGTGGTGAAATCCAAATTTTTTTACTACTGGTTCTGTGGGCGTGGTGTGGCTTGGTGGGCGTGGCAGGGGAAGGATACTGCAAAATCTCCATTCCCACCCCCTCCAGGGGAAGAATACTGCAAAATCCCCATTCCCTCCCCACTTCTGGGGGAAGGATATTGCAAAATCTCCATTCCCACCCCATTCTGGGCCCAACCAGAGGTGGTATTTGCCGGATTACCAAACGACTTAAAATTTCCACTACTGGTTCTTCGAACTACTCAAAATTTCCGCTATCGGTTCTCCAAACTGCTCAAAATATCCGCTACCGGTTCTCCAGAACCTGTCAGAACCTGCTGGATTTCACCTCTGGTTCTGCCTGTCTCTGTCTGTCTGTGTGAATGCTTCTTGGGAAAGAAAATCTTAGGCTAAGCAGGGAAGGACAGAATTTTTTTCTTAGACCATTCCTTTGGTTTCTGATGCTGTTTGAAGAGTGGTGTTACCAGTGAGTTACGGGTGCAAGAAGACCAAATGTTAACCTAATCCAAATTTACATTAATTCAGTAATCTGATATTATCTCCAGAAGCTAGATTTAGGATTGAATTGAGATTAAGTCCCTTATTAAAAAGATACAGGAAGAATCATTCTTAAAAAACAAGAGAAGACATAGCTTAAACGACCCTGTGCCTCTTTCCTTTCCTTTTCCTTTTAGTATTTCCTCCGAGCTCATGGTCTTTTGGTCTAGAGATGGAGAGATCTGATCTAAATGACTGAACGTTGGGCATGTGAATGAATCTGAGGCCAGCATCTGTGGACAATATCACAGATATTGTTTTTGTCCGAGAGGGTGAAAGCAGAGTAAAGACATCCTAGTAAGGTAACCTCCTTCAGGACATGAATGCCAGCTGCTATCTGACCTCTGAGTCTTTTAGCTTCCAAAGGCACAATGTTTACAGTGACCTCTGACTTCTCCTAATGTTCAAATCCTCATCTAAGTCCAGAGTAGGAGGAAATGTTAAAATAGAAACTAGTCACTCTCCATCTTCCTGGCTCATCTTACATTTCCCAAAGTCTGCAATGTGAACAGCCTGTGGATGTTTCTAGACTGAGGAACAACCAGCAAACTTAGACATTTTGATATTTTGAAAAGTAGCTACTTTTCAAAGTAGTATTTTGAAGTAATATAGTAGTATTCAAACAAGTAGTATTGTTTAACATCTTTATGCTCTTTAGAACAGGTATAGTACATTATAGACTTCATTAAGCCATTTCATTTTGCCTTAAAAGTTTAAGTTTATAATTTGGTAAAATAATGTCAAGTTCCATAATATTAAGAAGAGTGACAGAACATCTCGGGAAGTTTCTTTCCTCACATGCACTGCCCCCACAACCTCTTGATTATGAATGCTTTGGCCATGTGAAGGGCTTTTATCCTACATTTCAGGGCTTCTTCCCTTGGAGTCTGAAAGCACAGCTTATGCTGAGTTTGTAGCTGGGCTGTGTGGAACCAACGGGGAGTGAGATGATGAGATCCAATACTGCCACAACGTCACATGTTCATGCAAATGTGTAGTGGGTTTCAAGCAAAAAATCTTAAACTCTGAGGGACTAGAGCAGGGGTGTCAAACTCGCAGCCCGCAGGCTGGATACATCACATGTTGGCCATGCCCATACCCAGTTTAGCGAAGGGGGGAAAAGTCATGATATGTCACATGACAACAACATGATGCTGTGAGTTTGACACCCCTGGACTAGAACCATTCTATCTTGAAGCTAAGATGCTCGATTTCCCCAGGGCCCAGTTGGTTGCAGACAGACTTAGAGGAGAAGATAGGGAGGTGGACATATCTTTTATTCCTTTCCTTTTAAAATGTGTTTCCTCCCATTGTATTACTTTTAAGCTAGTCTGATTTTGTTTCAGTTTGGGGTGGAATAGAAGAGAGAGATTACATTTGGATCCTTCCCATCTTGAACATTTCCTGCCCTGCTCCTATCTGCTATATCAACTTTCTGGAACTCTGGTGGTCAGGAATTTTAAATTCAGAAATTGCCAATCGTGGAACTTAAAAGCTGACTAGTATTTGTTTAATGAAGGTTGGCAAGGAAGTATGAATCCAGGGACGCGATGGCTCAGTGGCTAAGACGCTAAGCTTAGCGATCGAAGCTAAGCTTTTGTCGATCGAAAGGTCGGCAGTTCAGCGGTTTGAATCCGTAGTGCCGCCTAACGGGGTGAGTTCCCGTTACTTGTCCCAGCTTCTGCCAACCCAGCAGTTCAAAAGCACGTAAAAATGCAAGTAGAAAAAATAGGGACCACCTTTGGTGGGAAGGTATTTTTCAAAGCTCTTTGGCTTTGAAACAGAGATGAGCACCGCCCCCTAGAGTCAGGGATGACTAGCACATACTGTATGTGTGAGGGGAACCTTTACCTTTTAAGGAAGTATGAAAGTGTGTGGTATTGGATTTTGACCCTTTGTTATGGTTGGGTCATGTCTCTCATCTGCTCATATGCATCTCTGTACATCTATACCATCTCTCGCTACATCTGTACATCTATGAAACAGTATCTCAGGGGTTTGCATACTCAGTTTCCCAAATATAACTTTCAAAAGGTTCAAAAGAACCAAAGTTGTAAAAGTATGAAAATGCTTACACTTTTATTTGTACAGATGGTCCTCGACTTATAACAGCTCACTTAGTGACCATTCAAAGTTACAACGGCACTGGAAAAAGTGGCTTATGATCATTTTTCACACTTATGACCATCACAGCATCCCCATGGTCACATGTTCAAAATTCAGATGCTTGGCAATTGGTTCTTATTTATGACGGTTGCAGTGTCCCAGGGTCATGTGATCACCTTTTGTGAACTTCTGACAAGCAAAGTCAGTAGGGAAGCCAGATTCACTTAACAACAGTGTTACTAATTTAACAGCTGCAGTGATTCATTTAACAACTGTGGCAAGAAAAGTTGTAAAATGGGACAAAACAAATTTCTCAGCAGCATACGTTTTGGGCTCAATTGTGGTTGTAAGTTGAGGACTACCTCTACTTGATTTTAAAAAGCTCTAAACCCTAACCTTAGCAAAACAGTATCTACAGGATGTTCTTAGATAATATATGAATAAAGCTTTTCCAGAGATATGTAGACTGTAAAGAATAGACTGCAGTTATTTTGTGTTAAGTTTTCATAAGGGAATTGAAAATACAGTTTGTAACATTGTGGAAAACGATATTCTCATATGTAATGTGGAAAACAATATTCTCATATATATTTTGGAGCCAATGATCATTTTGAAAGAATCCAAACAAGCCCAAAGTAAGGCTCTGGAAGCTGAGGAAAAAGATCAGCTAAATCCATTTGCTCTTTTTATTTTTATTTTTCAGCTGTGCTTTTCAGGAATCTGGCAATATTAACCAATTAACTGTTTACTATCTCTTCATCTTGATTGTAGCGATTCTCTCCACTCCAAATTGTCCTCTTCCATGTCTCCTACCAGTTCCTACGTTGCTCTGAAAGAACCCTTGATTTGGGGAAATATTTCCACCACAGACAGCATGGAGGATATAGAACTGGGATTATTTATTTATTTATATCCTGCCTTTATTGGTTTTACAAATAGCTCAATAATTGGTGAACATACTCGACACACCTTCCTCTTCCTCTTTTTTCCCACAACAACAATCCTGTGAGGTGGATTGGGCTGAGAGAGAGTGGCTTTTCTTAAATTAGCAGAAACTTCTTCATAGATCCAAATCAATGTGATCTACCAAATGAAGTCCCAACTTCTCAAACACCGCACTTTCTAAAATGTAGACTTAATTTTAAAATCAACGTCAGTTTTAATTAAGCGGTATTTCTCAGAACCAGTTGCTGAGGAGGATGACTGGAAAAATGTTATTCTGCTTCATACCATTTTTGTGAAATTCCCCTCAGTATCTGATTGGCCACTGTGGCATTGAAATGCTGGGTTTGGTGGGCCATTTCTTGGCCTCAGCAGAGTTTTTCTTTGATGGCTTAAAATGCCTGCTATTCAGAAATTAGATACAGAGATGAGACAGAGGTGAAGCACAGAGCTATCTCCACAGAAGGAAGCTAATCTGCTTTCACAGGGCAATGTTGAAGAAAGAAGAAACTGTTAAAATATTAATATTGTCTTTGCTCTCTAATTCTTTCTCTGTGGGGTATTTTGAGAATATTTGTTTATAACTCTTTTTATATCAGTTTACTGGAGTCGACAAGACGATGGAAGATGATGAAATAAAATTTGCCTAGAATACCACTGAGGCTCAATGGTGAGTCAAGATCCTCTGTTTGAGAAATGCTGTGCTATAAATTAACAGGGGAAGAATATTAAACAGATACATTATTAAACATCTCCACCTAGCAAAATTAAAAACAATCCCTCAGGGGAAGGGAGACATAATAATTTCGACATCCCTTTCCTGCTTTCTTCCTATTTTCTACTGTGAAAGGAAATTATGGAGGGGAAAGGAACCAGCAATTTAATTAACCCAGTCAATGAAAGCTGATGAAGTTTTCAGACCAGCTTCTACTGATTTTGAGGCTGAGTTTCTGTGAGACAGCAGTACTATCTCTTGGATACATCTAGTTCCTTTTGAGTTTGGTTATGATTATGTGGCTCTGCTGTAGAATAACAGGAAGTGTGATTAGGAGAAAGGATCAGAGAAAACGTTTCTAATTTCTTCTCCAGATTGCATTTGGGCTTTTGTTTTTTCCCTTTCTTGCTACAGAAAGACTTTTCTTTCCTGTTGGCTCTTGGGATGCTCTGCAAGCAGGAAGACGCACGTACTGTAAGGAAAAATCTGCATGATCCTTCTTGGCGTTGGCTTCTTTGAACATCCTCTTGCTCACCAAAGCCACAAGGCCACCAGTGTGTACAAGAACTCATATCTATATACAGTATGCAAGTATTGCAGACAGAGTCTCCAGGCTGGATAGGCAGATGCGTGATCAGAGACACAAAATACTCCTGCATAGGTACATAAATAGAAAATAATTCCCCAGACCTTTACCTGTATCGCACCCTCTGTGATGTGGATATTCAGTTTTCTTTACAGATGCCCATCACAAGGTAAATGCACTAAGGCTTGCTTGTGGTATGGTGTGCTCATCACATGATCACTTACAGATGGCCATGTGAATGAATTCAGTCATAAAAAGCCTTTCTGAGCAGACCTAAAATAATGTGAATATTCTGTTTGTGACATTTGGTCCTTGATGGTGCATTCATGCATGAGAACCACTCATCTGTAGTTTCACTCAAGTCAAAACGAATGATTTGGTTGTCTTCAGTAAAGAGATACAACAAAATATACGTGAAATGTTTTTTTTAAAAAAAGGAAAAATTAAGTTCTCTAACTCCTCCATTTGGTCTTATATCTATATTTTGCACCCTAAAAAGTGACATTAGGAAAAAAACCTCACATGGCGTATTAACTCACAACCGTACTTATTAAATGAGTATTTTTTATTCTTATAAAAAACATTCCCACAATTATATGGAAAAAATACATTAATAATATCTGTATATGCTTATGTTCTTCTGTCCCATTTACTCCAGCAGTGGCTATAATACAAAAAGGTCTCAGAAAAGGGGACAGTTCCACAGAAATCCACCTCCCGGTCTAACTAGAATATGTTCAAAAGAAGCTCACTTTTGTACATTTACCTACCAAGAGCTTTTAGACCAGAGTTTTCCTTGCTCCCCTTGGAGAACAAAGATTGAGGTAAAATTCCTCCAACCATTATTAATAACACTAGGAATCCTGTTGTCTAGGGAATCCATTGTCTGCATTCTGAAGGGCTCTTTATTTTATTTTTTTAGATTTAATGAAGAAATATTGACCAAAGTTACATTTGAAATATTCTTTTTGAAATCCTCATTTTAAAAATGTAATTTTAATTTCATTTTCCAAAACTGAAATTTTATCTTTATTATGAAAATAATAATTCCTTATCATAGGAAAGGAGGGACAAAAATAAATTTAAAATGGAAAAGCTTTTTTAAAAGTGCAGTTTAGTAGCTTTCCTTTTTCATTTTCTAATAACTAAGATTGTAAATCTATGCAGGCATATTTGGAAGACCAATTATAGTTATTCTGTAGACTTGCCTCCATGCATTCTTTGAACTGTATGGAATTTATTTCTGAAAATAAGCAGACTTTGCATATGTCTCCGAGTTCCATCCAAAAACCTTATTAACAATGAGAAAGGGATAATTTGGTGATATGGAAGACAGCTGGCTTGATGAAAAATTATTATATAACAAGCAGGAAAATTCATCAAGCAGAAATGTATTTGCCCAACAAAAAAAGCAAATATAATTATTTGAACATGCAGGAATATGATTTTTTTAAAAAAATTCCAATTCCTTTGTTTTACCTTTTCTACTATGAAAACAAAAGAAAGAAGTATGTTTTTAAATTAAAAATAACCTTTTGGCTTAAAGGTACTAGATTTTATGATTTAATTTTTATTTGAATTATTGTAGGAATACTGTTTTAAATTAGTTACTTTGATTACAGCAGCTACAAAGAAAGAAAATAAACACATTAATCCTATTTGCCCTATGCATTCAGGCCTCTTATTTACATTTATAGGCTTAAACCTGTTTTGAACATTTTCAGGTCTCACATGACAAGTTAAGGCTACTGGATATGATATGGATTTTCTGTCCCATAAATACCCAGGTATTCCAGAAATATTCTATATCGTTGGAATTATTGCATGAGATTCAGGGACTGCCTTCTGAATTTTCTAATCCTATAATATGGAGGAACTCTAAAGGAGAAGTTACTCACCACGGAAGATATTAGCATGTTTTAAAGGTGCTTAACACCATCTACCAAAAGCCATTATGTAGTTGTTCCACATGTCCCTTCTCAATGCATTCTAATACAGCAAGAAACGCAATGGAGGAAATAAAGGAACAATATGGAACATGGCAACTCCTGGGCACCCCATATAATTTTATAAATAAAGAAGTTTTCTGGAGGTATCCAAATTAATTTCTGTGAACTACAAGGAAAAGTGGAAAAGAAAAGCTTAAAAATGAGCACTAATAAAAAATTGAGGAAACAGCAAGTAGGACAAAATGGCGGAAGATAGTGAAATCAAAAGCATAACAAAACCCATTTTTGTATTTTATTTTTGATAGAACAATTAGAAAAATTAAATGCACATCACATAAAAATATACCTGCAATATTATCTGTATCTGTATTCCTGGCAACTAAAAGTGCCACACAATAAGATTTTTTAATTTTATATTTAGCAATATGTGTGAGAACATATGAGTGTGTGATGTATATTCACACACATTCATATAACACATGAGTCTAGTCAAAGCAAATTGTAGTTTTGGGTTCAAAAGTTAAAATAATATGTAGTTTCCACCCTCAAAACAATCCTTCAAAACTGGTAGACTTATTCTGTAAAAGTATTTTAAGACAATCTATTTAAATCAGTCTTCTCCGATAGGGTCTTGTCATTTGAGAATGATAGGAGTTGAATTCCAAGATAAATGGAAGATACCAGTTGGGGAAGGCTAGTGGAATCTCAATGAAACCAACTAATCTGGTTAAGAAAATTTTGCACAATCCTTGTGTCGCTACTCTTGAAAGGGGTTCAAGCCTCTGCTGAATATTCATTTTAAAACAGCTTTTAGAAATTTCAAAAGGTTTCTTTGAAGCTGGCAAAGAGAGTTATCCATTACTCTTACCATGTTGTTTGACTCAAAGTCTTCCTTTATTGGGCAAAAAACTTTGCATGCATCATCTCTTTTCCTCTTTAAATACTGTAACATGAAACTTGTTTTTTTTAAAAAAAAAATAAGGTATTTTCTTTTTCTCTCCATCAGTGGTGGTCTGAATTATTTCTGATGGAAAGCTATAATACTTGGGATAGGTAAGGTGGTAAGGAACTCTTAAAAAGACAGATGGGAGAAATAGTTGATGAACCAGTATCCAATCAGAATTCATTGTCTCATTTTTTTCTTACCTGGATTTATTTCTAATATCAGTGTACCCCACTCCAAGATTAGCTGGATAACATTTCTGAGGAAAGTATGTGCTGTGTGTGTCTTCGTGTGTGCCTATGTTTTGCGGCTTGCTTGCGGTGATGGCAAGCTGGTTATATTACCATGAGTTAAAGCATGTTAAATATCCATGCTTACTTTATATGAATTTTGCTTGACTCACATTTTAGCACAAGGGGTTTGGTGATATCATATAATATTCCACTTGACTTTGTAGACAAATATTTTTTATTAAATTAAAAATCTTTCCATTAAGCAGATTGTTTCGAAACTTCACAAATCTTATTTGAACTTCTAGGCTTTTCATGCCACAGTCATAACATGTGTCATTTTATGGCAAATAGTAGCTCAAGGGCTGCTGCTGCCACTTAGGCCTCAAAAACAGCATCCTAAGAAAGCACAGATGGCCACCCATTTTCCTTCCTGATCAGCTAGATAGTGTGAAAAAAAGAGATTGAGGGAGAAACTAGTATCTCAGAAAATATTTTATCCGTATATTTAATATTTCCCCAAGTGCAATAATGTTGTGTGAATGCAAAATGTCAGACAATCCTAAATTCTACATCCAAAGCGTAATGATGGGAAGTTTTTGATTTGGTCATGCACATAAGATTATTGATGACTAATCCTCAAAGTTGAGTTTCATAGCAATGTTTTAATGTTAATCTTTAAAAAAATTGTCCTATGCACACTTTAATTTAGCTTTACAATAGTACTCAAGTGCTACAAAAGGCACTGTGACTATTTATTCCATTTGCCTCTGACAAACAAACAGTCCACATCTCATTATTTTTAAAACACATGCTTTTGGTTCACAGTGAAACATCTATACATCTATGGCCAGATGTAGCATTATTGACTGAGGTGCGAGGGCCAGATGTCGCACTGAAAGAAGTATGCAACTGCCACAAGTGTTGTGTGCTGGAAGGATGTGACTAGTTGCAAACCATTCCTCCTAAAACTCTTGGCCATTCCTTCCTCTGGGCATGGCACTCAGCCTGTCCTATAATCCTTCAGCTTTGACAGAATATCTAGTTGCCAGTCCATTTAGCTTCTGTTTAATGGGTGGAAAAGAATTATATCATTCTTTGAAAGGAAAGTGCCTTGCATTGGTTCTGTATGTTGGATGGGATAAATTACGTACCACAGCTAATATATAGGGCTTGGTAATACAATGGGGTCTCTCTCCCAAAAGCAGAATGTAAAATTGGAATTGAAAAAAAAAAGGGGGGGACACAAAGATGCTTCCTCTGAAAATGTAGATTAGCCAAATTTTCTAAGAGTTACCAATAATTTTCTAAATAAAGCTTAAATATATGCAAAAAGAAAATGAAGAGCACTCCAAAACTTTCCACTAACTGCATCAATGCTTCCTTACTTACTCAGGACACAGTCATACCTCCTTGTAGTTTACTTGGTTATATTAAATGGTGCTCTTAGGGACCTCTTCCATTTAAGAGGTGAAGTGAGTTGGCTGAATTGGCAGAAAACGATATTAGCATGCAATATGCTGCTCCCATTGCTGCTGCCTGTCCTACCTTCCATTGCCTATGTTTCAAATTAATTCAGCCACTTGACCTTCCCCCAAGGTAAAGATGACAAAGCTTAATAAGTTTTACATAATTTGAGATTGCCCTTGAGTAGTGGAAAAAGAAGCGGGCGGTGGGGGGAATACAAATTTAACATTGATACAGTTAAATTGGGGACAAGATGAAGGTAAGATCACAGGCAAAAAAAATACACTGCCAAAGGATCTAACTGAAGTTGAAATCAAGGCTAACTTGAGACAAGGCATATTCTTTCGTGCAGGTTGAGAGAACCACTAACATCTGATCGTCTATTATCAGTAGCAATGAGAAGCTGAAAGTGGCTCTCAGGACAGAGTTAACGTTTATGTGAATACTCAATAATTGCTCAGATCACACCAGGAGCCATGGTGGCACAGTGGTTAGAATGCAGTATGGCAGGCTAATTCTGCTAACTCCCAGCAATTTGATTCTCATTGGCTCAAGGTTAACTCAGCCTTCCATCCTTCCAAGATAGGTAAAATGAGGACACAGATTATTGGGGACAATATGCTGACTCTGTAAACCAGTGGTGGGTTGCTACCGGTTTGGATCGGATCAGGCGAACTGGTAGCAGCGGCGGCGGGAGGCTCCGCCCACCCAGACCGCACACACGAGTGAGCATGCACACATGCACGAGCAAACCAATAGTGATGGGATTTGGAACCCGCCCCTGCTGTAAACCACTTAGAGAGGGCTGTAAAGCACTGTGAAAGGTATGTAAATCTAAATGCTACTGCTAAATGCTAGCTTTACAGGGTCTGTTAACTCATAGGAATGGTGATTTAAAAAAGCTGTGGGTTTGAACCTGTTAAGAAACCTTTGTATATTTCACTGGAAGTAGGCAATCAACTCTTCATTTTTGTTTGCAGTAAAGATTCTTTTTCTAAAGTCTGTCTGTGAGATATCTCAGTTCTTAACCTAAGAAATAAGTTTAGCTTTGAGGTCTGTAATTAACTGCTGAATTCTGGTTGGCATACCTTGACTACAGTTTATGCTCAAATTTTTCAGATTCAACAATATGCTCTTTTGCTTGATAAACCTGCATTGTATGTAGGCTCTATAATTTCATAAATAACATGGGCTTACTTGAAAAAGAATTTTCACATCTTAGGAGTTAAGTCTGCCAAGGGCACACAAGGTGAAATTTTTATGTTACATTCAGCCACAAGATTTATGTTCAAATATTGCTAAATGGACATTTGAAAGAGAGATTGTTGTCTACGTGATACCAACTCTTGAAAATATAGGCAACGTATGATGAAAAAAGAACAGTGTGGGAAGGAGCAGCATAACTCATTTTCTTCATGATTTTCTGTGAAAATCACTTTTTAAATCCTATTTTCAGAACCATAATTGCAATGCGAGAGAATATGGCTGCCTTTAAGAAGCAGATATATGAGAAATAGATCTTGGACACTGGGATTAGGTTATTAATTTATGTTCTTTCTAAAAGATTCTCAGAGCTATGGCTATTCCAACTGAAACAGGTCATAATTTATTCTAAGCTTCTACAAGCTAGGTGCTCTTCAGATGTGGGGGCGTCTGTTTCAAGAATTTCTTTAAAAGCATGGCAATTATTACGTATTCTTAGAGTCTGCCTCTATGGGAATGTCCAAGTTGAGGAAGACTGGACTGTAGAATTATCCCACAAGAGTTGAGTTGTAGAAGATGGTGGTGACTGACGTTGATTTCTCTAGAATTAATTAATACAATTGGAATTTGAAGGGATATCTGAAGAGTTCAGTGTGTGTTAACTTTCATATTCTGTGAAAGTTCTGCATGAGAATTCAGAACCCAGTTTTCATTCTACCTTATTCTACCTTATTCAACTCACTTTTACCAGTTTTGCCAGCTGCAAATGTCAGAGAATTGCAGGTTAACATACCATAAATAATCATATGACTTTCTTATCACCAGCTGGACTTCTAAAAATACTTTTTAGATCATCCTCCCCACTAACCTCTCTGAAGATGAAATTACAAACTGAAAGGCACCTTGATGCTTGTTATTTGAACAATTTTAGATTAGCTTGGACAGAAATCAAGCAAGCTCAAAAAGTGGTGGAATCTACTTTTTTGACTACAATTGTGTAAAATTACAAGACATAAAACGATGTTTTTCTCATTGGCCAATAGATATGTATTGTGTTCAATATTGAGAATAGGAAAATGTTATTAGAAGTTAAATAACGATGTTTCTTTTTCTTCCATCTCTATTTGCTTGGTAATTAGAATAGAAAAGTTAACACCGGTACAGATTGCTCTGCGACTGGGATCTTTAAACATAACCTGAACATTTCTTTGTGCAGTTCATGATACGTCAACACAGGCAAGTTACACAGAGCTTGAGAACAATTCACATGATATAATTTTATCTTACAAATGAACATCTATATAATTTTAGCCCTGTACCAACTGGTTTCCAGGTATTTCTGAAAGCCTCATAAAAACAAACATTTAGAGCTGCTTGACAATTAGTCTTTCTTCTGTCCAATCCTTTCATCACAGTGTTATATTTTCCCCCAAGTTACTCTGTGATGAGATCAGTCAAGTTGTGATTTTTGAACATCTTTATTTGTAGGTTCCTGAATGAATGATCATGTCAGGGACAATTTGGCATCTGGGGATGAAAACTGTAATGGTTCCTTAACAGCAATAGCAACAGCAACAGCAACAAATCTAAATAATTAACAATTTTATTTTTTGCCAGATGCAAACTGCTTCGTTTTGACTGATGGCAGAGTTGACTCTTTATGTGAGATCTCAGATCTTCATGGGTCTCACCTGGTAGATCTCACTATGAAATGACCAGGGTAAAAAAACCTCAAGTACATAAAAGAAGAAGGAAAGGACTGGTGTCATTTGAATGGCAACTTCACTCACCACCTTCTTGATTTTAGTGGGAGTAATTGAGAACAATGGGATTTTACTATCCTTTCTCTCTCCCAAGCTCCTTTCCCCCAATAGCAGCATTCAGTATCTTGTTTGGTCCTATACCTATGCAAAAAAATTAAGAAGTTGAAATATATTAACTATAATCACAAGACACAAATTTCTATGAGATCGTTATAGGCTTCATAATGTGCTTCCTGTGGCAGGAATATTAATTATAGTTGATATTAACTAGTTACAGTCTAATATGCCTGCTTGACATCTGAATCTTCATGTGCACCACTAGCACCACTAGTAGAGCTAGATGCGGAAATTACGTTATCAATCAATGTGCTTGGTTCATATGATTTTTACACTTATTTCTAGAAACTGGGCTTGTGAACTATGTAAATAGTAGTTGAAATAATGAAGTATTCAGTTCTATTCCCTTCCCTGATTTTGGCTTCCTCTGTTGCTTAAAAAAAATTAATTATCTCCATTTGTTCTAATTGTTCTATTACGGACACTTCCATAATAATTTCTTCCTGTACTTAGGGATTTTTTATGTTGTGAAAATAAAGACAATATATGTTTTTATGAAAGATGCTGAATATGTTGGGATAGCAAAGGAATGTAGCAATGAGACAGAGTTGTCAACATCACCCTCATATCTTAAATGCACATTATTTTTCAATTCAGTTCAATGAGATCTGGAGAAATAATCTTTGTAACACTAAATGTGGCTTCCTTCAAATCTTCCACATGTCCCTTGGAATTCTGACTTTTAGCACCATCTAGTGCTAGTGATCCCTTGGCACCATGTCACTATGCATAAATTTGCTACACTATGCGTTCAAATTTGATACAATTCTTCATTACTAAGATTCTCTAACAGAGAACATTGAGCATCCCCATTCTTTAGAGAAAACCAGTTAAGCAGATCTATAAAACTGACTTTGTGGTGTAGATATAGTTTGAAAAATATTGAAAAAACAAACAAAGCAGCCAATATGTTGAAAAAATTGCTAGTTTAGGGTGATTCTCTAAAATGTCTACGGAAGAAACATCTTATACTTTTTAATCCTCCACAAACATTATTTCCAACAAGTACCCACATTTTCCCCCTTTCCCCCCCCACTTTTCAGGCTAGTTCAATTCCACCCAATCCAAAACGCTATCATCCTCCAATGTTCACCTCAATATTCACACCTATCAAAACTCTATAACACTTTTGGAACCAACTTGGCTGTCTTACACTATTTCTATCTATTTATTTAATGAGCAATACATTAAAGCCTTATTCTATAATGGTACTTATTTTAATTATTTAACGTTTTACACTCCTGTAATGCAGTAGAGTAATTCTCTGCATATCTGCCATATTCAAAGTTCAGGTCAGGAACTCTCTTGGCAGGCCAGTCTAGCCAAAATCTGTTTGGTTAGCATGAGGCTGGGCACAAAACCAACAGACATTTGTGTAAATTGTAGCACCATCTATACTAAAATAATTAGCAACTGAGATGAAAAATAGTCTATCTGCCCTTCTTTTTTTTGTCTCCAAAATATTTTCTTTTTGGAGGGGTGGGGGAAGTTACTGATAAAACTGCAAAGTTCTGAATGTATAAATATGTCCAAAGGACGACCACTGGAACTTGTGGAAAAAGCTCAAGGGATAACACTTTCATGCTTGAGAATGAACCTTCTTCACACAACCTTCCTTGATGTAGTTATGGGATGGAATGATTTGGAGGGCAGAATTCTTCAGGCTTCCCAAAAGGAAAGTCTTGGATTTTTTTTCTCTCTCATCGGTCAGTAGTCATATGGATATGCAGTGCAAGTGGATCTTTGAGCGATTATATACTCCACTTATGAATTTAGAGAATATGCAACAAGCACATAGGGGGGCGAAAAAGGATGTTAAGTATGTATTAAGCAGGAGCAAAGAAGAGAAAGCAAAGGATGAAGGGTGGTCTGAGCATGTGTTTTTGTCATTTTTCAGGACTCGTCTGGCTGTTTTCAGCACAAACAGAATTGTACAAGGCACACTTCAGTCTTCCTATCCCTACAGGCCCTGTCTCCAAACAAGCAGATAGATGGATGGATGGCAGTCTGATGCTGCCTGCAGGTGAGGAGGAAGGCTCAGGAAAACAGCATAATGGGGGAAAGACAAGTTTCCTCGTTTTCCCTGAGCATGACAGTCCTCGCCCCCTCTCCCTTCCATTGCTGTGAGCGAGGCAGGAGCAGGAAGGATCAGGCCAGCTGACTACATCTCCTCATCCTCACTTGCCTTGCTCCAACGGTGGCAGCAGTTGGCAGTGATGCCCAGCAGGAAGTTGGTAGCAACAGAAGCAATGGAAACCACAAAGCCCACAAAGGCAATGAAGAGATAATCATCCAGGCTCAAGGTCAAGTGGCAAGCCTTGAAGCTCTCCTCTGTCAGGGAAAGCAAAGAAGCACCCTCCATTTCAGGTGGCTCCCGGCACTCTGCCAGTTGGGTATCTGAAACAAGAATAATCTGGTGAGCCAAACATGCCTATATCAGTAGCAAGACTTGAAACAGTGAGTGATTTCCCCATCCCACCCCTTTTGCTATTCATTTCTCTCAGACCATATCGGAAATTCCTAAACTGACTAAAGGATGGGAAAAAATTAGTACTTCTATTACGATATCCTTAACTCTGATTTGATATTAAATAAAAGCCAACAATGCATTTTGGAGGAGGGAGGAACATTCCCCAGACCCAAACCACTGGGACCTTCATTTTCCAGAGCAGATTTTGAGAGTAGCTGGGAGTTGCAGAGGCGGGGCACAAGGGAAAGTCTTGCTGCATGAGTGAATATCTGTTCAAATGTTGGATAGTATCCAGTGCATAGAAGCTTACATGCTCTCCTAAATAAGTGAGCGCTAGCCCATCACAGCTCATGCTGGGATATCAGTTAATGAACTGCATTTTTATACTTGCTCCTCTAAGAGCTGAATCTCTGAATAATTCCCCAAACAGAACTACCAACAGCAAAATACAAAGCATAATAACAAATAAAAAAAAAAGACATTACTTTCCACAATATGTTCTACTTTTCTTTTTAAACAAAAAACAACAAAAAAACAGCCCTTTCGGAACTCTTTCAGGCCAAGCTTCACCATTCTTCCATTATTGCTCATAATTAATTTTCAATCAGTGGCCTCACTCATACACTTTTTCTTTTTTTTGTAAAGCTAATGGCAAGAACTACTTTACACATGCAGTGGAATCACACTCTGCAGTTGTTTTTGGATTAAACACTTCAGAGTGCAGAGCCCATGTGATTTCTGGATGCCTCCTCATGACCAATTTCTTTGTTTATTAAAAAAAATGTTAGTTTATTTAAAAAAGTAGTGTGACAAGTGGAAACATTCTAAATTAGGATTTTTTCCTAAGTTTAAAGCTGCTCTGAATGGATGGTGGAGACCGGTTGATATGAAGCATTCATATCTTTAAGCCTATTCCGCGTTTTTAATGAAAATCAAATGCTATTGAATTGGGTCTAATTCCTGCTGACTGTACAGATAAAAGTCACCATTGCACCTATCCTTAATAATACAGATGCACATGATTTCATTGCGGTCTTCTATGAACTGGTTCTAAGAATACTGGGTTCTGTACAGATCTTGGACAATACAATAAATAGTAACTGGGTAGTAAATAGCAGATGTATTAATGAAAATCCCCTAGAAAGCCCACCCTTTCTGCTTGGAGACATTTCCATTAAAAAAAAAAAGAGCTAGCTTTGCTGATCCAAATGATTAAGGAGACCAAATCAGTTTCACCTGCATTTCCTTGCTTCCAAATGCTGGATAACACCCTCTCCTTCACTATCTGGTCTACCCACATTTAGCGGTAGATGTGATTTTTTAAAAATACACATGGACTTAGTTGCATAAGGGCACTTAAGGAGATGAAGGTGCTGTTAAAGCAGGGCTGCCTTCTGCTGTCCTTGCCTGAGCAGGATTTCCTGTCCTCAAGTTTGCAGCTTGAGAGATAAGCAAGAAGGTCAGAAAAAGACAAGTGTCAGGAAAAAAGAAACCGTGAAGAATGGGAGAGGATGCTGATGTATGATTATGCAAGCAGGGGATCTTCCACTACAAGGACACAGAAAGGGCAGTGAGGCAGGGTACGTCCCAGAGCCCTTTCACGTCCATCGTACTTCTCATACAATTCTGACAATGTTTTACTTTGGAAGGGCATCACATCTCTGAGTGCTTCCAAAAGAGTTTTTGATTCATAGTGTGATAGTGTCTGAAATACTCCTCACATAGTGGCTTCAGTGAGCTCCCGCAATGTCACAATAAACATTGCCACTGTTGTCCATGTTTTCGCTTTTATTTTCTTTAAAAAGTGCCTCTCTCTGTTTCTCCCTTCTTCTCTTCCTCTCTTTCAAAGTTTCCCTCCAGGGGTTTTGTGGAGTGGAGGACAGTCATCTGCAGCCTCCAGTTAAGTGTGATGCGGCCATTTAGGTCTTGGTAATTGACAGAAATGAAGAACTTGTGGGTAGTAAATCTCTATTCATAAGGTTCTGGAGGGTAAGGATGGACAACTCATGTGCCTGGGTTGTGCTCCCTTGAAAAAGAGAATCGTGTCTCTATCATAGCTGGAAGATTAAGGGTAACAACAGCACTTAGACTTATATACCACTTCACAGTGCTTTACAGCCCTCTCTAAGCAGTTTACAGAGTCAGCCTATTGCCCCCAACAATCTGGGTCCTCATTTTACCCACCTTGGAAGGATGGAAGGCTGAGTTAACCTTGAGCCTGGTGAGATTTGAACTGCCAAACTGCAGGCAGCCAGCAGTCAGCAGAAGTACCCTGCAAAACTGTACTCTAACCACTGCGCCACTCTGGCTCATGAAGGGTGAATTGTGGGAAGTACTTACTGACATTCCTACTCACCCTGTCCTTTGGAAGTGACCTTTGTGCTGTCCACTTGCCCTGCTGCTTTGCTCTGGCCCCAGTATAAATCTTCATGGTGTATGGGCCCTTTGGAAAGCCATACATGGGATAGGTTCATTCTGGTGCTTTATCCTAAGAACCAGGCTGAACTGATGGATTCCGTGCACATCTGCTGGACACCTGAGTGGACTTTCTTCACAGTCAGGCATTTGGGTGAGACAATGTGTGCAGAGACCCTCTGTGCTGCAGATGCAGATATTATATTGATAGCCAGCATTAGAACAATGCTTTGCTTTGAGGAAAGGTCACAGAGAGGTGACAGAAGGAGCAATAGGAACTACCATACTGCTTTTCAGCATAATACCCTTTGATTTTTTTCAAAGCACCTCTTGAACCTTTGCACCCACATCTGGCCTATAAACAAAACATAAATATGTGGATAAACTGCCTGCGCCCTTCCCAATCTGGGTAGCATTGACAAAAAGAGATCTGTAAACTATGACTAATAGGGCAAATCGCTGAAACAGGAATCATCTTGCTAATATGACCCAAACTCAAGGAGATACGATGTGTTCCCTGCTTTGCTCCACCTAGCCTCACCCCAATATTCAGGTTTGAAAACAGCCTCCCTTAAACATTACCCACCCTAGGAATCTAGGCATGCCATCCAAGCAAGGATAAGGGGTTTTTCTGCCCCCCCTAGATTCCAAAACACTCAGGGAATTCCCTCTCATTATGTCTGAGGGAGTTGCTTATAATATACTTTCCTTGCCTTGCTGAGGTGATCAGCCAGTTTGGGACCACTCCTAAGCCCTTTCCTACAGAAAGTGTCAAAGCACAACTGGTGAATAAATTCACTTTGCTCAGCCAATTTGACCCACCAGTAAAGCATTCCTATTTAGTTTCATAACAGTGGGTGCTTTTCAATTGATTTTCATTTGAGTGGGACACTGGGTGCTAAGGCAAGCAAAGAAAAGGAAGGAGTGCCATAGCATTTCTGGACTGTCTCCCAATCCCAACGCAACTTTCACCTGTATGCACATACCCGCACAGAGATAAACTCTTTCTCATCCTGCTTACCACCTGTCGAAGTGGTAATTCTTTACACAGTATATCCCATCAACACTCTGGGGAGAAACCCCCGTTTCCATTCTGTCATTTTCTGACTGCATTCTGTGATGTACTCTCCCCCCATGTGCTCTCTTCTCCATTCTGTTATCTTACTCCCACGTGGGACTCCTGCATAATGCTATAATAATTTATCCAGAAGCTCTTTCCTGTCTTTTGCTCCATTTCCAGAGCAGCAATTACTTCTGTCAATTTAAGCAAGCCATTTTAAAAGGGAGAAATTGACCATTAACCATTTTGTTAACTGAGCATAATCTATATTTAATCTGGTCTTAAATATCTCTGCAGGAGAGATAGATAGATAGATAGAGCAATAGACAGACAGACACATACATGCATAAACATATGCACAGATACACTCATACAGCTGAGAGTGCCAGTGTATGTAATGATTCAGATGCTGTGGTAGAAGTGGGAAAAACCAGTTGTGAACCTTCTAGGACCAATTGAAGCGGGTCAGGTGATCAGCTACTTTGAAAAGCTAACTACTCTGAAAAATATCTGGCAACCCACATTGTACCAGCATGGTAGATTACAGTCTATAATCATTCCGATGGACCTGGTTGGGTTTCAGTGGAAACTTGGAGTTGTTTTTGAAGGTATGACACATGGTGAGATTGAAGCCTTGGTTGCCACTTGGAATAAAAGGCTGGCTGAGCTTTTGATCAGATTGTATCTGTGCAGCCTCTCTTCCTTTTTTTAATAGTAATTTTATTAAGAATTATAATTACAATACAATTAAGACAAAAGAAAAAGAAATATAAAAGGAAGTGACTTTCCATCTTCGTTTTCTCTTAAAATACCACAAATGATCTCTTCTTTCCATATCTCATTTCTTACATATAAACAAATCTGTAGAACCTTGTCTTTTCAATCCTGATGTTGGCAAAAGTCTAATGAAAGTTAGCAAACAACACATCTATTTTAATCTTGATTAACTAAACTGACTTTATATTCCTTCCATTTACTTCTTTCGTCCTGTCAAACAATGTCCTAGAACAGGGGTCTCCAACCTTGGCAATTTTAAGGCTTGTGGACTTCAACTCCCAGAGTTCCTCAGGCAGCAAAGTTGAAGTCCACTAGTCTTAAAGTTGCCAAGGTTGGAGACCCCTGTCCTAGAACAGTGATGGCGAACCTTTTTGGCACCAAGTGCCCAAACCGGAATGTCCATGGATGTGTGCATGCCAGAGCACCAGAAACCTGAAGACCAGCTGGCTGGTATGTATGTTTGTGCCAGCCAGCTAATCTTTGGGTTTCCGGCACATGCATGCTCGCTGGCAAGCTGGTCTTTGCGAATGCTGGAGCATCAGAAACCTGAAGACCAGCTGGCCGGCACAAGCGTGCCTGTTTTTTGGCTGTTTTGGGCTGTTTTCAGGCCATTTTTTTCAGGCCATTTTGGGCTGTTTTCAGTGCATTTTTTGGATCATTTTCAGGCTGCTTTCCGGTGCTTTGGTGCTCTGGTGCACTGGAAACCAGAAGAGCAGATGGCAATGACAGAAATGCCCACAGAGAGGACCCTGCATGCAATAGGTTCGCCATCACGGTTCTGGAACTTGATTTCTTTTCATGGTTTTTGTGTCCCAGAATACTTCAAACTTTAACAAAACTCTTTTGTAGAGCCAATGTGGGAAAACCATCCGATTCACCCTCTTAGTCTGTTGTTTATGAATCCCATTTAATTATTAAGTGATCAACTGATTTCTTTTATATCAGGGCTGTCAAACTCCTGGCCTGTGGGCTGGATGCATCACGCGCTGGCCATGCCTACGCCTGGTTTAGCAAAGGGGAAAAAAGTCCTGGTATGTTACATGATGCCACCGTAACACCATGAGTTTGACACCCCTTTTTTATATGTTCAGTGTGACATCTTTTTTCCATGCCTTGAAAAAATATAGACTTTTAAATTTTAAAACTTTAAATTTTAAAATTCACTTTCAACTCAAATCTCAATCTTGTGAAATAGAATTTTTTTCTTATTCCATAACCTATTGCAGCAGACACTATTAACATTAACTTCTGGGACCATTGTTCAAAAATATTTTTCAAAGTATCCAGTGTTAAACTATTTTGCTACGTTGTAAGTGAGTGTTCTTTTCCTTAAAGTATAATCTTCAGTTTCTTTTGGTTTCCTCCAATGTCCAATTTTTAAAGTCTTATCTTACTATTTATTTTTTTAAAAATAAAAACAATAAATAATAAATACAAACATTTTTCCATTGAAAGGATTTTTTAAAATAATTAATTCCAAAATTTTTATTTCAAATTTAGCTGGACCCATAGTCTATTTCTAATTTTCTAACATTGAAGTTTTAATCACCCTTTTGTTGTTTATTTATTTTTTTAAAAAACCAGTTCTTAAACTTGTAGTTAAAACTTCTTTCACTAAGGATTATAGGAAATTCACCCAGTGCTGTAAGACCTGTTGATCCAAAGATTCCTACTAGCTGAAAACCAATTAACAAGCAGTTTCTGAAAGTTCTGGAAGTTCTGCCTGAAAGAACGCAGCATTTGCTTACTTCTTTTTTAATTAGAAAATTAATTTTCTAATTCTAATCAGAAAAGAAGTAAGCATGAGCAAATGTCGTGTCCTTTGAGACAACGTAAGCAGTTTGACCAAGATAGCTGTTCCTTTGTGTCCCAGAGTACTAAATCCTTGTGGTCTGCAGCAGTGGTGGGTTTAAAATTTTTTATAACTGGTTCTGTGGGTGTGGCTTGGTGGGCATGGCAGGGGAAGGATACTGTAACATCTCCATTCCCTCCCCACTCCAGGGGAAGGTTACTGCAAAATCCCCATTTCCTCCTGATCATCTGGGACACGGGAGGTAGAGAAAAGATGGGGGCAGGGCCAGTCAGAATTTTTACTACCGGTTCTCCGAACTACTCAAAATTTCCACTACCGGTTTTCCAGAACTGGTCGGAACCTGCTGAAACCCACCTCTGGTCTGCAGGTTTTGCAGTTTCCTAATGAACAGCAACTGTCTGGATCACTTATTGGTGATTTCAAAATCTGTCCTTGTCTGGAGAGAAATTATTGAAGAGCCAGTCTACTTGTCAACTCTTCATTCCATCAAGCTCCAAGACAGCTTTTTGTGGAGCTATCTTCAATTCTGTGAAGTTCTGTCTTCAGTTCTGCCACCTTTACTGAGACAAAGTAGACCCTAATAGCAGTTCAGTACTGTTCTATGTTCAGTTGGGTTCATTCTCTGTTGATCTCCAGAAGCTCTCTAGATATCTCATAGCTCATTTCAGCTCCCTCTGCTCCATAGTAAACCAGGGAAAGCCTTGGGATCCACAAGGGAAGAGAGGCTACATGATAGGGACTTCCAGGTAAGAAATGATTTCTTAAAAGTGCATGTACTTTTCTGCCCACATCTACAAAGGGTGGTCTGGCAGCCCTATTTCAAGAGATTCAAGTTATGGTGAATGAATCTTTGAGTGAAGGGATTGAAGAAAGTAGCAATCTGCTCTTTAAGACAGCAGTGCTAGATGTCCAATTGGGACAATGTTTAGTAAAGGTTGTAGAGAAGGAGGTCATGTTGCAATTTCACAGAATCCTGGAGGAAGTGAATTATCTGAACTTGTTTTAGTTGCATTTCATATATTTAGTTGCATATGCACCAAGACAAATTCCTTGTGTTTCCAATCACACTTGGCCAATAAAAAATTCTATTCTATTCATGTCTAGGCATGGAACCAAGACAGTACTGCTCATGCTTGTGGATGATCTCTGGCTGGAGTGGGATGGGAGCTGTGTATATATCCTGGCTCTTTTTGATTGCTCAGCAGCTTTCAGTACCATGCATCATGATATCCTTCTGGACTGACTTTGGGATTAGGAATTTGAGGCACAGACTTATGCTGATTAATCTTCTCATCACCAATCTCTTTCCACTTATGACTGTATGACTATAACTTTGTTGCTTGTATCCTTACGATTTATATTGATATTGATTGTTTCCTGATTGCTTATTTGTACCCTATCATTAAGTGTTGTACCTTATGATTCTTCATGAAGGTATCTTTTCTTTTATGTACACTGAGAGCATATGCACCAAGACTAATTCCTTGTGTGTCCAATCACACTTGGCCAATAAAAAAATTCTATTCTGTTCTGTTCTGTTCTGTTCTGTTCTGTTCTTTTCTGTTCTGTTCTGTTCTATTTTATTCTATTCTATCCCACTCCTATTTGGCATCTATAAGAACTGTTGGGTAAAGTTAATAAACAGCACAGAAGGTCATCACTGTGCCGGATTGAATGTGTGTGGGGTTTTTTTTTTTTATGAGTGAGTTGTTGCTTATTCTTGGGTGCAGTCACCTGTGTAAGATGGGCAGCAGTATAAATCATATAAGTAAATTAATAAATGACACCCAGTTGTATATTTCTGCTAAGGGCCAGACAAATGACATGATAATCATGATCTGTGTGTCTGAAGGCTGTGTCTGAAGGCTGTGGGGCTTTGCATGATGAAGAACAGACTTCATTTTAACCCAAACATGATTGAGGGTTTCAGGGTTCATTGACTCAATGATTTTTCATCCCTAGTTCTGGATGGTATCACTGCAGAAAGAACTGGCAAACACTTTTTTGAGGGGGTGGGGTGTCCTCCTGGATTCATGGCCACTATTCAAAGAGCCATGGGCAGGAGGGCTGTTGCTCAACTTGGTGTGATATATTCTTCCCTCAATCAGAAATCACAATCACAATCAGGATTGTGTCTCATGCTTTGGTTAACTCCCAAGGGGATTACTGCAGTGTGCTATTAAAGACTATCTGGAAGCTACAAGTGGTCCAGAATGTGGCATTATGAACAATTAAGGCTCTGGCTCGGTACACCCACATTCCCAATAAGCTTCTGAGTGTTGCCTAAGAGGCTGATTGTCACTTTTATGCACATATATAGTCTAGAATATTTGCAGACTCTCTCTCATTACCTGCTCCATCAGATCTGGCAGAAGGTACACACGCCAGGTCCTGTCAATTAAAGCATGTCAGTTGGCAGACTCAGGGAACATGGCTTTCCTGTCTCAGAAAACCCATTTCTTTTGAGATTAGATTAATCCCATACCAGTTGGCTTTTATAAAGCTTCTAAGTACTCGGTTTTTTTCCTCAGAGATGGAAGGTGATTGAATCTGAAAAGTGAATGAATTTGTTACTAACAAATTAACTGACAAACTTAGTTTATCCTTCTTTTGTTTTCTTATGCATTTTTTCTATTGCAATTTCTATTTTTTTCCAGTGTTGGAGCATTTACAACTTCTGCAGGCAAGTTGTTCCACTGATTAACAACAATCAATTTCATTGATGTTTTAATTGTGTTAGAAACCTAGAGCTGCTTTATGTGAGAGGACCAGTTATATACATTTAATAAATGTCAATGTATTATATATATTATAATGTGTGTGTATCATTTGACATTTATTTTAATTATTAAACTGAGTTGTTTTATTCAGGATATATATTATGACAACTATGTTATAATATAATATATACATTAAATGTATACCTGAAATATTTATGTTTTTCAGTATAGATGCACACGTAATGTTGATTATTTAGAGAGTTTGAAGTTCCAAAAATACAAACACACATATACAAATTTCTGAAACTCTTGACATTTCACCTGAATTAGAATAGAATAGAATAGAATTTTTATTGGCCAAGTGTGATTGGACACACAAGGAATTTGTCTTGGTGCATATGCTCTCAGTGTACTTAAAAGAAAAGATACGTTCATCAAGGTACAACATTTACAACACAATTGATGGTCAATCTATCAATATAAATCATAAGGATTGCCAGCAACAAGTTATAGTCATACAGTCATAAATGAAAAGAGATTGGTGATGGGAACTATGAGAAGATTAATAGTAGTGCAGATTCAGTAAATTAAAATCTCATTACCTGTTAATAAGCTTATCATATTATCTTTGAGACAAAAATATATTTCTCTTACACTTCAAATGAAAGTTTAATACTCTGCCCGAAAGATCTTTCAGAAAGGATTCAGAGATCCTTTCAGCTAGGATCTACATTTGATGGGTCCTAGGAGACTTATGCTCTCTGCCATGGTGTCTGCTTTATGGAACAGTCCCTCCCTTCTTCCCCTCCTCCCAAATTAGATTAGCTCTGTCTCTAAGACATGCTTAGATGGCTCCATTGCTGAGCTGGATATTTTTATTCCCTAGGGTTTGTATGTCTGTATTTAGTAATATTTACTGTTTAGGTGATTTTTAAATTTTTTTTTATATCTATGGGGTTTTTATATGTGGTTTTATTTGTGGTTTGTTGTATGCTGCTCAGAGTTGCCTTCCATGAGATGGATGACTATCTAAACTTGATTAACAAATGAATGAAGACTTCACAGCAAGATAAGTGATGCAATTAGAAATAAATCTGAGAATTGGACAATCACTTAATTTCACCTACCTGACATACATTTCTGGATCCTATTTCTCAACCACTTCAGCAGTGGCTCCATGGTACAACCGCATATCCAGGGATTGCCTCCAATTTGAAGAGTCACCAGGCCTGTGAGACCTTCTAAGGCTTCAAGGCTAAGGAAAGACAGAGCCCCATAGCTGAGATCAAGTGCACGTAGTTGGACCAAGCCTCGGAAAGCTTGGGGGTCTATCTTCTTCAGCCAAGGGTTGTGACTTAAGTCAACATGTACCAGGCTGTAGGCTTCCTGAAACATATCAGCCACCACCTGAGTCAAGTTATTGTAGCTCAAGTCCAAGTGGGAAAGGTGCTTGGATGTCAAAAAGAGTCCAACTGGTAGTTCAACGAGGGAGTTGTTCCGCAAATCCAATACTCTCAACTCCAAGTAGCAGGTAAGGTATCCAGGAGGGATGCTTGTGAGGTGGTTGTGAGCCAAGCTTAGGTTTCTGGTGTCCAGTGGAAGATCTGGTGGGACTGAAAACAGTCGTAGTCCACTGCAATCCACGGCCTGGCTGCGGCATGTGCACAGAACTGGGCAACCAGTGACAGCACTGGCAAAGACTACTACTACTGCTACAAGGAAAGGGCTTAATATCATGGCAGGAGAGCAATGGGGTACAAAGTGTTCTCCTCCCAGCTGGACACAGTCTGCACTCATTTTGGCAAGGTAGAAGCTACATGGCAAAGAGAGGCCAATCAAGAAGGAGCAGCAATGGGTGGAGACACAATCCAGCCAACGGGAATCACTGACAAAAAACTGCTACATTATGGCTGGAGGAACGAGGAACATTGAACCCAAGTTTGTCAGATCTTGAGGCACTTATAGGACCATAAAAGAGTTCTAACTAAGCGAGAAGCTGACAAGTTTTGGTAGCTTGTTTAGCTTCCTGAATAACTTTTTTTTCTGTAGGACGTTGAAGAGTGTAATCTACCTGCATACATGCATATGTAATTTCTATGGAGAAGTTAAAAGATTATAATAAAAAAATGTAAACAAAACTGACAACTTTTATCCAGGATCTGCTGATCGCTAGATTTCTGGATATTGAGTTAAGATAAAATGTGCTCCTTTTTTAATATGTTTTATTTTGTGTTGGTGTGCTGGAGACATAATTTGCTGATGCCTTACAGAAGTTTCTCATTGCACTAGAAAAATATAATCAGGTCACTGCTTTTTGCAGTCTCAGTAATTCTACCTGTAGTTCTACCAGACTGGAAGGAACTTCTCCTGGAATCATTCAGGTATCATTAAAATAAATGAAACAGCTGTCTTCCACTGTTCCCTTTTCTGTTTCCCAGAAAGCTAATGTCTGCAGAAGATCCTCTTGATAAGCTGCTGCTAAACTGGATTAAACTTCCAAATGAGTCCCTCTTGAAAAGGTCAGGAGAAACTAAGGCTGGAGATGAGGAGCCTCTTAGCAGTCCAAATTTTTACTTGTCTGGGGAGATGGCTAGCCATTATCTTTCACTTTAGGAGCAGATTCCGCCCTCCAAAACTAGAGCCATTGAAACAGGTACCTGAATCCATGTTGTGCTTAACTTGAAAAACTAAGCTGGAAGCTGTACGCCAAGAACAATCATGTTTTCAGGGTCCAAATATAAGGGTCTGGAGAAGGAGTGTAATGCTGTCCTTGAAACTTGGTTTTCTTTCCCAGACTAAAGTTCTTCCAGGACAACCTGTCAATGAAATATAATGAAGATCAAAGAGGGGAGTGGGGATCATATACCCCTTGTGCATTTAATATAGCTCTCCTTTCGCCATCTGTTTTTATAGTAATGCACACACCCCACTTTCTTCCCAAAACACAGCTGAAACCCCTACTCTTTGTCCTCTATTATAAACATCATTCTGAGAGCCCCACACATTTTTCTCAATGTACAGTTGTTATTGCATTTACTGTAGCACTGGACCGAGATGTGTGGGAAGACAAAAGAAGGCTGAGGCACTGCTTGTTTGGCCAAGGAGTGAATTTACCTTCAAGGAAGTAAATATATTCAGCTTTGGCTGAGAGGGAGGGAAAGCATTGTAGTTCAGCGTGAAGCCAGCTGAATTAGATTCCACATCCACTACTTGCCCCACATCTGGAAGGCATTGGGTTGAAGAAAGCTGCCTTAAACTATTCAGTTATCCACCTCCCTCTTACTTTACAAGTCCATTATAAATGACCTAAGATGCCCTTTATGACTGTGGGAAGGCAGAAATCAACTTATATCAATAAAAGATCAATCATTCCAAAAAGGTCAGAATTGGGAAGGAGTCTAGGTGAGAAGGTATCTGGAAATAACACCAAATTTCACTAGAAAAGGGGGGACCTAGCTCTAAGACAAACTATCAGGTAGTTAATCCCCCTTGAACATGGAGGATTTACTCAATGGCAAAGTTTATGGAACTTTGTCCTCCAGGCCATGCTGGAAGATGAAAGGAAAGTGAAATCACTAGGCTGCCTGGAAGATTTCTGACTTGGGTTGTTCATCTGCTACTTTGTTTAGTGTTTTCTTCCCAAACACACCACAAATCACCATTTGATCAACCCGACTGAGAGAGGGCATGTAAAAAGCAAGTGCACGAGAGAACGAATGGGAATTAATTATTGAAAAATCTTTAAATACACAAATTTCTTTTATTCCTTTTCATACCTACCATTGTACAAGAACCCAAACCGTTTGAACTTGATCCCCAAGTGTGACTGCCCCTACTTTAAAGTAGAAAGTAAGGGAGCTCAGATTAAACAGCAAGATTTTTGATAACAGGTCCTGGGATTGCATTCAACCTTGCGTCTGCCACTCTGCCAGAATAACCTCCAGTTACTTCCTACAGTTCCAGGCCCAGTTGAAGGGCACCGCCCATCCATAAGGTCTGCTGAGGCTTCTCCTTCTGCAGCTATGAAGCAGTTTGGAGAGCTACTCCATACAAAGAGAAAATTCTGGTTTCCATTTTTCCATTAAAGGACTGGTGGGTGCTGTGCTTCGGAATCCCTCTCTCTCTTTCCATCTTTTGTGCACCCTTATTGCAGGAGTTCTTGTATCATATTTTCATCCTTCCTTTTTCTTTCCAATGCTATCTCCTTCCATAGGTCATCTTTTCCTTGAGTAGCCCCTGTCCTCCTTTTCCCACTTCTCCTTATCTTTTGAAGATCAAGCAAATCACATAATTTATCCAAAAACTCTGCTGAGCTGGCATCCCCACATGCTTTCTTGCAACTAGCCTTTCTTTTCATATCCTTGCCCTTATTCTCCTCCCTGGACCTTTGGGGGATGCACATATCCTCATCTTCTAAGACACGCCCTGTTCACACCCTGTTCACATTTCCGAACCCAGAAATCTAACTTCCCTTAACTAAATGTCGTATGGCACCAAGCATGCAGCCCCACTTTCCTTCTCCCCATCCCTTCAGTTTCATCTCACCAGAAAATATAATTACTTACTCTGAGCTGAAGATTTTTGTTTAAAATGTTGCCTTGATCCATTAGAGATGCCTCTGCTTCCTGCCAGAATCAGCCTTCCCATTCCATGGAGTCTTTCTTGCCTCCTTTCCTCTGTCCCTCTTGAAAATAAGGACACTGAAGAAATTTCAGTCTCTCCTTGAATTGCAGCCTCTGCTTGTGTGTGTGTGTGTGTGTGTGTGATTCCAACCAGGTCTTTCCCCACCTCCTTTCCCCTTCTTTCTTTCGCTCTCTCTTTCTTCCTTGAGGGCCAGGTACTGACGTTTCTCTGTCTCTTAGCAACTGCCTCCTCATCTCTGAGCAACAGGAGAGCGGAGGGGCTGCAGACCCCATTGAGATGAGGCAGGGAGGCAGTGGTCAGGGCGGGGTGGAGAGCGAGGGGTGGGGGGTGGGGTGGGCAGGAGGCAATGGATGCATAAAAAATGCACCCACGAGATCCTAGAGACAAGAGAGGGAGGACACGCATTCTGAGATGGGGGAAGCAGAATCGGGCAGACAAGGGGGCGGCTGGAAAGCTGGGAGACAGACGTGGGCAGAGAAAGATCAGACAGGGACATGCCAGTGCATGCATGCACGCACAGAAGCACAGAAACGGGTGGGTGGGGAGGAACCAGGAATAAAGAGGAGATGCCAGGGAAGCAGTTTCTCCTGGCTAGTTCTCAAGAGCCAGTTGCTTGCATCTTCTCATGACAGAAGGGCTTGAGAAGAAATAGTCTTGCCTGGCACACAACTCTTGCCTTTGCCCGGAGCAGATGTTTTGCCCCAACAGCTGCATTGCCCTTCTTCTTAACCTTCCCATCCTCCTTCCCACCTGACGGGGTTAACCACTTCTTCACTCTGGTGCTTTGGATTACTTGTAGTTATTTTTCACCACCACTCCCATCCTCTTACAGGGTTCTGTTTTCTCCTTTCTCTGTAGGGGAGCTTGGCACTTCACAGGGGTGGTTTCATGTATGTTTTATGGTTGCTATCTTGCTGTCATCTGATGGGTAGACAGCTGGCGCAAGCCTTCCAAAGGAGAGCTTGGTATTCCTCCCTTGGGTGGCTGTTAATTGGTTTTTCTTTCAAGATCCCACTAGGTTCTTCCTGTGTGAAATGGACTTCAGAAGGCAGATAGGATGCTAGCCAGCTGAATCTTAGAGAAGCACAGCAGTCAGTAAATGCCTTCTTTCAGATGCACAATTTTAAGCCTCGCCAGGTGCCACTCCAAAGGAAATTTGCTAAATGTCATGGACAGAGTGTCCTTGCTGGCTCTCTGAAACTTGTGACTTGAAAATTATAGTCGGGGCTTCGGTTTATCCTGGCTTTACCTTTACCCTGAAGCTAGAGTTGTAATTCTTTCTGCGCCATGGACCCTTCTGAGAGTCCGGTGAAGTCTACCCACCTCTCCTCCAAGAAATGTCTTTCAATATATAAAATATCGGTCTTTTTACAAAGGAAAGCAATTATGCTCACCTACAGCTATCAAATTTAATATTTAATTGAATGGTTTAAACAATCAGACGATTAAATTTAAATAATACGTACCACTGTCATATTCGTGCTTTGCTTCTCTATTCATCAATAACAAGGGCAGCTAAATCTCAGAGGTTAGTGAAATTAGGGCTATAATTTTTCCCCTCCTCCAAGGTCATGGACCCCTGACATCTAGCCATTGACCCCCAAATTAAACATTCTTGACTTTCAGGAAGATTGCAAAATTCATAAGTCTCTGAACCCATGACATGAACCTGGACAGCTTACGGGGACAAAACGTGTTTTCAGCTAATCTCCTTTGCTGAAGAAAAATTCAGGTTGCATGAGCAATGTTTGTTATGCCTAGGGCTATGTGAACTTTTTTTTTTTGTTTTCAAATCTTATTTTGCACCCAAATAGCCTATGTTCAATGGAGGAAAATAAAAATTCTGAATATATGTGTAATGTATTCAGGAGACGGATTATCTTGTGCAGCGAAAGAGCAAAACATGGAAATAGGAAGAAAAATAATGAAGGATATTGTCCACACTTTCAGGACCTCCCCAGTTTCGGTTCTTAAGTCCTTTTCCATTGAAGGATCCAGAGGCAGGATCTAAGTATGGATATTTAGAATATCCTTATTATCGTGTTTGAAAGCCAGTTATAAACATATTTACAGCTACAAACCAAGAGACCATGAGTTCTAATCCTGTCTTGGGCACAAAGCCAGCTGGGTGACCTTGGGCCAGCTACTGTCTCTCAGCTCAGGATGATAGGCAATCCAAAAATCTTACTTAGAGTGCTTAGAGTTGGTTGTGTTAATTTTCTCCATTTGCAACTAATGAACAAACTTGGTCTTTGTATTAATACATTTATTTGCAATCATATGTTTTAGCAGAATTCATATAAAATTGCAACAATCCATATGTTCAATACATCCCTTCTAATATTAACAGCACTATCTGTCAACATCTGCTTTCTTATCTTCCTTGCGGCCATTGCAAATAATGCAACTGGCTTTGTTACATGTTCATCTACATTAGTCAGCAGGAAATAAGATTTTTTTTCCTTCTATGCTAGACTGATTCAGTTGGATTAACAAAAGCTTGATGAATGTAGATGAAGGTTCCACTTATGACTGTATGACTATAACTTGTTGCTGGCAATCCTTATGATTTATACTGATATATTGATCATCAATTGTGTTGTAAATGTTGTACCTTGATGAACGTATCTTTTCTTTTATGTACACTGAGAGCATATGCACCAAGACAAATTCCTTGTGTGTCCAATCACACTTGGCCAATAAAAAATTCTATTCTATTCTATTCTATTCTATTCTATTCTAATTCACAGTGTGGTAAGTAATGGGTCAGATCTTCGTCATGTGAATTATTACAAATGCATAAACACTGTGCAATTGTTAATCCTTTATATCTTCCATTCAAATAGGCTGTTGGCATTGTCTGAAAGTGAAGTTCTATGAAAGTGTGTATCAGGGAATGGGATGTAAGTAACTGTAAATAGATGATATTGCTTGTCCATCTTTGGAAGATTGATACCGCTTGGCTAATTTAAGGTTGCATGCCTACTCTTTATCTTCATCTTGTTCAAAAATTTTAAAGAATAAGGGGACCATCAATAGTAAAGGTAAAGGTTTACTATTTAAGTAAACCTTTGCCTTTAAAGGTTTACTGTCAGACTCTAGGGCACAGTGCTCTCATCTCTGTTTCTTGGTCAAGGGAGCCAGTATTATCCAAAAACGTTTTCCATGGTCATGTAGCCAGCATGGAATTGGATGTACTCCAAAGGTGCATGGGATACTGTTACCTTCCCACCAAAGTAGTGCCTATTAATTTACTTGTGTTTGCATACGTTTGAACTGCTAGGTGGGCAGAAGCTGGGGCAGGTTATTGGAGCTCACCCTGTTGTGCACTGCTTGGGTCTTGAACTTGGGCTGTCAGCTTTCCAGCTGACAAGCTCAACAGCTTTAACCGCTGAGCCATCGCACCCCTGGGGACCATCAATAATGAATGATAATCTACAATGTTTGATAGTTCTTGATCTAGTGAAAATTGTGAGAAAGGTTTAAAGAGATATTCACCCATCCATTACTGTTAAGTTGTTCATGGAGGTATTGTTTTGCCAAAAAAAGTGTCGGGCATGAGGATTAGTCTTCTATAATATAAGACTATTGCTTTATTTAAACTAATTAAAGGAAGGGCCACTTCTAATCTCAATATTGCTGCTGGTACATATAAGAGTAAGGTTAAGATTGATCTCCTGGATTTATTTTACACCACCTCTAATTCTTTTAGTTTAGAAACCCCATATTGAGGCTTCATATGTCAACCATGAGATTGTTTTCCCCTAGAAAATTGTGAGTCCAGACTGTACTAGCCAGCCTTCTTTTGAGTAGAAGGAGCAAATGGTTCTGATTAACCTCTTAGCCATTGTTCTTGCTGATGCTATGTGTGCTTAGTACTCTCTGAGCTTGGTGGTTTTATTGCAGATGTTTCATTACCAAACTAGGTAACATCATCAGTGCATCATGCTATATACATATGTTTTCCACGATATTATTTCAGTAAAATGGATATCCAAATACTTGAATTACCTCACTTGTTCTACCTCCTTATCATCTAAGGTCCATTAATATCTCTTTGGTCTCTTAGCAAATACTGGTTGGTTTTGGAATAATTTGTTTGTAAGTATTACAAATGCTGTCAGAATCCTTCTTATTCCAATTATTGTTGACATCAGTACCGTATCATCTCTGTATATTGTGACTTTCTACTTCTAACTGATGAAGCATAAAAAGAAGGATCATTAGGCTCTTCTACAGTGTTGTTTATATAAAACTTAAAGAGGGAGAGAGCCAGCGTGAAGCCCTGGCAGGCACCTTTTGTGATTTTTTAAGCTGCTTTGTTAAGGAGCCATTGTGATTTATCAGTACTTGTATGTAAGTGTGTTCATATAATTTGTATACTGTATTAGGTAACCTATTTGAACCTTAGGTAATTTTATATCAGCTAATCTATCTATCTATATTAGTAATTAAAACTTCTTCCATAATTTTCCTCTATTTATTTATCATAGGCAGAATATATATCAATACATGCATAAAGTCATTTTGAGGGACCATTGATGATTTGTGAATCAGACGCTCTAACCTGAAACACTGATCTATTGTAGGATGTCCCTTTCTGAAGCCTGCCTGTCCTTCTGCTATTATTGGCTTACCTATAAATCTATTTAAAAGATACCTTGTATATAACTTTCACTCTGTGTCAGTAAGTCTTATGGGGTGAAGGTTAGCAAGGTTGTGGAATCTCCCTTTTTAAATATTGAAATTGGTACACCATTTTTCCAGTCTACAAGGATTTGCTCCCATGGCACTGATATAAAGTAAACAAGGACATGAGCCTAGGAGCCCATCAATCATGGAATGTCTTCAAAAATTCTGGCGGTAACATATCTTCTCCCTGGACTTTGCCAGCTGCCTGTTGTGAAATTATTCTTTTAACTTCTGCAGCAGTGATTGGGGGTTATTTTAATTATGTTTTTAATGTATCTGTGCCCATTAACTGCTGACTTGATAGTCTAATATCCTCAAATTTATTTTCAAATTAAACTCTCCAAAATTTAGATGAAATCTGTGCTTCCCTTATTATTTTTTTATTACACTCTGGCCTTGGGAAGCTAGTTCCCATTGTTTTGCACCAGTATTTTGTAAACGTAACAGTCTTTGGTTTTTCCCTGGCTTTATAGTACTCTTGTTTCCTTCTCCTTATCAATGATTGATATTTTCAGTATTTATCTCTCACTGCATCTATTCTGCCAAATGATTTATCCTTTATAATTTGTTTCACTTATCTAATCAGTTCCTTAATCTGTGGTTAAGCCACGGGGCTCTGGTTACTGTCCTTTTTCCTTGCCATGATTTATACATCAATGGTTTAAGATTCCCAACCATATTCTCAGCCACTTCCTCATATTTGATATCTGCATTTTCAGGTTTTTGAATAAATGTGACCCTCTGCTGTAGCATTGTTGGGTTGTAGCAATGATCTTATAACTTTGGCCAAGGGGATGTCCACTTTAATTGTTTCTGATTCTTTGCTGTAGCTGTTATATTGTGACTGTCTTGTGATACATTATTTCCACATATCCACATTAAGTCTGAGTCAAGTGGTAAGTGATCCCTTTGGTCAATGTATAATATCAAAATACGGTGCTACTGGGATTATTGAGGGTGATATGAGTATATAATGAAAAACAGCACTCCCCCTCTGTGGCTGACTGATGTATTAGAACCCCAAGTTGATAGCAATAGCAATAGCACTAGCACTTAGACTTACATATCACTTCACAGTGCTTTTACAGCCCTCTCTAAGTGGTTTACAGAGTCAGCTAATTGCCCTCAGCAATCTGGGTCCTCATTTTACCAACCTTGGAAGGATGGAAGGCTGAGTCAGTCTTGAGCCTGATAAGATTTGAACTGCCAAATTGCAGGCAGCCGGCAGTCAGCAGAAGTAGCCTGCAGTACTGCACTCTAACCACTGCGCCACTGCGGCTCGATCACATTGTTATCCATGTAAACCAGCCATTTGTAATTTATACATTAATTTAAGTAGTTCTAGTCCCCATTTGTTTTGGATCTTGTCATGTGAAATAGGAACTAGAGGAAAACTACCTTTCATTTCAAAAAAGCCATTACCCTTTCAGTTCCATATTTCCAAACCTGAGCCAATTCTAGCTTTATATTCCTCACAAATAATTAAACCTGCACTTGTAGAATGATGAAACATATCAAATAATGTCTCTTTCAGGTTATCCGAATTTACTTGTTGTCGGGTGACATTGTCCCTTGAGATTTCAGCCCCAGCATTTGAATTTCACATATTCCATAATTTCCAGCTCAAGATGTACTCTGGTTAGGCTCTTTAAGTCCCCTTTAACATGTCCCATCTTTTGGTCTTTCTTGGCCCATTTATAAAAATACCTATAGCCAAGGAATGCTATCACATTATTTCCCATCAACCAACCAAAAAAGAGAAAATAAATTCACAATAATGTAAGTTTAGGGTTAGGGCAAATGGTAATATTGTTTATATATGATATAAAAAGTAGGAGGACCATAAAATAAAAAAGTAGAGAGAATAAATATTATGGCAGAAATGGAAATATACAAGTTTTGTCTGGAGATATTATAAGCTGTACAAGTTTTGACTCGGTCAATACTCTGTTCAGAGAAAATGAATTGTTTGTCTGTTAATATGTGTCTATGTTTTAAAAAAATAAAAAACTTAAAAAAAACCCAAGCTTCTTGGAGAAAAATAATATCTTATACTTAATAAAAAATTCTCCATCTATGCATTTACTATTTGGCCTACTTTCCCTGAAAAGGGAATATGACAGACGTACTGTATCTATTGCCCTCTAGTCCTTTCTTCCTTTAAAGTAACTGGATCTTCCTCTGGCTATTTCATTTGTTCCATTGAATTTAAAATTCCCTGAGCATCTTTGTAAACATCATAATTTGTAACCCTGGGGATATTTGGTGTAAAGTTATATGTTGTGTCCTGGGCTTTCTTGAAAGGTCTCAAGTTCAATTCTAGTTCTAGTTGCTTTCTCCTGAGCACTTCTGTAGTAGTCTTATACGTTTCTGCACTATCCATCCTCATTGTCTTACCCATCTTGGCTGGCAATACGTTTTATGATGTTCTGGAAATCACTGGCTGTCAGCTGTTCCAGATTATGTCCCTTTGTATACTTTCTTTCATGATCCTTAACAGTGTTTGCTGTATGTTGCTTTGCCATTTTCTTTTGATAATACACATATTATTAGAAGGTTTACTTCTGCACAAGCCAGCTCCATTCTGTCAATCCATCCATGATTCTTAGCTAAGTTGTCCTGAAGGTGCTTCTTCCGAAAAGCAACTGGACTTTCTTGGGGTGGGTGGGATTTGAAAATGTTTCACTTCTCATCCAACAAGCTTTTTCCGTTCAAAACTAAAGAAGCTTCTTGGATGAGAACTGAAATGTTTTCAAACAACAACAACAGCAACAAACCAAGTCCAGCTGCCTTTTGGAAAAAGCACCTAATGACCTTGATGATTGCGACTTTCCATAGACATTTAGCATAGTTTGATTGTTATGCTCAATATTCCCACTTGTAATATATACAAACCCTCTATTCTTTTGTTTTTCCATTGTTAATTGGTTCAGGTTGCTTGTTAGACTTACAATCTACATTTCCTCCAAAAGTTCAGCAGCAAGCATAGATCTGCTTTCTCCTATTTCTCTTCCCTCCCTGCCCAACAACTCCTGCACCACAATCTGTGAGGTAGGCTGGGCTAATACAGAATCGCTCAAAGCTGAACGCATGGTGTGAACCTGGGTCTAACCAGCCTTTGCCCCACATTTAGCCAGTATTTCTCAAAGAGAGACATAAAAGTGCAAGAAAGAAAGAAAAAGTAAAAGTAAAATATTTTATTATATTTTACTTTTTTCCTTCCTTGCACAAAAGCCCAATACAATACTATATTCAAAAAAACGCTTTAAAATAATATTTATATTTATATTATATATTATATTCTACTTACCTTTGCTACTGGTTCACAACGGGAGCTTCTGTGCATGCGCAGATCGCCAAATATGATGTCAGGGTGGGTAGGCGGAGCCTCCAGATGCTTTTACTACTGGTTCTCAAGAACCGGACAGAACTCACCACTGGTCCCACTCATAAAAGATATAATGCATATTCTCCAATTTATCTTCCTGTTCTTTGTCTCTCCAAAATCCATACCCTCCAGCTGTTTCTAGGATGAACCTTTAGAGTGGCTGTAGCTTCTGTGTGCTGCTGGGTACAATGTATTTCAAACGCCAGTATTATCAATTTATCTAGAGGACCCTGCTAAGGGAAAGTACGCACTATTAACTGGAGCAGCAAAAATCAAGCTGGGGAGGTTTTCTAAATTGGCCTTAGGAAATTGTCTGGTTTTGATTCTTGGATAAAATGGGTGGTAAAATCTATTAAGAGCCAGCAAGTATCAAGTGGTGATGGGAGAATAGAAGCTGCCATCCAAAGTTATGGGGAAAAGAAAGTTCTGTGTTTTTTTTTTAAAGAAAAGAATACAATAAAATATGCTGGACAAAAGAGATAATCCACGTTTGCAGGCAGAATATTGATTTTAGAATTCCTGCAAACACAGCAGCAGCTTTTCTTTTGTTATGAAAAAGATGCCTGGTTCTCACCTTCTGAAGAGAATGAAATGTGCTCTCTACTGTTTGCCAAGAAGTTATTAAGCAGCAATCCCATCATAGAAAGCTACCTCCACCATAGTCCTTATACGGTACCTACCACCTAAATGCCCTTGAGAATATATAATATACTCTTACATTTTTGAGGATGACAAAGGATCCCTCTATTACTGGAAAAAAATCACTATGCATTCCATATGGGTTTTAGAAATGCTCCCCCCTTATTTAACATTATAGAAAGAAACAATCTGAAAAGTGTGGTTTTGATGTTACAATAATATGATTCTAGTCAGATCCCTTATACCTGATGTCTAATACCACACCACAACTTGTTATTATGTTGGCATGGTTCACTTTTCCCCCCATTATATTCCTTACTTGTTTAGTTTCCTATTCCGCTTTCCTTTCTCTAAGATGTACCCGTTGCTCTCCTTCATGGACCAGCAGTTTTATGACAAGCCTGAAGAAACATGTCTGCTGGCATCAGCTAAAAGCCTTGAAAGCTTCAAGGTCTTTAGTGCAGGGACTTGTGGGGCCAAGGAGAAACGAGATTAAAAAAAGAGCAAGAGCAATTATAGAAGCATAATGATAGGGGATAAGAGAGTACAGAGCATGTGAGAGGTGGGATGAGATAAAACAGCCTGCGAGCCAACTCATGCTTACACAAATAACAGAAATCTGAGGAAATCATCTGGTCTATTTACTCTCTAGGATAGAAGTAGACGGTGAATCTGCATTAAAAAAATATTAGACTGTTTTGCACGAGAGAAATAGTGAGAATACAGTATGTTTATCTTTGACCCTTCCCCATCTAGGGGTACAGGATTCAGGGTTCCCCTATACTCTTCCCACCCCCTGGTGCTGTAAATGTGACCAACGCTTAAGGAAGACGTCATGGCTGCAAACCACTCCTTGTCATTTTGTGTCAGTGAAGCTACATTGTCCTTGAAATCTCAGTTTTATTCAAAGAGTTGAATTAAAGTAATTACCCCTGACATACTCAAAAAAGCCTTTGTGACCTTGATGGTGATGACTTTGGGCATTTCTGCAAACTTCAGCTCTTTCTTCTCTTTAGCCTTTCTGACACAGATCCTGCTGTTTCTGATAACTGGCGGCCTTGTATCCTTTTTCAGCTAGACATTTCTCCTTCTGTCTTCTCTACGTGTTCCTTTCTCTTTTCAGTACTTCTGTGTAGCCATCCTGTTCTCTTTCACTGTCTCCCATTTTCCCTTCTAGCAGGAACTGTCTCTATTGAGACATTGGATATTACTAACCTTCCTTTCAAGTTCTCCAAATCAGCTCTTCTAAAGTTGACAGTGCAGATATGACTTTCTTCAATTTCTCTTTTTCCTTGATATCATGAACTCAAGTATTATGGTCAGTTTTCTCCCCAAGATTCCAAGTGCTTTACTTTCTCTTCAACCAACCAACTGCTCCCCCTTAGCAATAATTCCGTCCAAGATTGTAGACTGCCTTATTCCCATTTCTACCTTACGACAACTGAAACGGTAAGAAAGAGAGGAGAAAAAAAATGCTTATATCTTGACTCTTGTCAGAATTAGATTTCCAGCAGATGTCATGCTCATGGATATTTCCTTTTGTTACTATTGTGTGGCTCTTTGAAAGTTTGGTCATCTGGCACAGAAAATATTCATCCATACCTTCTGCTTGTCCAGTCAGCTCCTCTTTTGTTTCTCTCTCCTCTTATTATTATTACCCAAACAATGGAAATTAGTCTGATTCAGGACTTTCTGTGCAGGTATATTCTACGGGGCATTTGTCATTCCAATCCTGTGTCATCTCATGAAGTTTCAATGATGCGGATGACATCATATTTGTTCTTGTACAATATGTTAGGATTCCAAGTTCTCTGTGTTTTCTATATTCCATGCATTAGTGAAGAAATATCTGAGATTGTGCATGGTATCCCCTAGTGGTTTGTTGTTACAGTTGCATGCCAATCTTTCTTCCACCCTTGCACTTATTGCTTTGTTTCTAGTCCTTGATATTGTATTTAATTCTGGACTTTTGCCACTGTCCTTTTTCTCCCAGTTTAGCATTTTCCTGATAAGTGAGTAGTGGGGCACATTCATCTCAGTCTTTATCAGATGTAGCTTATCTCTTGCTAGGATTTTCATGCATGTCTAGGAGCCCCAAGCTCTTCTTGACCACTCTATTTAGTCACTCCTTCACTTTTAAATGAACATTCTCATTCTCTCTTCTTATGCTACAAAGCTCAACAGGAATGATTGATGAAAATGCTACTTGAGCTCCCCATTCTTTCAGCTAGCCTCTGGGAACCTGTTCAAGGGCTGGCAGTTTTCATCTCTACATGAGTCAATAGGAAGAGATAGATATTGGTGGTTTTGAAGAATCTTGGCAGTCTGCCATCAGAAGAATATGAGCACCTGACATTTACTGCAATGTCTTATCAGCCTCCGTTCCTCTTAGACTGGATGTTCTAAAATGGTGCAATTGTTGTTAGAACAGGAGATCAGAATTGTCTCAACCTCACCATATAAAGCATTTGTCCCTTTCCTTATTCATATATTTAGATTTCTATGGCTTCCATCGTATGATATATGTTGTACGATATATAATATATGTGATACATGAGATATCACATATACTATGTGATATATCATATAAAAATTTAAGGGAGAGACTGCAATGAACCAGTCACCACCTGAAAAAGAAGGAACAATCTGGTTCTGGGCATAGCTATGGCATAATCCAAAGAAGTATGACAAGAACACAACTTTGACAAAGGAGATAGATAAGAATAAAAAAGAAACTGAAATGAAAGAACTTGTAATAGCAGCAGAAATAGCGGAAAAAAGGAAGAAAGGTAAAAAAAAATGATCAGTAATAGGTAAAGATGAAGGGCTGGTTTCTGTTTGAAACATCTGACTACTCTTCATCCACTCATTGCCAAACAGTTTAACAACATGCTGCAAAGGAAGGAAATTACATATTGATCAACATCTGTCAAAATCCACTTGATAATGAAAGATCCAACAAAAAGGGCAGCACCAGACAACTACAGACCAATTACCTGCTTGTAAATAACTTTCAGATTGCTAACTGGTGTGACAACTGATGCAGTCCAACAGCATCTAGTTGAAAACGAACTCTTTCTATTTGAACAGAAAAGAAACTGCCCATAGAGCAGAGGAACAAAACACCAGCTCCTAAATGAAAAGATGATTGTGAAAAATGGCAAGAGAAGGAAGACTAACCTGAATATAACTTGGACAGAACATTTGACTCCCTACCAGCTGATCGGACACTAGTGAGGTCCTTTACTAGGACCTACCTAGTGGCAATGAGGGAGGCGAAACGTTCCTACGTTTCCACCCTCATTGCATCAGCAGATAACCGCCCGGCCGCCCTGTTTCGAGTGATCCGTTCCCTCCTTCAACAGGAGGGACGGGATGACCCCCTGCAGGGACGAGCTGAGGAGTTTAACGGTTATCTATATGATAAAATCGTTCAGCTTCGTGATGGCTTGGATCATGATTGCGATGATTCAGCCGAGGCGGCAGAGACTCGTCTTGTTGAGGTTATTTGGGATGAGTTTGAGTCTGTGGCTCTCGAGGACGTGGACAGGTTGCTGGGGAGGTTGAATTCAACTACGTGTTTACTGGACCCGTGCCCTTCCTGGTTAGTACTGGCTGCTCAGGAAGTGACACGAGGCTGGCTCCAGGGGATTATAAATGCTTCTTTGGTTGAAGGGGCTTTCCCCACCGCCTTGAAGGAGGCGGTGGTGAGACCTCTCCTGAAGAAGCCTTCCCTGGACCCAGCTATTTTGGGTAATTATCGTCCAGTCTCCAACCTTCGCTTTTTAGCGAAGGTTGTAGAGAGTGGTTGCATGGCAGCTTCCCGGCACCTGGAGGAAGCTGTCTATCTAGACCTGCTCCAGTCCGGCTTCTGACCCGGTTACAGCACGGAGACGGCTTTGGTCGCTGGTAGATGACCTCTGAGGGCCAGGGACAGGGGTTGTTCCTCTGCCTTGGTCCTATTAGACCTCTCAGCGGCTTTTGATACCATCGACCATGGTATCTTGCTGCGCCGGTTGGAGGGGTTGGGAGTGGGAGGCACCGTTTATCGGTGGTTCTCCTCCTATCTCTCCGACCGGTCGCAGACGGTGTTGGCAGGGGGGGAGAGGTCGTCCTGGAGGTGCCTCACTTGTGGGGTACCGCAGGGGTCGATTCTCTCGCCTACCCTGTTCAACATCTACATGAAGCCGCTGGGTGAGGTCATCAGTGGTTTCGGGGTGAGTTATCATCTGTACGCTGATGATACTCAGCTGTACTTTTCCACCCCGGACCACCCCAACGAAGCGGTCAAAGTGCTGTCCTGGTGCCTGGAAGCCGTCTGGATGGGGAGAAACAGACTCAAGCTCAATCCCTCCAAGACGGAGTGGCTGTGGATGCCGGCACGGTACAGTCAGCTGCACCGCAGCTGACTGTTGGGGCGAGTTAGTGGCCCCAAAGGAGGTGGTTCGCAACTGGGCGCCCTCCTGGATGGTCGGCTGTCCTTTGATGAACATCTGGCGGCCGTCGCCAGGAGGGCCTTTTACCAAGTTCGCTTGGTTCGCCAGTTGCGTCCCTTCCTTGACCGTGATGCCTTATGCACGGTCACTCACGCTCTGGTTACGTCTCGGCTGGATTATTGCAATGCTCTCTACATGGGGCTGCCCTTGAAGTGCACCCGGAGGCTGCAGTTAGTCCAGAATGCAGCTGCGCGAGTGGTAACGGGAGCCGTTCGTGGCTCCCATGTAACACCACTGCTCCGTAGTCTGCACTGGCTTCCTGTAGTCTTTCGGGTGCGCTTCAAGATTCTGGTTACCACCTTTAAAGCGCTCCATGGCTTAGGACCCGGGTACTTACGAGACCGCCTGCTGCTACCTTATGCCTCCCACCGACCCGTACGCTCTCACAGAGAGGGCCTTTTCAGGGTGCCGTCCGCCAAACAATGTCGTAATAGTTCTTTTTAAATTCTTTTAATTGTATATATTCTGTGTTTTATTTTGGCTGTACACCGCCCTGAGTCCTTCGGGAGAAGGGCGGTATAGAAATTTAATAAAATAAATAAATAAATAAATACCACATGACTGAATAATCAAGTGCCTGGAAATAAAGGAGTCAGTAGAAACATCAGAAGCTTAATGTAAAGGTGAGTGGTGATAGACTGAGAGAGATTAATATCAAGAGAGGAATATTTCAAGGGGATTAATTATTACCATTGCTGTTTTCATTGCAGTGATCCCTCTGTCAACAATACTGAACAAGTCAGACACTGTCTATCAAACTTCAAAAACATCAGCCAAACAGATGCCAAAAAGATCTATTTCACCTCTTTTACATGGATGATCGAAATTTCTATGGAAAAACATCATCCTAAACACAATCGCTGCTCAACACTTTACACATATACAGGCAAGATGTTGCAATGGAGTTTGGGCTGGACAAACATGCCATCCTATAGGGGAAAATAGTGAAATCTTAAAAGAATCAAGATGCCCTATGGAAATAATATCAAAAGTCTGGATGAAGATGATCAGTACGTGTCCCTCCTGGTTGGTACTGGCCACACGGGAGGTTACATGAGGCTGGATCCTGGGCGTTACCAATGCTTCCTTGTCGGGGGGTACCTTTCCCACTGCTTTGAAAGAGACGGTGGTGAGGCCCCTCCTCAAGAAGCCTTCCCTGGACCCAGCTGTATTGGCGAACTATCGTCCAGTCTCCAACCTTCGCTTTTTGGCGAAGGTTGTTGAGAGTGTGGTGGCATATCAGCTTCCCCAATACCTGGATGAAACTGTCTATCTAGACCCGTTCCAGTCCAGCTTCAGACCTGGATACAGCACTGAGACGACTTTGGTCGCGTTGGTGGACGACCTCTGGAGGGCTCGGGACAGGGGATGTTCCTCTGTCCTGGTTCTTTTAGATCTCTCAGCGGCTTTTGATACCATCGGCCATGGTATCCTGCTGCGGCGGTTGGAGGGATTGGGGGTGGGGGGCACCGTTTATCGGTGGTTCTCCTCCTATCTCTCTGATCGCTCGCAGACGGTGTTGGCAGGGGGGCAGAGATCGACCTTAAGGTGCCTCACTTGTGGGGTGCCTCAGGGGTCGGTTCTCTCGCCTCTCCTGTTCAACATCTATATGAAGCCACTGGGTGAGGTTATCCGTGGTTTCGGCGTGGAATATCATCTGTACGCTGATGATACTCAGCTGTACATTTCCACTCCGAACCACCCCAATGAAGCCGTTGAGGTGATGGTCTGGTGTCTTGAGGCCGTGCGGGTCTGGATGGGGAGGAACAGGCTCCAGCTCAACCCCTCCAAGACAGAGTGGCTGTGGGTTCCGGCGTCCCGGTACAGTCAGCTTACGCCTTCGCTGACTGTTGGGGGTGAAGTATTGGCCCCTAGGGGGAGGGTGCGCAACTTGGGCATTCTCCTGGACGACCGGCTGTCTTTAGAAGAACATTTGATGGCCGTCGCCAGGGGAGCATTTTATCAGGTTTGCCTGATTCGCCAGTTGCGCCCTTTCCTTGACCGAGACTCCTTACGCACGGTCACTCACGCCCTCGTCACTTCCCGCTTGGACTATTGCAATGCTCTCTACATGGGGCTCCCCTTGAAGAGCACCAGGAGGCTCCAGCTAGTCCAGAATGCGGCTGCACGGGTGATAGAGGGAGCAACACGTTGCTCCCATATAACACCTATCCTGCGTGGCCTGCACTGGCTGCCAGTAGCCTTCCGGGTGCACTTCAAGGTGTTAGTGACCACCTTTAAAGTGCTCCATGGCTTAGGACCGGGATATTTATGGGACTGCCTTCTGCCACCTATAGCCTCCCAACGACCTGTGCGCTCCCACAGAGTGGGCCTTCTCAGGGTGCCGTCGACCAAACAATGTCGGTTGGTGGTCCCCACGGGGAGAGCCTTCTCTGTGGCAGCAGCGGCCCTTTGGAATGAGTTGCCTCTGGGTTTACACCAACTTCCCGACCTCCGGACCTTCAAGCGGGAATTGAAGACTTTATTATTTCATCGGGCGGGACTAGCCTAAGTGTATTTTAAGTGTATTTTAATTGTAATTTTAAGGGGTTTTAAGTCGGTCTTAGACCGTTTTAGTTAATTGCCTTGTTAAATATTTATTTTTAAATTCTTTTTAAATTTGTTATTTTTCGCTTTATTTTAAGATGGCTGTACACCGCCCTGAGTCCTTCGGGAGAAGGGCGGTATAAAAATTAAATTATAAATAAATAAATAAATAAATAATACTATACCTGGGCATCCTTCCAGCTGACAACTTCAGGCACATTGAAGTCAAGAAGAAGGTTAGAAGTAAATACAACATGAGAGTGAAGAAGAGCTTAAAGTTCAACATCAATGGAGAAAATACCATCAAAGCAATGAACACCTGGGTTATTCCAGTCATTAGATGCACAGTTGGAATAGTGAATTGGACTCAAGCACACCTAAAAGCCCTGGATAGGAAGATTAAAAAAAACAAAAAAAACAACAACAAATGACAGTGAATCATTCCTATATCCACACAGCAATGTTGACAGATTTTATTTAACAAGGAACATAGGTTATCATGGATTATTATTAGTACACCAGACAGCTGTTGAAGAAAAAGGGGCATTGGAAGAATATCTGAAGGACAGTGAAGAAGATACACTGAAGCTAATACACCATGAAGGCTTTTTGAATACCAGAAAACCAGCCTACAAGAAAGACCAAATGAAAAATAGAAAAGAGACATGGCAAGGCAAAGTGTTAGATGACCAGTATGCACACACACACACACACACACGCAGATAACAATGAGACCTGGTGACGGCTAAGAGAGGAATGCTGAAGAAAGAGACAGAGAGTCTAATTCTGGCTATACAAGACCAAGCCTTAAGAACTGATGCATACAAAGCCAGGATTAAGAAGACAGCAACAGACAGCAAGTGCAGACAGCTCTGCAAAGGAGTTGAAGAAACAGTGGATCACTTAGTTAGCTGCTGCAGGAAGATTGCACAGACTGACTACAAAAAAATGACATGACAAAGTAGTAACAATGGTTCATTGAAATATCTGCAGGAAAGACCATTTGCCTGTAAGCAAGAATTAGTGGGACAGTAAAATAGAGAAAATAAAAGACAATGAAGACGTTAAAGTGCTTTTGGACTTTATAATTCAAACAGAGAGGCACCTGCCAGATAACACACCAGATTTAAGAGAGTAAGAGAGATTTAAAAAAAAAGACTGCGTAATGGACCTGGCAGTACCTAGACACAGCAGAAGAGAAAAGAAAGAACAAGAGAAAATCACCAAATATATAGACCTGCAAATAGCAAAACAAAGCAAAGATGATGCCGATAGTAATAGGCACCTTGGAGGCAATTCCAAAACATCTGGAGTACCACTTGAAAATCCTTGGCATTGACAAAATCACTTGCCCTCAGTTGCAAAAAATACTCGATTTTGAAGTGGTTTGCTGACAGACCATGACAATAGTGCTATCATTTTAAATTTGCATTATTCAACCATCTGCTACATTGTGTGAAAACTATGTTGGGGGTGACTGTTGTTTCTGAGTTAGTAAGACAGATGTATCTTAAATAGGCCTGTGCTAGAGAGTTATTTCTGTAATTTTTGGCAGAACAAATGTCTTGTACATCTATGGAATTATGTTATTTTGTCTACCAGTCTGGATCCTGAAATTACTCCCCTCAAAGGATTTCCATCACTGTGTGAAAATATGTTTATAGATTGCAGTGATATCTGAGAACTGTTTAAGATTTTTATGCTCAGCTTCTGCTATAAAATATTTCCTGCACTTAAATGCTTGTAGACATATTACTCCGAGCTCATAATATCTGTGGATGTTGTCCCTTTGTACCTCATGACACTGACACAATCTGTTCTTGGGAACAAATAGTCTGTTATAATATACCGTATTTTTCGGAGTGTAAGACGCACCTTAGTTTTTGGGGAGGAAAATAAGAAAAAAGCTGATTGGCCGATGGATTGGCCTCCTGGAATACCCCCAATCAGCTTTATTCAGAGATGAATTTTAGCAACAGGTTGTGAGCTCTGTGCCTTGCCTTTTTTTTTGGCTTTTTTTTTCTCCTGCTTCTGAAAACCTCTGAAGCTCTGAAACAGCTTCAGAAAAAAAGCCTCTGAAGCTCCGTTTGGAGCTTTTTTCCTAAGCTCCATTTCTGATGCTTTTTTAAGCCTCTGAAACCTCCGTTTGAGAAGCTGGGCGGGGCTACATTCGGAGTATACGACGCACCCAGATTTTCATCCTCTTTTTTGGGGGGGAAAGGTGTGTCTTATACTCTGAAAAATATGGTACCTCTAAGTTTCTATTCTTATTTGCCGTATAAGAGGCAAGTAACTAGAGCTTGAAAAATCTAAAGACTTTAGAGATGTACTGATGACATGCTAGTATATAGACTTTGGGATTAGACAACAGGAAGAGCTGGTTAAGAGATAAAGGCAAAAACTTTTGAGAGAAATGTTCTTGATTGCTGGGATGAATTACAACTCCCAGAGTCTATGGCTAGTTACAAGATTTTTACTGCTGTCTAAGTTGCATGGCTGCCAGATAGAGCAGTGAGTTTATGTAGAATTAGATCTTCTGTTTAAATGAGTTAACCTCCCTAAACAATCTCCCTAAACATTCAAAGATATGACGGGGGCGGGGACCACAGACAACACTTCTATCATTCAAAACGACCTTGACCATCTAACCGCTTGGTCTAAAAATTGGCAGCTCCAAATTTCAACCAGCAAATGCTCAGTCTTACATATAGGAAAAAAGAACTCTAAAACTAAGTACATACTAGATGGACATTACCTTACAGACGACCCCCATCCCGTTAAAGACCTTGGAGTTTTCATGTCAAATGATCTAAGTGCCAAAGCCCACTGCAACTACATAGCAAAAAAAGCTCTAAGAGTTGTAAACCTAATTTTATGTAGCTTCTTTTCCAAAACACCACACTACTAACCAGAGCATATAAAACATTTGCTAGACCAATTCTAGAATACAGCTCACCTGTTTGGAACCCTCACCACATCTCTGACATCAATACAATTGAACGTGTCCAGAAATATTTTACAAGAAGAGTTCTCCATTCCTCTGAAAACAACAAAATACCTTATCCCACCAGACTTGAAATCCTAGGCTTAGAAAACTTGGAACTCCGTCGCCGACAAGACCTAGGTTTAACTCACAGAATCATCTATTGTAATGTCCTTCCTGTCAAAGACTACTTCAGCTTTAATTGCAATAATACAAGGGCAACCAATAGATTTAAACTTAATGTAAACCGCTTTAATCTAGATTGCAGAAAATATGACTTCTGCAACAGAATCATCAGTGCTTGGAATACTTTACCTGACTCTGTGGTCTCTTCCCATAATCCTAATAGCTTTAACCAAAAACTTTCTACTATTGACCTCACCCCATTCCTAAGAGGACCATAAGGGGCGTGCATAAGCGCACAAACGTGCCTACCGTTCCTGTCCTATTGTTTTTCTTTTCTTCTTCCTATATATGTTTATATGTGTATATACTATATAATCTTTTTGTATGAAGTTGTGACAAAAATAAATAAATAAATAAATAAATATTCAGAGATGAATTTTAGCAACAGGTTGTGAGCTCTGTGCCTTGCCTTTTTTTTTGGCTTTTTTTTTCTCCTGCTTCTGAAAACCTCTGAAGCTCTGAAACAGCTTCAGAAAAAAAGCCTCTGAAGCTCCGTTTGGAGCTTTTTTCCTAAGCTCCATTTCTGATGCTTTTTTAAGCCTCTGAAACCTCCGTTTGAGAAGCTGGGCGGGGCTACATTCGGAGTATACGACGCACCCAGATTTTCATCCTCTTTTTTTGGGGGGAAAGGTGTGTCTTATACTCTGAAAAATACGGTACCTCTACGTTTCTATTCTTATTTGCCGTATAAGAGGCAAGTAACTAGAGCTTGAAAAATCTAAAGACTTTAGAGATGTACTGATGACATGCTAGTATATAGACTTTGGGATTAGACAACAGGAAGAGCTGGTTAAGAGATAAAGGCAAAAACTTTTGAGAGAAATGTTCTTGATTGCTGGGATGAATTACAACTCCCAGAGTCTATGGCTAGTTACAAGATTTTTACTGCTGTCTAAGTTGCATGGCTGCCAGATAGAGCAGTGAGTTTATGTAGAATTAGATCTTCTGTTTAAATGAGTTAACCTCCCTAAACAATCTCCCTAAACATTCAAAGATATGACGGGGGCGGGGGGCGGGCGGGCGCTGAGGTATGTTGTGACATTATGACACAACCCTCCTGACTTGCCTCTTGCCTCCAATAATAGGATGGACATAGGAAAGAATGGAGATGGGATATCACCATACATGTCTTCATTACGTCATGGTTGCCTGTGAATGCCTTATACCAATCCCACTTTTATGATCTGCTTTTTATGAATTGATCCAATGATGGATCGTTTCTGATTCCTGATGCCATACCTGTGAATATTTATGGGGATTGAATTTAAGGGCAGTTAACTTATTTGAACAGAAGATCTAATTCTACATAAGCTCACTGCTCTATCTGGTAGCCATGCAGTCTAGCCAGCAGTAAGCATATTTAAGAAAGCAAACTGTGCTCAGTCTCATTTTGGTATTTGAGTGGAAAGTTAACACACTTAAAAAAAAATCCCCCCCCCTCAGTAAGTGTCTTAAAAGCCATAAGACTCTGTTGCAGCTTCCCTGACGCCACTGGAGGGCTCGTAGTCTGAAAGCCTTTTCCCCCTCCCACATCCTGCTCCATATCTGACCTTGCCATTTTCATTGAATTAAGTTGGAGGAAGCCATAGCGCTTAGGGATAGAAAATTTAATCAGCTGGAAATGTGAATATAATAGACTTCTCTATCTTGTTTGGCAGGTTAATCTGCAGATGGTCTGCTTTGCATACTACAGCTGTCTATTTGTTTGTTTGTCTTGGTATAAGGCTGGCGAGGGTTACTGAGATACAATGAATTTACAATAACATATTAAGAAAAAAAAGGCAAGATATTAAATAATTGACTCCTCAAGCAGGTCGTTTTCAGATGTGGGAAGCAGATTCTGATGTTCTGACAAATAGAGAAAAAATAAATTTAATTCTGTAATTAAATATTATTTATTATCAAGGATGACAAGTATAGAGCAGAAGAAATACTTGAGAGATTTCTGAATTCAGTGTGGAACTTGACTGGCTTTGGGTACTATGCATTTGGGGGAATAGTGGGGCTCCATTCACTGCTTTGCCTCTGATTGCCTTGGTAAGACCACTCTTGGAATATTACATACAGTTTTAGTCACAACAATATTAAAAAGACATTGAGACTCTAGAAAGAGTGCAGAGAAGAGCAACAAAGATGATTAGGGGACTGGAGGCTAAAACACCTAAAGAACAGTTGCTGGAACAGGGTATGTCTAGTTTAATGAAAAGAAGGACTGGGGTGACATGATAGCAGTGTTCCAATATCTCAGGGGCTGCCACAAAGAAGAGGGAGTCAAACTATTCTCCAAAGCACCTGCAGGCAGGACAAGAAGCAATGGATGGAAACTAATGGATGGAAGCAACCTAGAACTAAGAAGAAATTTCCTGACAATTGGAACAATTAATCAGTGGAATGACTTGCCTCCAGAAGTTGTGAATGCTCCAACACTGAAAGTTTTTAAGAAGATATTGGACAACCATTTGTCTGAAGTGGTGTAGGGTTTCCTGCTTGATCAGGGGGTTGAACTAGAAGACCCCCAAGGTCCCTTCCAACTCTGCTATTCTGTTTTGTTTTGTTTTGTTTTGTTTTGTTTTGTTTTGATCTGCCTCTTACCATCAAGCCAGGTTATAAGAAGATACTTGTCCCTGTTTGCCTTTCCAATATTTTGGAAATTAATAATGAAGGTGCCTTGTTTCCTCTCTCCCACAGAAAGGTGTGCCACCCCTTTTGTAAGTCATGCCCTTCCAATGTTAAGATTCTTCCATTTTTAAAAATTTATCCAATCTCTCTGCTTTATAATAGAGTTCCCACGCTGGCAGTCCAAAGTCACCTCTACTTCTACTATCCTGAAGTGAAACTAATTTTATCTGTGCCTTCCTACCCGACCAGACAAATTTTATAATTATTTTATTTAGGTCTGTGAAAAATTTCTTATCCAATTTTATAGGGATTCTTTGGAATAGATAAAGTAATTTAGGTAAAATATTCATGTTGATAGTTGCTATTCTTCCTGATAGAGATAATTGTACTGTTCCCTACCTTTCCAGATTCTTCTTTATTTGTTGAAATAATTCTATGTAATTATCATCCTTTATTGAAGAGCACCTCGCTGTTAACCAGATTCCTAGGTATTTAATCTTTTTAGCAATTTGTAATCCCAATTCCCTCTCCAGATCTCTTTTTTGGTTCATTGTTAAATTTTTAACTAACATTTTGGTCTTTTCTTCATTAATTTTGAGGCCTGATACTTCTCCATATTTTTCTATTTCTTGTAGTAAGATGGGGCCAGTTTCCAATGGCTCTTCAATAAGAAATACCAAGTCATCGGCAAAGGCCTGAAATTTAAACTCTTCCTTTTTAATTCTTGTTCATTTTATTTCTTGGTTCACTCTAATTCTGATTAATAATATTTCTAATGTCATGATAAAGAGTAGAGGTGACAATAGACATCCCTGACGTACTCCCTTTATTATTTGGAATGCTTCTGTGGTATCCCCATTTAATATTACACTTGCCTTCTGAGATGAGCATATTGCTTCTATCATATTTTCAAATTTATCCCCAACATTCATATTTCTAATTTGCTGAATCATAAATTGCCAATTTAAGTTATCAAGCTAGCCATCTCCCTGGCTTGTTGGCATGTTCGAAAAAGTTTTGTTTGATAAATTTTAAGTTTCTTGCAATGTCATCTTGTTCTAATATATTTAATTTGTGTTTAGCTAAAGTCAATGTTTCTTTAATTTCGGTGGTGACATCGTAGCGGTGCTGGGGAAAGAGAATGGTCTCTGTTCCTAGACCTTGAATTTTTTGCATTTGGGGACCCCTTGGGGCACGGTGAGCCTGGAGAGCCACTGTTGTGACTCCAGCCCCCGAACCTGGCCCCATGCCCGAAAGTGACTCCGAGAGTGAGGGGGAAGGGCCAGTAAGGCTTACCTCAGGAGCACCGATTCCTTTGGCCTGGCTCCAGGAGCCAGAACCAGACCAGTCGGAGGACGTAATGAGGCTGTCATCCCCTGATTCCTCCCTTTCCCAGGCTACGCCTTCAGACCCAGCTGATAATAATAATCAAGCTTGGCTTGACCCGCACTTCAGAAGATTAGAGAGGTGGTGTCATCAAAAGGAAGGGTAGGGGAGGAGCCCCACCCCACAGGATATATAGGGAGCTTAGGGACTGCTCTCACTCCATGGGAAGCAAAGTTTAGCTGAACCATTTCAAAAAGAGCTGAAAGTCTTGCTACGTGAGTCATTTGTTTGAACTTTGGCAGGCAGCTGCGATTTCTCTGCCAGGACTGATAAGAGCCGTGTATCCGCTGGCTGAAGGCCAGCTCGTGGGTCTGAAGTGGGGAAGGAGACAGAACAGCCACACGGAATAGAGGCGAAGCCTGGGGGGCAGCGAGGTGAAAGGCAAACACCCACTGCAACAAAGGAAATCCCTGTCAACCCAACACAAGAGTGTCTGTCATCATGTTATGGCGGACCTGAGGCTGTGATGAGCCGGAGAGGCTAAGGAAGACAAGATTTACTTAACAGACTGTGGCATTCTAGCGTGCCGAAAATCCCAGAGCCGCAACAGTGATAATAGGCCATAAAAGTAAGTCCTGATTATCCGGTTAAAAAGGAAGCTCCAGCTGGGGGGGAATCGAGCAGTGACTCAGTGGGAAGAGCAGTGACTCAGCATACTAACTTTAACTGTAGAGTGAAGAGAGGAGAGAGGACATAAATTCCTGAGATAGTGACCTCAAAAGGAGACGAGAGGGTATCCAGACAAGGAATCGGAGGAAAAGAGGAGCAGAGAGAGAGATCGGGGGAGCCAGAGCGACAGGAAAAGAAGGAAATAGGTGAGGAACGGTGAGAGCGGACTACAGTGGACTATGGCGGTGAGAGAAGTTTGAGCAGATGGGCATTTAAGACAAGGGTGGAGGAAGAAACCGGTGTCCCAAAACAAAGGAAAAAGAGACAGGAGATGCACAGAGAATGATACAAAGCAGAGAGGGAGCAGAAGGGCTCGGTGTTGAACAAGGAGGAAGAAAGGACTAAAAACAATTTAACAGATAACAAGACATTTATGAAGGATTAAGGAGGAGCAGGGAGAAGCAGCTGCCTGGACACTGAATGTAACATCAGCAAGGGACTATTTATTAATTAACCAAGTTAACAAAGAAAGAAATACTTATATATATTTACCATAAATATTAGTAGTTAAGTAAGCAACTCATGAATTAATAACCATAAAAGCTATATTTAAACTGTTTACACTCAAAACTATATTATACCTGTAACTATACACTTATATATTTACATTTATTCATTTGTTTATATCCTTATTCATACTTATATCTAAATTTTATATATATATATATTGATCTACCTATATATTGTTACAAGGGATGCTGTGGCTCAGGGGCTAGGACGTTGAGCTTGTCGATCGAAAGGTCGGCAGCTGAGCGGTTCGAATCCCTAGTGCTGCCATGTAACGGGGTGAGCTCCCGTTACTTGTCCCAGCTTCTGCCAACCTAGCAGTTTCGAAAGCACATAAAAATGCAACTAGAAAAAATAGGACCACCTTTGGTGGGAAGGTAACAGCGTTCCGTGTGCCTTTGGCGTTGAGTCATGCCGGCCACATGATCATGGAGACGTCTTCGGACAGCGCTGGCTCTTCGGCTTTGAAACAGAGAGGAGCACCGCCCCCTAGAGTCAGCAATGACTAGCACGTATATGCGAGCTAGTTTACTTTTACATTTACTTTTACCTTATATATTGTTATCTGTTTTATATTTATAGTTAAATTTACTTATATATTGATTAACTGACATACTACTTATATATATATATATAGTTATATATTTTTATTGGCATATATATTGATTAACCAATATAGATATTTATATCTATATTTATATTTATAGTTAAGTTTATATATATACTGAACAACGTGATTAGATTGATTAAGAGCAGAGATAGATATTAATAGTAGTATAAGATATTTTGTATTATAAGGGGGAGAAAAGAGCTGTCAGTAAACAGTTGATGGTAATCTGGGAAAGTATTTATAGAATCCTTGGAGAACAAAGTAGAATATTGAAAGAAATGAGTGTCAGGCCTGGAAACCATACTAGGCTTTAGGGTTCCAGACACTGCCACATTTTTCCCCTAAGGGGAAGAAGGGGGGTTGAGGGGTATGGTAACATTCTTCAAGTGGTCAAGGTCGGATGGTGTTCACATCTGCAGGAGGAGTGGCGGGAAGATATTCGAATGAACTGGGAGAACGTGGGACCATGTGACCAGCAAAGGGGTTAGGGGGGAGGGACTCTTGGGGTTTGTATAACTGGGAAAAGAATCCGGAAGTTCAATTTTGGAATTTCACTCATTGTGTGCCAGTTTCCTTATGCTAGTAAAGAATTCTGAAAGACAATGGCTTCTGAGTTTTTTTTTTATGCAGAAGAGGTTTTTCTGGAACCTCGACATTATTCCAAAACTCATAACTTTCTTTTGCTTAACGGTACCCTCTCCTCCGCTCAGAGGGGGCCCGTTAGGGGGGTGCTGGGCCCCAGCCCCCGCAACCTCCACAGTGGTGCAAAGACCCAGCGAAGATGGAAGGGCAGCAAGCTGAAAGCGTGGAAGGAGCACAAAGCCTGGAATCTGAGGGCTTGGTTGAAAACACCTACTTCCCATCGGAAGATATGACTCAAAAACCCGAAGTGGTAGAGCCTGCTTGTCAGCTTGGTGCATGGCCTAAAGACTCCGATTCATGGGTAAGCTATCGTTCCGGCCAAACCCCACCCCATAAATTGCAAGAAGTGAAATCCCTGGGAGAAAACATCTCCCCAGGGCGGAATGGAGAGCCCCCTCCCTCTTCTCAACCTCAATGGAGGACAGTAAAAACTGGAAAATCGGGAGAGTCACTGGATTGGGACCTGAGAAACCCCCTGAAATCCCAGTCCCTATTAGACCTCCCAGAAACTTTTGAGCGTTTGAAAGTGAGGCCTCGTATAAGCTCAGCTCACCCACCTTGAAAGTCTTTAGCTCAGCCTAAATTCACCTTCCCTCCCACCAGAGGGGGAGAAATTACTGAAGCTCAAAGCCATTCTGATGAATGCAGGAGGACCTCCCTTCCCTCCTTCAGATGGCAGGGAGTTCAGGCAGCACCAGAGACTTGGGGGGAATCGCAACTCCCCCCCCAATTGACTTTTCTCGCCAACAGAGGCCTACGCTGCCTCCTGCTGCTTCTATTCCTCCCAGTTGGGCATTTTATCCTGGACAAGGATGGATCCAATACCAATGACAACCAGCAAGTTCAGCAACTTTCTTTCCTGGGGGCCCCAGGCAGGGTTTTGCCACATCAGCTGAAGCATTTCAAGGACTTCCTTCTCAGCATCCAGGGGGAATTCCACCCCCCTTTACAACTCAGCAACCAGCCACGATAGCAACTGCCCTCCCGCAAATCCCTCTTCAACCGCAAGCAGGCCAGCTAAACCCACCTGCACCCCCTCACCCAGTCCCACCCCCTTTCAAACCAACCTTTGATGGAAATCCACACCACCTAGCTTATTTTCTCAGCAGAATTGAGGCTTACATTGAACAATATAGACATCAATACCCATCAGAAAGAAGCCTAATCAACGCCATCTCGGATGGTATGAACGTGGGTCTAGCCTCAGAGTGGATAGCTCAACTACACAATGAATGTGCACCAGAATTAAACAATGTTCACGGATTTATGGCACTACTTCGCAACCGGTTTCAGGATGATGACCTAATTGCAGAATGTGAAACCACCTTAAAAACGATGAAACAAGGTAATAGGCCTCTAAAACTGTTAAGTTCGGGAAGTAACGAGGCTGGAGACCAGGGTAGTGACAACAGCTCTTTAATATATGGTGAACCCAGCAACCAGGCTGGGGAAAAACAACCCTTTATATACTGTTTAACCGGCGGCTTCAACCAATCAGCAACGTGCTTGTTTCCCGCCTAAATATTTAAAGATACATAACACTCCTCCCCTCCCAGAAAACACTTTACCACTATTTACATATTATTTACGTGTTATTTTTCGACGTAGTCGCGCAAATAACCTGGGCGTCTCCTAATTCTTTCGGACCTGCGCGGTTCAGTCCTGGGTGGTGTTTTGAGCTGGTCGGAGGGGCTTCTTTCTCCTCCCAGCTCTCTCTCTAGGCCATCGGGCCCTGGATTACTGGCAGTTTCTTTTTCTTGGCCCTCCGGCCTTGGATTACTTTTTGAGTTTTCCCTGCTGTTTCCATCGGGAACCTGATGGCGTCGCTGGACCTCCGGGACCTCAGCTAAGTCTTGCGCCTCCCCCGGGTTATGGTCAGCTGTGGATTCAAATAGGGAGTGGTCATTTTCTGTCTCAGCTAGCTCGGTTTGTTCAGCTATTCGTTTCCTTATCTGGTCTATGTGGCGCCTCCATACTCGGTTGTCTTGTAATTCGACTAAGTATGACTTTGGACCGGTTGCTTTTATGATTTGCCCTGCGAGCCAACTTGGGCCGTCCCCATAGTTGCGTGCCCACACTCGGTCGCCTATGCCCATTTTTCTCGTTTTTTCTATTTCCCCCTTGTAACCCTCTGGTGTGTAATGGGGATTCAAACGGTCAAGTGGGCACCGGAGTTTCCGTCCCATCAATAATTCGGCTGGGCTTCTGCCTGTAGCAGTGCTTGGGGTTCTGTGCTGAACGGCCAGAAAGAAATCTATCTTTGTTTGCCAGTCACCTGGCTTGAGCCTGGACAATGCCTCCTTAGCGCTCCGGACGGAACGCTCTGCAAGGCCATTCGACGCAGGGTGGAAGGGCGCAGAGAGGGCATGTCGGATGCCCTCCTCTGCCAAGTATTCCTCAAACTGGGCTGCCGTGAATTGCGGGCCGTTGTCGGACACCAGAGTGTCCGGCAACCCGTGGGTTGCGAATAGGTGGCGCAGGGCTGCGATTACTGCCTCGGCCGTGGTGGATTTCATGAGTATGATCTCCAACCATTTAGAGAATGCATCGACAACCACGAGGAAGGTTTGGCCGTGGAAAGGGCCAGCAAAATCAATGTGGATTCTTGACCAGGGCCCTTGGGGTTTCTCCCATTCCCTGACTGGGGCCGTTGGGGGTAGAGGTCTGGACTCTTGGCAAGCCTGGCATTTCCCTACCCTCTCAGCAATCTCTGAGTCCATGAGAGGCCACCACACATAGCTTCTTGCTAACCCCTTCATCCTTACGATCCCTGGGTGACCCTCGTGGAGGAGGTCCAATACCTTTCCCCTTAATTTATCCGGGATTACCACACGATCACCCCATAACAGGCACCCCCCTTGAGCCGAGAGCTCATCACGTTTTTTTACAAATTCCTTAAACCGTTCGCCCGGCGCAGCGGGCCACCCTCTTTGTACCCAACCGAGTACAGTCCTTAACATAATGTCCCGGTATGATGCCCGAGCCACTTCCTTAGATGTGACTGGGCCAGAGTCCAAAGAGTCAATCAGCAGGATGGGCGTCCCCGGAGTGGGATCTTCGATCGCCCCTGGTAGTGGGCATCTGCTTAACGCGTCTGCATGCCCCACTTCTTTTCCTGGTCGATGCTGCAGCTTGTACGAATAAGCGGCTAAGAAAATAGTCCATCGAGTCAATCGTGGCGAAAGTGCCACAGGCGTTGGGCGGTCGCCAGCCAGTATTCCTAACAGCGGTCTGTGGTCAGTCACAATTTCAAAGTCTCACCCAAAAACATATTCGTGAAATTTTTTCACCCCTGACACAATTGCTAGCGCTTCTTTATCTAACTGGCTATAGTTCCTCTCTGGGGAGGACATCGTTCTGGAGTAGAAGGCTATAGGGGCTTCTGTGCCGTTTGGCAGTCTGTGGCTGAGCACAGCTCCCACCCCGTAAGGGGAGGCATCGCAAACCAACACTAGTGGTAATGAGCTATGGTACTGGATGAGCAGGCTGTCGCTCGAGAGCAGGTTTTTTACTGCTTCGAAAGCCCTACTTTCCGACTTCCCCCAAGACCAAGCAGTATTTTTTCCTAGAAGCTTATGCAGCGGTTCAGCAACGGTCGCTTTGTTTTTCAAAAAAACCGCGTAAAAATTCACTAGCCCTAGGAATGCCTGAAGCTCTGTTTTGTTTTTGGGCGCTGGAGCCTTTTTGATTGCCTTGACCTTGCTCTCAGTGGGGTGAATTCCTTTCTTGTCTATTCGGTAGCCCAAGAATTCGACGGATTCTACCCCTATCTGGCATTTGTTCACTTTAACCTTTAGTCCGGCTGACCGGAAAATGCCCAGAACCTTTCTCAAACGCTCCCCCAATTCCTCTACGTTTTCGGCTGATATCAGTACATCATCGAAGTAGGGAACTACCCCTGGGATCCCTTGGAGGAGACGTTCCATCAAATTTTGGAACAGCCCCGGTGCCACACTCACCCCAAATTGTAATCGGGTGCACTTGAAGGCCCCCCTGTGAGTTACAATTGTTTGGGCTTCGGCTGTGTTGGCGTCTACGGGCAGTTGTTGGTAGGCTTGAGCCAAGTCTAACTTTGCAAAGACTTGCCCTTGCCCCAAAGAGTGCAGCAAGTGTTGCACCACGGGAACTGGGTAAGCGCTTTTCTGTAAGGCTTTGTTTAGCGTCGCCTTGTAGTCAGCGCAGATTCTAATTGACCCATCTGGTTTTACTGGGGTGACGATTGGCGTCTCCCACTTTGCGTGATCGACTGGCACCAAAATCCCCTGATTTATAAGCTTATCTAGCTCCTTGTCAATTTTTGGTTTAAGGGCAAAAGGGACTCTCCTTGCCTTTAACCTAATGGGAGCTACCTGGGGGTCTAAGTTGAAGGAAATAGGGGTCCCCTTGTACTTGCCCAGGCAGTCCTTGAAGACATCTTCGAACTCGTTCATGAGCATGTCTTTCAGATTACAGTCACTTCTGTAGATGCCAGTCACTCCCATGCCCAGTGCACGAAACCAGTCTAGTCCCAACAAACTAGGCAGGGTCCCTTCGACGATCGTGATGGGCAGGGTCTTCTTGTGTGGTCCGTACTCGACTCGGACGGAGGTTGTCCCTCGAACAGGGATGCGATTCCCCTGGTAGTCGTGGACTCGTAGCCGTTGTGTTTGCAGGTGGCGCTTCGCGACTGACGGCAGTGACTTCGCCAAAGTGTCCCAGGACATGATGGTGATCGCTGACCCGGTGTCTACTTCGAGTCGGCACCGTACTCCTTCTATTTTGGGTTTGGTGAAGATCTTCTTCTCCACCCGGGTTGAGGCGCGGCCTATGACCACCGTCGTTTGGTTTGAATCCGCGCCTTTTTTGTTTGAGCCAATCGCGGGTCGCCTTGCCGATCCCGCGCTCTGATTGGCCGATTTGAATTTTCGGCGGGAAGGTTGGGGAGCTCGACAGACTTGAGCTAGGTGCCCCTTCTTCTCGCACCGCCGACATGTTGCGTCCTTGAACTTGCAGCGCTGGCGCTGGTGTTGACCTCCGCAACTTCCGCATTCGTCCCGGTCCTCTTTGCCGCGTTTCTCGGTTCGGCAGACCCCTTCCTCATCCTCACCGTCGGATTCGGTCTGGATCTCTTCTTGATGCACCGGGGTTGACTTTGTGCTCGCCTTTGGTGTGAGAGGCTTTTGCAGTGTCTCCGCCGCTTGGGTGGACATTTCATGCGCTCGGGCTTCGTCCAGGGCGTTTGCCAGCGTCAGATTGCTTTTCGATAGCAGTCGCCTCCGCAAACGCATGTCTCGGACCCCCCTGATGAGTTGCTCCAGCAGCACCTCGTCTAGGTCTCGGTACCCACAGTCTTTGGAGGCTTTCCGCAGGGCGGCCATGTAGTCGCCGATGGATTCGCCCTCTAGCTGCCGGCGCTCTCCAAATTCAAAACGCCGCACGTATTTGGACGGCGTTGGCGCGAAATGGTTTTTAAGCAGGGTTTGCAGAGTTTGCCACGATACCGATTGTAACGGCGTTGGCTCTGCCAGGGCTTCCGCGATGTCGATGACCTCGGGACCGCAGTGGCTCAAAAAGTATGCCCTTTTGCGGTTGTCTGGAACTCCTTGCAGTTCGTTGGCTTCTAGAAAGCTTTCGAAACGGGTCATATACGTTCCCCATTTCTCTTTAGCCGGATCAAACGGTGCGGGCGGAGTGTAACTGGCCATCTCCGTTTTTCTGCCCTGTGTTTGCTGGGTTCGGTTCTTCCGTGCTTCAGCTCGGTTCTGGTGCTCCTTAGCCTCGAGATCCCACCTTCGTCGCCAGTGTTAAGTTCGGGAAGTAACGAGGCTGGAGACCAGGGTAGTGACAACAGCTCTTTAATATATGGTGAACCCAGCAACCAGGCTGGGGAAAAACAACCCTTTATATACTGTTTAACCGGCGGCTTCAACCAATCAGCAACGTGCTTGTTTCCCGCCTAAATATTTAAAGATACATAACAAAAACAATTTGTATGGGATTTCCGAAGGGTTGCTGGTAATCTTAGACATTGGCCAGACCGCATCCTCCTCCACTACTATACAGAGGTCAATTACAATATTTAGTCCACTGGAAGGGATATCCATTATCTGAATCTACTTGGGTCAAAAGTTGGAAAGTAAATGCGGACAATTTGATTAAACAATTTCACGACACTTTCCCTGACAAACTTAAAAAACCTCTTGGAGAGGGGCGAGGGGGGTAGAAGGAAAGTGTGGACCACCGACACTCTTCTTTATTAAATCTTTGTTTTCTTTCCTAGGATATAGCTTCTTTTCCAAGGAGGGATGCCTGTCAGGCCTGGAAACCATACTAGGCTTTAGGGTTCCAGACGCTGCCACATTTTTCCCCTAAGGGGAAGAAGGGGGGTTGAGGGGTATGGTAACATTCTTCAAGTGGTCAAGGTCGGATGGTGTTCACATCTGCAGGAGGAGTGGCGGGAAGATATTCAAATGAACTGGGAGAACGTGGGACCATGTGACCAGCAAAGGGGTTAGGGGGGAGGGACTCTTGGGGTTTGTATAACTGGGAAAAGAATCCGGAAGTTCAATTTTGGAATTTCACTCATCGTGTGCCAGTTTCTTTATGCTAGTAAAGAATTCTGAAAGACAATGGCTTCTGAGTTTTTTTTATGCAGAAGAGGTTTTTCTGGAACCTCGACAATGAGCAGTCTCACAATGACAACTTTGAGGACAGGGAAAAAACCTGCATCAAACCCAACAATGACAATGGCCTCCATGTAAATCAACGGTCAATAGAAGTAATTTTAACAGCTGATAAGTCCAATACAATGCCAAATATGCAAACAATGCAAGCCACCTTGTTAATAATTCAGGAAACAATAGTGAAGTTACAAGAAACAATGTCAAACAACCATGGAGAAATGAAAAGTGATATTCAGAGATTGGAAGATAAAATGGGTTCAATTCAAGAAGCAATTCAGAAAAATGAACAAAAAATAAAAACGATGGAAACCAAAACGAACAAATGGAAAAAAAATTGGAATTGGTTGATCAAAAAAATGATGACACTGAATAAAGACCTAGAGGACTCATTAATTCATCTATAAATAGACCGGGCAGCTTTCTACCTAAGATTTCAAAATGTGACAAAGGCTAAAGAAGACGACCTAGGACAGACAATGGCAGAACTAATTGCAGAAACACTTCAAAGAGATAAGCAAGAAGTTTTGATTGAGTTGAATAAAGTGTGCAGAGTTCAAACCAATTATGCTAGACATCATAGGCTGCCCAGAGAGTTATGTATAAGATTTGCTCAAAAGAAGGTCTGGGACAGGATTTACAAAATTACCCAAGATGAACCAATGATGTATAAAGATAAGGAAATCATTACCCTGAAACAAATTTCTAGAAGAGTTCGAGAGCAGTGAAGAGATTACCATTTTTTGGCCTCACAATTGAATAAGCAGTACATACTGTTTAGGTGGCTACTCCCAGAAGGAATGCTTGTCTCCTGGCAGGGTAAAATTGACAACTTAGATAAGACACAGGAACTACATGATCAATTGATGGGAATGAAGAGGACTATAGTAGCAGGGAGGAGTTGGAGACCGCAAGCCAAGAACAACAACAACAACAGGAAGCCAAAGGAGAAGACCGGGAAGAAAGAAGCAAAGAAGAAAAAGATCTTCAGGAAGAAAGCGGTATTAGAACAAGAACACAAAGAGCTACAAGGATCAATAGGAATCAGAAACTGGTAGACAAATAGGAGGATAGAAGAATTGAAATTGGTATCAATTAATGTTAATGGACTAAATGCACTGGTGAAAAGGAAACAAATATTTACAAAATTAATTAAACAGAAAGCAGATATTGTGTGCCTCTAAGAGGTACATATTAAAAAACAAGATGAAAAATATTTAGAATATAAAAAATTAGGGAAACTCTACACAGCACTACCAGGAAAAAAGAAAAGAGAGGTGGCGGTTTATATTAAAGAAGGGATAAAGGCAAAACAAATTTATGTGGATCTAAAAAAAAGAACGTTAATGATGGAAGTAACACTAGGGCAAACAATAATGTTGTTGGTAGTTATCTATGCACCCAACAAAAACCAGGGAGAATACTACAAGGAAGTCCATGATAAGATTATCGAGATAGGTCAAGGCAATGGTGAAACCCAATTTTTTTACTACTGGTTCTGTGGGCATGGCTTGGTGGGCGTGATGTGGCTTGGTGGGCGTGGCTTGGTGGGCATGCTGCAAAATCCCCATTCCCTCCCCATTCCTAGGGGAAGGATATTGCAAAATTTCCATTCCCACCCCTCTGGGGTCAGCCAGAGGTGGCATTTGCCAGTTCTCCGAACTACTCAAAATTTACGCTACCAATTCTCCAGAACCTGTCAGAACCTTCTAGATTTCACCCCTGGGTCAAGGGAATGTATGTATTGTGGGTGACTAGTAGATATCAAAAAAGATTACACCAGTGACAAAAAGAACAAGAAAAAAAGAAATATATTACCGAAAACCTTTTTGAAGATGACAGATGAATTGAATTTGATAGATATGTGGAGAAGCTTGTGCCCAAAAGAAAATAAATACATGTTTTATTCCAATCTCCATAAATCGTGGTCAAGGATTGACATGGTATAGACGAATAAGGAAGCAGGCAAAGGGATAGAGAAGATAGAGATTTTCCCAAATAGATGGGCAGACCATAACCCCCTTGAAATAACATTGAGAGGCCAAAGAAAAAAAGATGAGAAGATGGACATTAAACCCCTAGATCTTAAGCGAGAAGGAATATACTGAGAGGATCACAAAATAATTGACACTATTTTTTTTAAAGAAAATAAAAAACAACATACTTCACTATCAAACCTATGGGACACCATGAAAGCATATATAAGGGGGATAAAGATAGCATACATGGCAAAGAAAAATAAGGAGAAATGGAGGCAGCATAACATATTAAAGGAAGAAACTGGAAAAGTAGAAAACCAACTCTAAAAAAAAATAGGGAATGAACAAATCCTCCAAGATACATTTATGAAAGCTGTAAGAATGGACTTCAAGATTCCAGGTAACTGCTAGATAACAATACAGCAGAGACAGACCAGAATTAACTCTTATCATCTTCTGAATATTTGCTGCCTATATCTGGTAAATCCTCTATACATGAATAAAATTTAATACAAAGGTGGCACTTGAGAAAGAGGTAGAACTAAGATTTTTCGCAATTGTATATTAAGGGAACTCACAAATCTTTCCTCATTTTAGAGTCAAGGATTAATATCCCAAATTGCAAGTAGGAAATGGCTGTTGCTGAAGCCAGTGTGGGCATTCACATTTCCTGTCTGTTGTGGATTAAGCTGGCATAAAGAGATGAAACAGCTAACTGAATACACTGCCTCACCATGCTACAAATCAGAAAGGGAGCTACCAATCACTGAGAGAATGTGGTGAAGTCAGAGAAGTTTTAAAATTTTTAGAAATGTGAATATAATGATTCAGTCTGAATTGTTAAAAATATTTTAGTGTATTAAATATAACAAGCATACAAAAGTATCACTGATAATAAACTGTGGTAATAAATTATCTACCTGGCAATGATTAAAATAGAATAGAATAGAATTTATTAGAATAGAATAGAATAGAATAGAATAGAATTTTATTGGCCAAGTGTGATTGGACACACAAGGAATTTGTCTTGGTGCATATGCTCTCAGTGTACATAAAAGAAAAGATACGTTCATCAAGGTACAACACTTACAACACTTAATGATAGTCATAGGCTACAAATCAGCAATCAGGAAACAATCAATATCAATATAAACCATAAGGATATAAGCAACGAAGTTACAGTCATACAGCCATAAGTGGAAGGAGATGGGTGATGGGAACAATTAGAAGATTAATAGTAGTGCAGATTTAGTAAATAGTTTTATAGTGTTGAGGGAATTATTTGTTTAGCAGAGTGATGGCGGTTGGGAAAAAACTGTTCTTGTGTCTAGTTGTTCTGGTGTGCAATGCTCTATAGCGTCGTTTTGAGGGTAGGAGTTGAAACAGTTTATGTCCAGGATGTGAGGGGTCTGTAAATATTTTCATTTTCTCTTTTTGATTCGTGCAGTATACAGGTCCTCAATGGAAGGCAGGTTAGTAGCAATTGTTTTTCTGCAGTTCTACTTATCCTCTGAAGTCTGTGTCTGTCTGTGCAGAACCAAACCAGACAGTTATAGAGGTGCAAATGACAGACTCAATAATTCCTCTGTAGAACTGGATCAGCAGCTCCTTGGGCAGTTTGAGCTTTCTGAGTTGGTGCAGAAAGAACATTCTTTGTTGTGCTTTTTTGATGACGTTTTTGATGTTAGCTGTCCATTTTAGATCTTGCAATATGGTAGAACCTAGAAATTTGAAGGTTTCTACTGTTTCTACTGTGTTGTCTAGTATTATGAGAGGTGGAAGTATGGAAGGGTTTCTCCTAAAATCTACCACCATTTCTACAGTTTTGAGTGTGTTCATGGTGCAACCGGAACAATCAACCAGATTGTTCCGGTTGCACCATGAGGCTAGTTGTTCAACCTCCCGTCTATATGCGGATTCATCATTGTCTCGAATGAGACCTATCACTGTTGTGTCATCTGCAAACTTCAGTATTTTAACAGATGAATCGTTAGAGATGCAGTCATTGGTATACCGAGAGAAGAGAAGTGGGGAGAGCACACAGCCTTGGGAGGCCTCTATGCTAATTGTACAGGTATCTGATGTGATTCTGCTTAGCTTCACTTGCTGCTTCCTGTTTGTTAGGAAGCTTATGATCCACTTACAAGTCTGTCCAGGTACCTGTAGCTGGTTTAGTTAGAAGAGTATCTGGAATGATGGTACTGATTGCTGAACTAAAGTTTACAAAGAGGATCCCTGCGTAGGTCTTTGGAGATTCAAGATGTTGTAGGATGTAGTGCAGAGCTATATTAACAATATCATCTGTTGATCTATTTGCTCTGTATGCAAATTGCAAGGGGTCTAATAGCGGATCCATGATGGTTCTCAAGTGGGACAGCACTAGCTTCTCAAAGGTTTTCATGACTACAGATGTTAGAGCAACTGGTCTGTAGTCATTCAGTTCCTTGATGGTGGGCTTCTTCGGCACTGGGATGATGGTAGAGCGTTTGAAGCAAGAAGGAACATAGCACATCTCTAGTGATTTATTGAAAATATGGGTGAAGATGGGGGCCAATTGCTCAGCACAGACTTTTAAGCAAGAAGGAGAAGAAAATAAACTGAACAAAAAAAGAAAAGAAAAAAGAAAACCCACATGATACCAATATGCAAGTAATTCAATCCTTAACTAATTATACCTAGACCAGCACCTCAGTTTTATCCCAAAGGTGGTTTTTCAAGAGGCAACTTGTTTTTTTTCTTTTTCTTTGAAGGCATTTCACTTTTCATCCAAGGAGCTTCTTCAGCTCTTCTCCAGCTTCTTAGATGAGAAGCAAAATATCTTTGAAGAAAAACAAGAAAGTCCAGTTGCCTCTTGAAAAAGCACATTTGGGACAACCATGACCTGGATGATGGAGAATCTCCATCGATAGTTTTAGAATATAAAGTCATTTTTAAAAAATTGACAAAGGACACATCTCTTGAATCCATTCCTTAATATCAGGAATATTCATTTCTTTCCGTTTACATAAGATCATTTTCTTGCCAAGCCAGGCTGCAGGCTCAATAAAATCAGAATTGTACATGAAAGATCAAATACCATACTTTAGATCTATAGATATCACTTTTACATCTTTAATTGCTATGCCTTCTCCCCCAAGATTATGTTCAAATAGTTTGGAACTTGAAACCAAAGGGCAGCTGTAACTGGACATGACATTCAGTCTGATTAGTATAGCTATTCACATAAAGTCAGAAAAGAAGCAGAAGGTCAATGGAGAAGGGCGTAAGATGTTCCTTTGCTAATTTACATAGTGGAATTTGTGTGAAGAAAAGTTTGGTTGCACATAGAACTAATTTCCATAACTGAAACTGAAAGGCACAGCTTCTCATGATTGTCCTGAAGGACAACTTTATGATGACTCAGTCTATGGTAAAAATATTCCCCACTGGTTGGCAACATTAGTGGCCCTGCTTGCTCTTTCTTATTGTATGTGAATAGTTTGGTTTGAGGCTGGTAATAGACTCAGGCATAAGGACCAATTGCTGAACTCTGGCTTTGGATTGCAAATGTCCCAAAGGTACTTTTTTCATGAGGCAACTGGACTTTCTTATTTTTTCTTTGAAGATGTTTTGCTTCTCATCCAAGAAGCGAAAAGACTTCAAAGAAAAAACAAGAAAGCCCAGTTGCTTCATGAAAAAAGCATCTTTGGGACAACCATGACCTAGGTGGCTGAGAATCTCTACAGACGTTTGGATTGCAAAATTTCACAAAAGCTTGAACTCAGATACCAAGTTCCTGCTCTGCTTGACTGTTTGTTAACTTAATCCTCAGATTTATAATACTATAGTACATCTTATCTCCTATAGCTTTATGGATCCAGCTAATGAATATATTTTATCTGTATAGTGCTTTATACCAACCTTAAACTATATTTCATCTCCTAATATTCCTGACTTATTTTTCTTTCAATTCTGAGTCTTGCCAGCCAGCCAGGCCAGTATGTACAGCTTGTTACTTCGTCATCTGGTGCTTGGTCCTGATATCTTCTCTGTTATCTGTCCTCACTTCCCCACTTGGTTCTGTTGTCTCTAAAACAACCTCATACAATCTCCAGCCCTTCCCTTCCCTTCCCTTCCCTTCCCTTCCCTTCCTTTCCCTTCTTTTTGATGGAATAGATCCTTTAATTTTCAAAGGCACAATAAACCTTCAAAGCAAGATGGAGAGGGGTATGTGTGCAATATTTCTATCTCCACATGTTTCTTTACACACACACTTTTTAAAGCTAAAAGTTTGGATTTAAGATTCAGTCCTTATCCCCTTACAGTTCCAAGTTTCTCTTTTTGTGTTATCTTTACAAAGTGCAATCTCTGTCTTTGCATTCTTTGAAAGGAAATTTGTAATTAGTTTTTTGCTTACTGTACAAATGTAGAAAGAAAATTCAGGACGACTGAAGGGTAAAATATCAGTAGGCACAAATATCAACATCATATATCCTTATCCATGTTCAGTAATTAACTATATGTGGTATGATGTTATCTGGTTTGGTGATGAAACATCTGCAAGAAAACAACGAGGCTTAGAGGGTACCAAAGACTCCACAACAACTATACACCATGTGCACATTATTAGGCAACTGAGTATTTTGACTATATCATCCTTTGTATGCGTATTTTCTACCTCCAAGCTGTATAAACTTAAATGCTTAGTGGATATAAGCAGATCAGGTGATGTGCATTTGTGTAATGAGGGAGGGTGTGGCCTAAGGAGATCATCACCCTATATCAAGGTGTGCATAATTATTAGGTAGTTTCTTTTCTGCAGGCAAAATGGGTAAAAAAAGAGATTTAACTGATTCTGAAAAGTCAAAAATTGTAAAAAGTCTTTCAGAGGGATGCAGCACTCTTGAAGTTGCTAAAATACTGGGGCGTGATCACAGAACCATCAAATGTTTTGTTGCAAATAGTCAACAGGGTCTCAAGAAACCTGTTGAGAAAAAAAGATGCATCTTAACTACCAAAGATTTGAGAAGAATCAAACATGAAGTTACCAGGAACCCATTTTCCTCCAGTGCTGTCATATTTCAGAACTGCAACCTACCTGGAGTGTCCAGAAGTTCAAGGTGTTCAGTGCTCAGAAACATGGCCAAGGTAAGGAAGGCTGAAATCCGACCACCATTGAACAAGACACATAAGTTGAAATGGCAAGACTGGGCCAAGAAATATCTGAAGACAGATTTTTCAAAGGTTTTATGGACTGATGAGATGAGAGTGACTCTTGATGGACCAGATGGATGGGCCCATGACTGGATCAGTGATGGGCACAGAGCTCTACTTCAACTCAGATGCCAGCAAGGTGGAGGTGGGCTTGTATTATGAAAGATGAGCTAGTTGGACCTTTTTGGGTTGAAGATGGACTCAAAATCAACTCCCAAACCTACTGACAGTTTTTAGAAGACACTTTCTTCAAGCAGTGGTACAGGAAAAAGTCTGCATCTTTCAAGAAGACCATGATTTTTGTGCAGGATAATGCTCCATCGCATGCATCGAAGTACTGCACTGTGTGGCTAGCCAGTAAAGGCCTTAAAGATGAAAGAACAATGACATGGCCTCCTTCATCACCTGACCTAAACCCTATTGAAAACTTATGGGCCCTTCTTAAATGGCAGTTTTAGGGTGAAGAAAAACAGTACACCTCTCTGAACAGTTTCTGGGAGACTGTGGTTGATGCTGCACAAAAAGTTGATCGTCAACAGATCAAGAAACTGACAGACTCCATGAATGGAAGGCTTATGACTGTTACTGAAAAGAAGGGTGGCTATATTGGTCACTGATTTTTTTTTTAAAAAAAGTCAGAAATGTTTATTTGTAAATTTTGAGTTGTTTGCTTATTATTCTCACTTTAATAGATGAAAATAAATGAGTGAGCTAGGAAAATTTTCATTTTTCATTTAGTTGCATAATATTTCTGCACACTAATAGTTGCCCAATAATTGTGCACACTTAGATATTCTCCCAGGAAAGCCATAACCTCACGTTTACTTTCTTAAATATTCAGGTTTGAGGTTTACTAACATTTTGGATTGACCGAGAGCACTGTAGTTGTTCAATAATAAATTAATCCTCCAAAATACAGCTGGCCTAATAATTGTGCGCACAGTGTATGCTAAGCATTCCATTTCTTCTTATACATGCTTTACTTTGATCACATTTCATTCTTAACACGTTCAGCAGCCCATCTTCAACCTCATTATTTATCCAGAACATTTCTATAATTGAAGCCTACTCACTTCATCATACATTTTCCTTTAAATACACAAATATACAACATTTTTTTCCTGACAGCCATACTCTTCTCAGTAACCTTTTGAAAAGCAAAAAGTTATTGAACCTGCCCTCTGCCTGGTATAAAGCCTCACTACACTTCTCAAAATTTTTCACGGTCACCTCTTGTATCCTTTCAATGAGAATTGGTCCAAACATTTGTCAGGCAATTTAACAAATTAACCCTCTGTAGTTTTTCCTCAGCTATTTTTTATTTTATGTAAAAGAACAGTAACATTCTTTTGAATGTCCAGCACAGATGCAGTGGTCACACGGTGTTAAACAAATTATACAACTGCAGTAAGAAATTCACATTTTTATTTTAAAATACTTCATGCACAATACTGTTTAACATTTTGATGCTCTTAAAGCAATTATCATTCTTTTTCATTAACTAACTTTTAGAAACTAAAATGGACATTATTTGTTTCCATTTTTGACATATCTTTCCCGCTTTTATACATGGCCCTAAAACATTCCTTCCAGTATTCCCTCACTTTAGTTTCTTCTCAGTTCCTATTTCCACTTTAATTTTCAGTTTGACTCACTCTGCTGGAGGGTCCTTGTTTAGCCCAGTTCACCTATTTTCAAAGTTATTAGTTATTTCCCTAAAATTTCTCTGTATTTTTCTCTGCCTTTTAAAATCTGATCAAAGAAAGAAGGGATCTTGATCTGCTTTTGATGTATTTCTATTCAATTAGCAAGATTTTTATTTTCACACTAATTTTCTGAAAAGGGAGAGCTGACTCCAAGGCGTCCCATTCCCTATCTGTTTGAATCACCATGATTTTATTTTTTGCTGAAGAGGACGTTCAAATAAAAACATTATTTGAATTTCCTTGGTACTTCCCCCCCCCACACACCCGTGGTGGCATTTCCAGGCATTGCAGCATCTGGAGAAGCTTCCTTTTGTCACATTGAAACAAATGTTCTGTGACTTAACTGCCAACCCACTTTTCCTTCTGGAGAACATTTTTAACAGAGCTTAATGGAGGGTTGCCCCAGCAAATGACAGCATATAATTGACTGTGGTTGGTCTCCAAAAGAAAGCAGGGTTGGACTGGATCTTTTAATACTCAAATGAGAGACTGCTAAGGAATCCCAGGGTTGTAAACTAGACTTGAAAATCAGAAAAGCATTTCAGAAGTCAATAAGAAGCAATTGTTGTATTTTCCCTAAAACTTCAGGGCATGAGCATGATGACCATAAAATCATCTGTAGTCAAACTTGAGTTGAAGATGTCTCCCTTCTCACTTATTGGTTGTGTTGGAAGTTGGTGGAGTGGCCCTGGAGATGTCAATAAGTATGTGGAATGGGGTGGGGGAACTCCAGAAACAAATAAGTGATAATACAGTTTGCTTGAAAATGGCAGGTTCTTCAAAGGGCTTCCTGGAAAACGTTTGTATGTATTTGAGGTAGCCGGTTATCTATTTTAATTCTCAGTATGCCATGACATGCCTGGGCTTGCCCAGAGGCATCCACATACACTCACACATTCTTTCGGCCCAGAATGATTTACACCAGTTTGCCCTTTGATAAACAAGTTGACAAGCTGACAGCGATCATGCAGTCACGCAATTGAAAGAACGGATGGAGACAACCAGTGATCTGCTGTCAGAGATTTCAAGAGAATAGTGCATTGCTGCCATCTGCTGGAATTATCCATGAATTAAAAGCAAAAGGCTGCATTTGTCAGATTCAGGTAAAAAGCCATGATAGGTCCCCCTGTTTCTAAGCAATTTGATCATCTTTATGGTTTGGATTTTGCGGTCAGCAGTTCCTGTTGATTTCAGCCAGCTTGGGGAATGGCAAAATTATGACAGCTGGAATTGAAAATACTGGGAAAGGCATGAGATGACCCATACTTTCCTTGGTATACAGCAAGCCAGCACTAAATAAAGAAAGCACTAAATAAAGAAATAAAGAAAGCAAAAATAATGATTCCAGTCATGTAATTGGGTTCAATATTATTCCAGTGTAATTTAAGATTTTGTCAGATAGGTGAATGTTTTCTTTCAAAATATATGTCTAAAAATGAAATGCTTAGTAATATGATTTTTTTTGCACCTGATTTTGTTGCACCTTTTTTTTGCTGTGTTAAGCATATCTGGTTTCCCCCATTGACTTTGCTTGTTGGAAGACCCTTGGGGAGGTCAGAATGATGATTATGTGAGCCCAGGACACTGCAACCTTCATAAATACATGCTGGTTATCTTGCATCCTGATTTTGATAAACAGATTAATAGAGTTGGAAGGGACCTTGCAGGTCATCTAGTCCAACTCCCTGGAGGACATTTTGTAAGTGCAAGTACTGACTTTTTTTTTTTGTCTTTTTTTTTCCAGCACTACTGTAACTTTGAACAGTTGTTATACTATAAATTTTGCAGATTCATGGGAGTTAATTATTCTACATTTAACAAGCAAGTAAAAAAGATCCTACTTGTGACTCTAGTATCTTTTCTTTGATCAGTAGAAAACAAGTTGCCCTAATAATTTTTGCTCATTGTTACTGATTCATCATTATTTAGATATGACATTAAATTATTTCTGCCTTGAGTCTCCTGTGGATAGAAGGACACATAATAAATCATCATCATCATCATAACAAAAATAATAATACACAAAAACATTCATGTATTACTAATAATTTTGGATTTTTTAAACTTTTTAAAAAGTTATCGAAAATGAGGAGGTGAAGATCTTGTGGGACTTTTGAATACAGGTGGCTCATCATTTGGAACACACCATGCCAGATATCACAGTTGTCGAAAACCAAAACCTACAATTTATTGATATCGCGGTACCAGGAGATACCAGAGTTGAAGAAAAAGAACTGGGAAAAAAATCACAAAATATCACAACCTGCCCATTGAAACTGCGATTATGAATGAAACATGTAACAGTGATACCCATTGTCATCAAGGCCCTTGGTGCCATGTCCAAGAATTTTATAAAATACATCAAGAAACTGCAGCTTCCTGCAATAACACTAGCGGAACTGCAAAAAATTGTGTTACTCGGAACATTGTACATCTTAAGAAGGTACTTGGTTGATACCGAGGACACTGGCAGCAACCCGTATCAACCATTAGCATCAGTCAATGGTATTTGAACATTTTTGAATGTTCAGTTGACTGAGTTTCATGTTTAATTAATAAAGTATATAATAATAATAATACACAAAAACATTCATGTATTACTAATAATTTTGGCTTTGGATTTGGCTGGACAGATGTGATTCTAAGTATTGGTCCAGCTCTAGAGCCCACTGATTGACTTTGAGCCAATTAGTCTATCTTACCTTATATAAGGCTGTTGTGGAAGTCTTATATGAGGTAAATGGAAACTGTCTTCCTGAAGAAAAGTGAAGTAGATATAGAACAAAAAAATAATATTTCAGTTGGCATAAATGCTGCCCCTCCTTCTAAATGTAGTGAAAGCATTCCTTGTAATAATTATAGAGTTTTAATATTTTAGTCAAAAGCACTTTAAGTCCATCCATTTTAAGAAAGTCCCTTGTTCATTGCTCCCAGGAAAACACACACACGCACCTATACACCCAGAGACACATTCTGCTACAATGAACATAGTAGCATGACTTGAGGGACCAAATATTTTACCATGGACAAGATAAGATTCTCATATTATGTATCTTTTAGGAGTTGAGATGCTGCATTTCATACCAAATGAAGCTCCTGGGATACCTTTTAAGAGTAGCTCCCTGCAGAGTGCGTTGCAGTATGACAAAATTGATATATTTGCATGGAAAATAGTAGATTGACATTTTGTTTGTTGTTAGAAGGCACAGTTTAGTATTGATAAAAAAGGAGGAGCATGCTGTTGCTATGGAGAAACAAAATAAGGTCTTTGATTTAGATTCATGATATTTTGAAAATATTTCCATGCATGCTTACGTTAAATCCTTCAGATCCTCTGATTCTATTGAAAGCTAATTTTTGTTGAACGGTGTAAATGTGCCAGATTAACCAAGTAAAGAATTTATTGTGGAAATCCTGCTGAACATACATCAATGTTGTGCAAGAAGCTTTTGAATGGGACTCTGGAGAGCCATGCTTGAATGTTGTCACTGTTTCAATGTGCATTGACCGCAGCTAACACCTGCCATTCCCTCAGACAAGTGGCTCTGCCCTAAGAACCTCTTAAGGGTTCTCTTGGGCTGTTGATTTCCCCAATTTTCTTCAATTATTTTTGATGTTATGAAGCTTGCTGGGCAATCTTGCTAACAGCTGTGTTAACCTTTCCTTTTTTGTAGGTTTAGCCTGTCACTGAAAATCTGTCAGAACTATCCTTCGACCAGCAAAGCAGTTTGCACTAGAAGACAGAAGGTCATAATATATTCAGTATACCAGCTGGAGAGAGCCATTCTTTGCGAAATACATTGTGATGCACAGATAATCTAGAGCCACTACAATTTAAGAAAGGTAATAGTATTTATTCAATGAATTAGACGTTAGCTCAACATTTTCAAGGTTCCCCAATTTCAGCTGGTGATGGGTAACGTTCACATGCTTACTTCTGTCTGTAGCAAAAATTCCACAGAAATTGACTGAGGCTGCAATTGGTACTTGCCAGTGTAATTTCAAGAATGCTATTGTTAATATTAAACAGATTTATTATTTGCATGTTTCTTAATAGTCTTCCTCTGGACAAGAATCAAGGTCATATTTTTCCACTTTACCTCTACATCTTAATTCTATCTCACTTAGATTAATTGAACTTGTTTTTCACTTAGACACATCAAATCATTTCTTCCCTAACAGATTTTCATATCATACCTTCAAATATAACATTTTTATAACAACAGTAAACTTCTCTACAAGCTTACCAAGATTAAATTTTATGACAACTGGAAGTGCTGTTTTCGTTCTGATATTTCCTCATGTCTGATTAAGACTTCCTTTCAAGGTAGCTGTTTCAGGCCCTGCAGCTCATCACAAAAATTAGAGAACAGTGCTGGCTGCATCCATTGGTATTGTAACTCCAAAAAGCATGTTAGAAAAATGATGTAAGAAATTATCTTAATGTTACATCATTGGCTATGTAGCTCAGTACAGGTAGTCCTCGAGTTATGACCAAAATTGAGCCCAAAATTTGTTACTGAAACGTTCGCCCCATTTTACGACTTTTCTTGCCATAGCTGTTAAGTGACTCATTACATTTGTTAAGTTAGTAACATGGTTGTTAAGTGAATCTGGCTTCCACGTTGACTTATTTTATTTATTTATTTATTTATTATTTAAATTTATATACCGCCCTTCTCCCGAAGGACTCAGGGCGGTTCACAGCCAAGTAAAAATACACAATACACTATAAATACAATTAAAATACAATTAAAAAACTTATTAAATTGGCCACAATTAAAATTTGGAGATAAAACCCATTAAAAACCCATAACTTAAAAAACTAACCCAGTCCTGCGCAGATGAATAAATGTGTTTTAAGCTCGCGACGGAAGGTTCGGAGGTCCGGAAGTTTACGAAGTCCTGGGGGGAGTTCGTTCCAGAGGGCGGGAGCCCCCACAGAGAAGGCCCTTCCCCTGGGTGTCGCCAGACGACACTGTCGCGCCGACGGCACCCTGAGGAGTCCCTCTCTGTGAGAGCGCACGGGTCGGTGAGAGGTATTCGGTAGCAGCAGGCGGTCCCGTAAGTAACCCGGCCCTATGCCCGGCAAGACTTTGCTTGTTAGAAGGTTGCAAAAGGGGATCACGTGACCCCAGAACACTGCAACCGTCATAAATATGAACCAGTTGCTAAGTATCTGAATTTTGATCATGTGACCATAGGGAAGCTGCAATGGTTGTTAAGTGTGAAAAATGGTCATAATTCACTTTCTCAGTTCCATTGTAACTTTGAATGGTCACTAAATGAACTGTTGTAAATCGAGGACTACCTGTAGTGGCTTTCCAAATACTGCTGAACTGTTGGGAATTGTAGTTTTGCGTGGAGGGCCACAGATATTCTACTTCTACTCTGCGGGCTGATAGGTAGCGATTCTCTAGACAGGGTTCTCCAAAGCTGGGAATTTAAAGACTTGTGGAATTTAACTCCCAGAGTTCCTCAGCCAGCAAAGCTAGTTGAGGAACTCTGGGAGTTGAAGTCCACAAGTCTTAAAGTTCTCCAGTTTGGAGACCTCTGCTCTAGGATGTCAGATATGAGCCTATTCAGTTCCCAAATGGACCTGGACCTGGATTATTTTATTTTCAAAGCATTACAGCTAATCTGTATGGCAAGAAGTTGCATCACACTTCCTTATAAAAGTCAGCTATGGCTACAGCACTATGCAGATGCCTTTGAAGTCAGTGCATTTGCTTCTTTCTGAGTAGGTCCTCTTAGAGTGGTATTGTGAGCTCATTGGGACACAATAGGAGCAACCTGGATAAAGTTGAATATGATTCATGTGAGGAAAATAATATGTTTGAGCCTTTTTAAGGAAAATGAGAGAAGCTGCTACAGAAGACTGTAGAGAAAATGGATTGCCAAAATCATTTTTAATCAGTATTCGGGTCTAATCATGGGACACAAACAGCTTTGGTCAATCGGTAGATGGTCTTCATCAAAACCTGAATGGTCCCAGTAAGATTTGTGGTTCAGCACTATCCCCATAGCTTCATCTTGAGTCTGGAATGCATAATCAGGCAAGGTAAATGAGTTCATGCCAAGCACACACAGCATCCAAGACACATAAAATAGCATTAAGATCTACATCAAAATGGGAAACTACCATAATATTGCACTTATTATGGGCCATCTTCTTAAACATATAATACCCATATGCCATAGGGGGAGTGTGACTCACCTGGTCCTGTTCTTCATGGCATTCACTACCAAAAACTATGTTATTCTTCTGGGCTGCCAACAAGAATTAAGGATTTGAGATTCCATTTTATAGTGATGGGCAGATCCAGTTGGTGGTGTTGTGAGAGAAACATTTGAGCATTTACCATTCTAATGGGGCTCTTCTCTATGCTATTTAATATTTACATGAAACTGTGGGGAAAGGTGACTCTAGAGGTACTCTTCTCCTTTGCAGAGATATGTGTAGTTTGTACCCTTCTTATAATTCAATTGCAGGTGAAAATATCCTTTTCCCACGAGATACCATGGCAATTTAAAAATGATTTGATATGACACTGTCTATAGTATTTAGTCATATTGTTTCTACAGATTTCATTTTCTGCTCTTTCTTTTCTGGATTGGCTTTGAAATGCCAATAGATAGCCTCATACATCTAATTCATTCCTGTGAGGAAAGAAGCTGGAAGTAGCACCCTTCAACCTTATTAAAAGAGAACCAGTGCACAGAGGATAAGCAAGGGATGTTGAACCGATTGATGCAAACATCCTGACATAGTCCATGTTTCAACTTTGCATTTTTATGCCAAATGAGGTGGTTTAAAAAAATGGCCAGGTGGCATATTTTAATTCTTGTGGTCCACCGGCAGCCTGCGGAGCTGGCAGTAGAATCGGACAGTGAGAAAGTTGGGAAGGAATGTGGGCCAGTCCTGGAGTCTGGGAAAGGCTCGGATGAGGGCTCTGCATTGGAGGCAGAGAAAGGGCCATCTGGAGCCTCCAGAGTCGGACCTCAGCAAGGCAGAGGAACAGGGGGAGCCTGTTCCCAGTGCGCGTGTGTGCAGAGCTGCCAGAAGGCAAGAACAGTTAAAGCAAAAGGGATCACTCAGGAGTAGGGCTTGGAGATGATTGGCCCCTCCCATAACACTTAAAAGAGGAGCAAAGGCACATGAGCCTTTGCAGGAAGCAACGTTGTTAATTCTGTACAGTTTAAAGTCTGAAGCTCTGTTTGATTCTCTACATGTGGCTTTGCCAATTAGGTCTTTGGCAGCATGTCAAGGGAGATAAAGGTGGGTGATTATCAGCCTTATCCCAAAGGACTCTTTACAACTATTTGGGACTCACCTGTGATTGAACAGAATTCACAGCTGTTGCAATAAAAGAGGTTTTTGGGACTATTCGTGTGTTTTACTGACTCAGGAAGCCTAGGTCAGAACATGAATAGAATAGAGCCTGGACATGTACTTTAAAAAAGACAGCTCTTTCACATCTATGGTCTCAGTAATCCAGGCCATGGTTGTCCCAAAGGTGCTTTTTCAAAAGGCAACTGGACTTTCTTTGTTGACCTTGAAGCCTTTTCACTTCTCATCCAAGAAGCTTCTTCTGTTCTAAAGAACTAAATAGAAGAAGATCTGTTCACAAGAAAGATACATAGTCGAACGGAGAAGATGGATTGACTATATTAAAAATAAATACCAGACCAAGAAATATCAAATAGCTTTTGAATGAACAGTCTGCAAGAATTATATTTATATTTTTCTGTATGTAAAAGGAGAGTTAAGGTCCTAAGGGAGGATGAGAGTTTATGGATAGCTAGCATATGTTTAGCTTATGGTTGTTAGATGTTTGTTATACCCTGTATTTTGTTCTTGGAAGTCTTGGGTGGGGGGAGGGGGGGAGGGGGAGGGGGGAGGTTGGGGGAGGAGGGAGGGGGAAAGAGGGGAGATATTTGTTAAAATTTTGTAAAACTTTTTGAATAAAAAAAAAAGATCTTGGATGAGAAGCAAAACGTCTTCAAGGAAAAACAAAGAAAGTCCAGTTGCCTTTTGAAAAAACACTTTTGGGACTTCTCTTTCATCACTGCTTTTCCTCGCCTTAACTTGTTTATTTAAGACTTACCCAGAATGCTGAATCTTCCAACCAGCAGTTGGCATGTTGTCTAAAATGTGAGAAAAAAACACACCCCTGCCAAATTGTTTGGAAGGTCTGTAACTTGGAATGAAGTATGGCCTTGGCATAAGGTAATCTTGTATGGAATAAATATCTGAGCACACAATGATGTTTCTTCCTTAGAGCTGAGTTAACATATTTTCTAATTGATGAGTTAACATGTATTTCTTTCTTGAGGCTGCAGAAAACTATACAGGCATAAAAGTGGCTCCCTCTATTGGAGATTCCTGTCCTGCCACTGGCGTAATATTCCAGCAAAATGGGCGGTCCTTATTTATTGTATACAGGTCATGTTATATACAGGGATTGTGGATTTGTTTTCCTCTCCCCCCCCCATCCTGATATCATTAGTTGGGGGGAAAGAACATCCACCCATCATTCTGATTAGTATGGGAGGGTCTTGAACCTGGAGGAAGCGGCAAATTCTGATAGCCAGTTACCAGGTTTGTCAAAACCTATTCTCAGTTTGTGCAAATCTTTTGCGTTGATGTATTCAAAAGAAGCCCCTTTTTGGATGTGTTTAGCAGTACTTCAGAAGAACGCTTAGCCCATTAAAAAAAGCTTGAACAACTGACAGACATGGAGAGAAATTGAACCATGAAGTATGATCAAGTATCCAAGTTGGGTGCTGCCTTGGAGACCGGGTGGGTAGAGTAGGAGAGCGCACTCTGAATGAACTGAATATTCCTGCTATGAAAGGAACAGAATAGGCCTGCATCAGTCTGAAGATTGCCATCAGAGTGGAAAGGGCTGGAAATCAGATGGAGACTATTACATTAGGACATAGTAGAAGAAAGAGTTTAATAAAACATTTTTGGAAACAGATATAATGTCCTAAATTCATATTTGTGGCTGCTTTTTCCCCTGCCTGTAGTTTTTATTGAAAGATAGAGAGCAAATGAATGAATGAATGAATGAATGTTCAGGAACTTTTTCCAACCTGACCAACTGACCACATGAACCCCACACAGATTATTCAAATGTCTTCTACCATGAATCTATAAAACAAACTTTGGGAGAACTGAATGCTGGCCTTCGAGCCAGGATTGAGAAAATATCCATATATTTATGAGGGATTTTTTTTGGGCAACCTTGCAGAAATGATTCCTCTTCCAGCAGGCTGGATTTGACTGGGATTCCTTCTAAAAAATAACAGTGACTGACCTTGCTTAACTTCTGAGCTCAGAGAAGGTAGGCCCTTGCTGAGACTCTAATTTTATCATAAAGTAAACAAAATAAATAAAAGTAAAAGAAATATGGCCAGCATTGTTACTTGTCGTTTATCTATCAAATTTCCCTTTCTGGAGGAATTTCAATTCAATGGAACCTTTAGAAGGATTCTGGGGGCTACACTTAAGGTTCTATAGTATTGTATGAGAGCCTGTGACTTTGGGCTATAGAGATCCATTTGAAAAACCTAAAAGGAAAATGAACTTTAAAAAAAACAAACCCAAATTCTTCTCCTTAAATGTAGAAAATATTTTTCCAGGCTGGTATGTGAAGATTGTAGGTTCCAGAATCTCCCTTTCAGGATGAGCTCCACATTCTGTATAGAAAGTTATGGAAAACTGTTTGTCCCCACTCCTTAGTGCAGAAGACATTTCAAGAGAAAAACAGGGCACTCTTTATGTGTGTGTGTGTGTGTGTGTGTGTGTGTGTGTGTGTGTCTATGCATAGAAAAAAAGTCATCAAAACAGAATTAATTAAGATTCAGACAAGCTCAGAATTGCCTGACTTCAGACAAGTCAGAAAATCAGACTTTATTCCATAGAAAGCAAAATATTAAAATCAGTCTTTTTCATTTTGCACAAAGCTGGAAATCTTAATTTAATTTATAAAAGTCCCTTTCTTCTGATCACCCTGCCTACAGCAGTTTGTACTTCCTTGTTCCTTATGCTATAGATCAGTGGGTTTAACATGGGGATCATCACTGTATAAAACACAGAAAACATCTTGCCTTGATCTGATAGAAAGCTATGGCTGGGCCGCACATATATACAGAAGAGGGTGACATAGAAGATGGAAACAGCAGTGAGATGGGTGGAACACGTGGAGAAAGCCTTCTGCTGGCCCTCCACAGATCGGATCCTCAGGATGGCACAAAGTATATAGATGTAAGAGATAATAATAAAAATGCTGCTGAGAGAGCCAAGAGTGAAGGACATGATAAAAAGCACCATCTTGTTGATTTGTGTCTCAGAGCAGGAGAGGGATATGACAGCAGGGATATCACAGAAAAAATGATTGATCTTGGACTTGCAGAAAGTTAATTGGAAAGTCATAACTGTATGTGTCATGGCATTTAATAGTCCAGCAAAACAAGGTGGAACTAAGAGTAACAGACAGGTTTTCCTAGACATCATAACCGTATAAACCAATGGGTTAGAAATAGCTACATACCGATCATATGCCATGGAGGCTAAGAGATAACATTCAGCAGCCACAAAGAAGGCAAAAAACCACATTTGTGCTGCACATTCCCTTATGGAAATGGTTTTGCTTTCTATTACAAAATCTATCAACATCTTTGGAGTGACCACAGAAGAATAGCAAAAGTCAAGTAATGACAGGTTACTAAGGAAGAAGTACATGGGGGTGTGAAGTCGAGAGTCTATCTGGATTAACAGAAACATCCCAAAATTTCCCAGCAAGGTAATGAAATAAACTATCAGGAAGGAAATGAAGAGCAAAATCTGTAATTCTGGTGACCCAGCAAATCCAATCAAAATGAATTCATACACCAGTGTGTGATTTGCTTTTGCCATGTGTGCTTCTTCTGCAAAGAAAAGTGGAAAGTAAGCTTAGCTGCAACATGTCACAAAACATTGACAATGAATGGAAGGAGATCCATAAAAGGTCATTTCCACATGTAACTTTTTTTTTGCACAAAAAAGTTCCCAATTTCAGCTGTCACCTAAAAAAATAGAAAGTTTGTTGAACTGAAACAGTGAAAGTTGATTTAAAAAAGGGATTACACGTATCATGTGAAATTTCAACAAAAATACTACTAAACATGCCTCTTAACCTTCCCCAATTTTACTATTTTATCTTTCCTTTGTCTTGAAATCCTATCCCATAAATGCCCTAATCTCTTTATGCTGTAATACTGCATTTTCCTCGCTGTCCACCTCAACCATGAAATGATATATGATTTAGATGTATTTCTTTTTTGTTCCTGACTGTAACCCTAATCACTCTTACCTGGGATTAAATTGTATGTTGTGCAGAGAGAGGATCCTTTTAAGCAGTCAGGTCAGAGAAAACCATGCATGGGTTTCAGAGAATCACTCCTTGGGATGGATTTCTGGTCTTGCAGCACAGAAAGGCGTCTTTATATTTGTCCTTCAGCCTTCTTACTAGAGTTTGGGGCGTGTACTGCCACCATCAGGTAATAACCAATAATTATTATTTTTTTGTTCCAGAGGGCATAAAGATTACTTGCATTGAAAAAAATTGTATTTAATATGAAGGTGCTTCAGTTTCTTCCTGTTAGTGCAACATTTCTCATTGGCTGAACTTTGCAAAATACACCTGTGCCTTGGAATCTGCGGGACAGGTCAGATCTCCAAGAGTCAGGACAGCTGTCCTTATGTATTTGAGTGGTTGACATACAGAAGGTGGGTTACAGTAAGAGATCCTGTATTGTCAGGAATCGCCTACTTGGGTGGTGCACCCTCCTTTGCCGGAGGGGATCTCTAAGATGATCTCCAGGATCTCCCCCCAGCCCTTTTCTTCTAACATTCTCGAAGTAGTTTGATACACATCTTTCACACCAATTTCCTTAAACATTTTTTTTAAATGTTTCCCATAAAATGTTGGATAGGCTTTTATTTTACAATGGCATCTTGAAATGGGAATGGCACATTCCTGCCTTCTTTCTTAAAGCAGGTACTCTGTAATTTGGCCAACAGCTAAAGTGGCTCCTCTGCCTAAAGTGGTTCAGCATTGTGCCAGATTTTCTCCTTTAAAACACAGGAGGTGGTTAATTATGGAGATGAGATTGAGATGTAATTGGTGAAACCATGTGAGAGATACCTTGGCCTACATGTTTCATCAATCTTACTCTTCCCTTTAGTCAAGGGAATATTACTTTACAGTTTGGAAAAAAAAAAGACTAGTCAGGTCTTTCTTTGTAGCCAAAGTATTTTTTAGTTTGGTTAGAGTGGAGAGTCATGTAGGGCACCAAAAAAGTAGATGATGATGATGATGATGATGATTATTATTATTATTATTATTATTATATCAAATTTTTATACCGCCCTATCTCCCGAAGGACTCAGGGCAGTTTACAGCCCGATAAAAATACAAATATAATACAAGATAAAACACTAATTAAAAAACTTATTTAAATAGGCCAAAATTTAAAATTACAATTAAAATGATAAAACCCCATTAAAATTAATTTTAAAATTAAAATTCTAGTCCAGTCCTGCACAAATAAATAGATGTGTTTTAAGCTCGCGGCGGAAGGTTCGAAGGTCAGGAAGTTGACGGAATCCTGGGGGAAGTTCATTGCAGAGGGTGGGGGCCCCCCACAGAAAAGGCCCTTCCCCTGGGTGTCGCCAGTCGTCACTGCCTGGCTGACGGCACCCTAAGGAGTCCCTCCCTGTGAGAGCGCACGGGTCGGTGGGAGGCAATCGGTGGCAGCAGACGGTCCCGTAAGTATAAGGGTCAGTCAAGGAGGACATAGGTTCAGCCATTGTGTTCTAACCCAACTCTCCAAACATGACAAACCCTCTGAAGTTAATTCAAAGATTCCTATATTAGGAGTGCCAGCAGCCCCGGCAAAAGGTTTCTCTCCCAATGCAGGCTAACAAGTCCAGCTGGCCAGAAGATGAATAGTTGTCTGCCACATCTGTTCATCTCTGCCCCCTGCCTTTTATCCCCAGAGCTAGGATGGGTGGCGGTGGCTCTTCCTTCCCAAGGATCAGTCCACGGATTTCTACTGCTCTCCTCTTCTCTGCTTTCTGCACATCCACACATCAGGGCATTGGACCCAGCTGTTCCTCCTCTTCCTCATCAACCACCTTCAGACCTGGGGGCAGTTGACTCTCCATCTGAGGATGGCCCCGGCTCCACCTCTGTCTCTCTCTTTCTGCCAGCTCCATTTCCTCTTCCCCCTTGGAGTCCTCAGGTTGCCTTGATGCTGACCCTGACTCTCACACCTCCTCCTCCTTTGATTCGGCTGCTGGAGGAGCCGGTGGCCGACAGGCACACACACACACGCCAAAGAAAATGTTGTTTGGGGTGGTCCATGTCTCCAAGTTGGGTACTTACTGGAGCTCCAGTTCTTGAAGGTCAGAAGGAAAGAGGTAGATCTGGACCAACCTAAAGTGCTGAATCGGTGCTATGCTGATCCAACTCCCTGAATGGGATCTGTTGAGAGCACCGCTGGCAGAACAGTTAGCCAGGCATCTCTGATTGTAGCTAGGGCAAAATTATTTCTATTATGGGAAAAAAAACAACCAATTGAACACCAGGACAGCTAAGGAAAACTTAAAGTTACCTTAGTATGGAGATCAGTGGACGTTCCAGAGAGACTATGTAAGTGAGGTCACAGCAGAAGAGTTTTGCAAAACATGGATGAGCAACAGGTAGATACAAGGTCTTTAACTGAAATTTTTGGGTACTTTTTTCTCCTGCCGGTAATCTCAAGTGAAATTCAAAAAGAGGATGAATGAATGAATCTCCAGGAACTTTCTCCCATCTTGACCAACTTGACAATAGGCATATGCACTTTACATATATCTTCTAACAGAGAATTATATGTCTAAACAACACCTGGAAGGGGGTGGTGGTTAGCTGAGGGCTGCACTTGTCCTTTGAACACCATGACAGAGGATACGTTGAGTAAAAATCCATATATCCATGTAGTTTTCTTGGAAATCACATAAAACTAGTTTCCCATTGCCTTCTTCCAGGAAGCATTTTTGACATCCCAGGCTAGCCAAGAGTCCCGGGATTCCTTGGTGTCTCCCATGCAAAATGTAACCATAGTTGACTTTGCTTAATTTCTGTGCCCAGACAAGATAAGGCAGGTGCTGCCCTTGCTGAACCTCTCTTAGATTTCCTTTACCTTATGTTAAAATGAGGAGAAAACAATTACCAGCATTTTTACTTGCTATTGATCTGACAGCTTTCCATTTCATTCAATGGAAACTTTGAGAGGATTCTGGGGGCAGCACGTAAGAATCTTCAGTGTTGCAAGAGACCCTATCATCTTTGAACACCTAAAAGGAAAATAAACCTTTTTTAAAAACTCTACTTGGAGGCAGACATTTCTTTCTCCTAAACCAGTGGTTCCTAGGTGGGTGAAGGCTGTGATTCCCTGCCTGGAGAAGATCAAACATTCTGAATGGAACATTATGTAAAACTGTATGTGCTCATCCCTCAGGGCTGAAAATACTACAGTTAGTTAATACGGGGGGTGGTGGAATAAGAAAAGTGAAAAATATTATCTACAACAGAAATAATTAGCCATCATAGAAGCTCAGGATTAATTTTATTCCACAGTACTGTTTTGTAACTACTACAAAATAAAATTTTATTTCTCATTATCTTTGTTATTAAAACCTTTCCTGTTGCATTTTAAAAGCAAAAGATCTAAATTTTATTTTATTTCTTTTATTTATTATTAAACTTCTATGGTGCCCATCTCGCTGAGATGACTCTAGGCAGCTTACAATTTAAAGGCACTCATACAATTTAAATCATTATTTTTCTTTTTGGAGAAAGACTCATCACTTAGGACAGGGGTCTCCAACCTTGGCAACTTTAAGACTTGTGGACTTCAACTTTCAGAATTCCTCAGCCAGCAAAGCAATGCTGGCTGAGGAATTTTGGGAGTTGAAGTCCACAAGTCTTAAAGTTGCCAAGGTTGGAGACCCCTGACTTAGGAGACCAGCTCAAGATTCATGGAAGTCTTTTTCTTCTGAAAATTCTCCCTAAGGAATCTTGTACTTCCTTGTTCCTTATGCTATAGATCAGTGGGTTTAACATGGGGATGATCACTGCATAAAACACAGAAAACATCTTGCCTTGGTCTGGTAGAAAGCTATGGCTGGGCCGCACATATATACAGAAGAGGGTGACATAGAAGATGGAAACAGCAGTGAGATGGGTGGAACACGTGGAGAAAGCCTTCCGTTGGCCCTCCACAGATTGGATCCTCAGGATGGCACAAAGTATATAGATGTAAGAGATAATAATAAAAATGCTGCTGAGAGAGCCATGAGTACAGGACATGATAAAAAGCACCAACTTGTTGATTTGTGTCTCAGAGCAGGAGAGGGATATGACAGCAGGGATGTCACAGAAAAAATGATTGATCTTGGACTTGCAGAAAGTTAATTGGAAAGTCATAACTGTATGTGTCATGGCATTTAATAGTCCAGCAAAACAAGGTGGAACTAAGAGTAACAGACAGGTTTTCCTAGACATCATAACTGTATAAAGCAATGGGTTAGAAATAGCTACATACCGATCATATGCCATGGAGGCTAAGAGATAACATTCAGCAGCGACGAAGAAGGCAAAAAACCACATTTGTGCTGCACATTCTTTTATGGAAATGGTTTTGCTTTCTATTACAAAATCTATCAACATCTTTGGGATGACCACAGAAGAATAGCAAAGGTCAAGTAATGACAGGTTACTAAGGAAGAAGTACATGGGGGTGTGAAGTCGAGAGTCTATCTGGATTAACAGAAACATCCCAAAATTTCCCAGCAAGGTAATGAAATAAACTATCAGGAAGAAAATGAAGAGCAAAATCTGTAATTCTCGTGACCCAGCAAATCCAAGCAGGATGAATTCATACACCAGTGTGTGATTTGCTTTTGCCATCTATCCTTTTCTGCAAATAAAAGTAGAAAATAAGTTCAGGTACAAATGTTCCTCACAAAAAGAAAGTAAAGACAAAATAGACTTCAATTCCCACATATAGCCCGCAATGCTCTTCTAATGCAAAAAAATATATATCACAATTTCAACTCTTATTTAAAAAATGGTTTGGGTAAGAATTGAAAGTTGATATTTTTTTTAAAAAAAAATCAGATAACAATACTACTAAACATGCCAGTTAACTTTTCAAGATTTTGGTAGCTCTATTGCATGCTTCTCTTCCCCTTGTTTTGAAATCATATCTCATAATCACTTTAGTGCGGTAATACTGCATTATTCCCTCCGTCCACCTCAATTATGAAATGATGCAATATTTAGATCCCTTTCTTTCTCATTCCTGACAGTTATCCTAGGCCCTCTTACCTGAGACTAAATTGTACTTTGCTGAGAGAGAAATCCTTAAGCAGTCAGATATGCATGGGATTCAGAAAAGGACTCCTTAGGATGGATCTCTGGTCTTGCAGCACAGAAAGGCGTCTTTATATTTGCTTGGGTCTTTAAGCTTGCTTGCTGGAGTTTTGGGGGAGTCTACTGCCACCATCAGGGGGTAGCCAGCAATTATTGTTATTATTTTGTTCCGGTGGGTATAAAGATTACTTGCACTGGAAAAATGTATTTAATCTGAAGATGCTTAAGTTTCTGCCCCTTAGTGCATTATTAGCTATATTTGCAAAATAAACCTGTGCCTCGGAATCTGCAGAACAGGTCAGATCTCTAAGAGTTTCATGTCCTTCAGCATTTTCTAAAGCCATCTTGAGTGTCTGGGATCTTTTTCCACTAAGGGATCTAAACTGCATTGGAAGATCTTACAATGCTATATAGAAATGATCATGAGAGATGGGGGAAGAGATTCTGCCTAGAGAACAGTAAGATAAGAGAGGCAATAGCCTGCAACTGCATAATGATTGGAGAAAGAATCTTAGAAGGGGACCCCCCCCCCAAGTTCTCAGGATGTAAAAGAGAAGGCAGGTGATTTGTACTTTCAGATAGCAAAATTATATTAATGTCATCTTACAAAAAAGTAGAATTTACTTATTTGGAATGACTATCATTGGAAGTCAACTGGCTCACCTTATCCCAAGGGATTTAAATAGAAACTGAAGAGGAGAAAAACCAATTTTTAGCATCTAATCCCAATCATAATAGCAATAGCACTTAGACTTACTGTTCCATAGTACTATACAGGACTGTGAATGGTTTATAAATGTCAGTGTATTGCTCCCAACAGTCTGGGCCCTCATTTTACTGATCTCAGAAGGATGGTAGGTTGAGTCAACCTTGAGCAGGTCAGGATCAAACTCCTGGCTGTTGGCCAAGTTGGCCTGCAATACTGCATTCTGATCATTGCACCACCATGGTTCCATAAACTTCAAGACAACCAATCAAACATTGAGATAAGGACTGGTGAGAAAGAAGGGAAAATCAGATATAAAACATGTAGATACGTATAAAGCATTCAAAAAAGCCAATGCAGTTCTAGGCTGTATCAACAGAGGGATAATATCACATGAAGTAATAGTACTGCTTTATACTGCGCTGGTAGGACAGTGCTTAGTTTTGGTCACCACAAGAAAGATGCTGAGACTCTAGAAAAACTCTAGAAAGAAAGAGTGTAGAGAAGAGCAACAAAATGATAAGGGGTTTGGAGGCTAAGCCATATGATGAACTGTTGTGGGAACTAGGTATGTGTTCTGTCTCCTTCCCCACTTCAGACCCAAGAGCTGGCCTTCAGCCAGTGGATTCATGGCTCTTATCAATCCTGGCAGAGAAATCGCCGCTGCCTGCCAAAGTTAAAACAAATGACTCACATAGCAAGACTTTCAGCTCTTTTTGAAACGGATCAGCTAAACTTTGTGAGAGCAGTCCCAAAGCTCCTTATATATCCTGTGGGGTGGGGCTCCTCCCCCACCTTTCCTTTTGATGACACCATCTCTCTAATCTTCTGAAGCGCAGGTCAAGCCAAGCTTGATTATTATTATCAGCTGGATCTGAAGGTGTAGCCTGGGGAAGGGAGGAATCAGGGGATGACGACCTCCTTATGTCCTCCGACTGGTCTGGTTCTGGCTCCGGGAGCCAAGCCAAAGGAATCGGTGCTCCCGAGGTAAGCCTTACCAGCCCTTCCCCCTCACTCTCGGAGTCACTTTCAGGCATGGGGCCAGGTTCGGGGGCTGGAGTCACAACAGTATGTCTAGTCTCACAAAGAGAAGGACTAGAGTGACACGATAGTCTTCCAGTACTTGAGGAGCTGTCACAGAGGAGTTGGGGGGGGGATCAACCTATTCTCCAAAGTACCTGAGGGCAGGACAAGAATGGGTGGAAGCTCATTAAAGAGAGGTTCAAACTAGAATTAAGGAGAAATTACCTGATAGTGAGAACAATTGATCAGAGGAAAGACTTATCTCTGGAAGTTGTGAGTGCTCATTCACTGGAGGTTTTCAAGAAGAGAGTGGAGAATCATTTGTCTGGAATGCTACAGGAAGAAGAGCTTGAGCAGGAGGTTGGATTAGAAGACCTCCAAGGTCCCTTCCAACCTTATTATTCTACATTATTCTATGACTGGTCTTTCTAGGAATTTTGACAGTTCTTAAACACTATTTTACTACATCTGAAATTAAGTACATAGCATGTTAGTTTGCATATTCTTCTAATTCTCCTTTTTTTGGTATGGAATGTAGATTGATTTTTTTTAATTAGTTGACCATGTATTGTTTTCTGGATTTGTTGGCACACTATGGTTAAACTTTTATTGATTCTTCTTCAGTTCCTTGCCATATTTCCAGTGGTGGGCTGCTGCCGGTTCAGACCGATTCGGGTGACCTGCGGGAGGGCCCGCCCCCGCCCACCCACCCAGGTAGTTGTGACCTGCGGGCAGTCCCGCCCACCCACTCACCCGGGCACAATCCTGTCCTTATATGGCTGTGTTTTTGACGCTGCACGCATGTGCGGAAGGCACATGAGAGCGAATTGCCATTTTGTGATGCCGCATGCATGTGCGGATGGCGCGTATGCAAGCAAAGTAATTCTGCACATGCGCACACTCAGATTTATGGTGCTGGATGAACCGGTTGTTACAGTATGTGATGCCCACCTCTGCATATTTCCAGGTGCCTGCTGACTAAGCAATGACAAAAAGACTGATCTAACTTTTCCTTCTAGTTCTATCTTCTAGGTATCTCGGGTGTTGGCATGTCTCCTGTATGCTATTTCAATGTATTCCTTTGAATCAGTTATTGTCTGTTCATTGGTATCCTTTAACATAACTGTTTGATGTTAATTCTCCTTTTGAGTTCAGAGATGTTTTGAAATCTCCTGTATCTTCATAGAAGTTGTTATTATACTACTTTTTGTCTCTTCTAACAGATCTCTGAAACTTTTGTTTAATTCCTTTCTGAGATTTTTGTTTTTCTTGGCTTCTCCTTTTGTTTCTTGGCAATTTCTGCAGTTTGTTCTGACCTTTCATTTCCTTTCTTCTTCTTTTCATTTTTGACCTTCATCCTTTACAACTTTTTAAAGTTCATTCCATAATTCCTCTGAGTCCTTTCTCTTTGAAAATGGTGACTTTATATGTGATAACCTTGAATAACACCTGGAAAGAGAGTGGAAGGCAGTGGGTCTCACATAGCAATGACATAATGTGGGAGAACTCTAAGGTGCCAAGAGTTTTGTGTTCCGCTGCATTCTGGACCAGCTGTAATTTCCAAATGAAATGCTATAAATCAGATTTCTCTCTTTTCTTAGGCAGAACTCATGAGATAAAGAACAGAAATAAAGGCAACTTAGAGGTATTTTTATTTATAAAGGTGGAAATTAAGTAGCACAATAAGCAAACAATGTACCATGAGAATGAATGAAGCCATTATCAACCTTTCAAAATGTCTCTGTGTGGCCTCATCCAGCCCGCTCCAAATTCATCAAAATCTTACGATATTTCCACAAGATTACTGGTATTTTCAGAGATTTATTTTGAGAATACAGATATTTTGCAATCCTTTGAAATCTCATTAATGGACAATTGATTTGTTTATATTTAAGTCATAAGTTTACAAATCTCTATAATAGGAAAAAACACAAAACAATAATGGAATAAACAACGACACTTCTAAAACAAAATTAATGAGAGGCTAAATAGATGGGGGCGGGGCCAGTCAGAATTTTTTCTACCGGTTCTCCGAACTACTCAAAATTTTCACTACCAGTTCTCCAGAAATGGTCAGAACCTGCTGAAACCCACCTCTGGTTCCCATGGATTAGAAATTACAGGTGAATCACAGAATGGGGCTTCTCAATAAATCAGGAGTAGAAAACACCCAGGTTGTGACCATTGGCTTCTTCACTCAGTCTCAGCTTCACCTTGTGAGCATGTTTGTTATATGTTTCACCTTAACGAGCATGTTTGTTATGTGTTTTTTGCATTGACAGGAAAATCCATCAATCAGTACACCTTAATTTACTAGTCTCGTGAACTGCAGCGTGCAAAAGCTGGCTGCATAAACAGAACAAATTTCTTTGAGCATATAGTACTTTGAACCATTTTACATGCCTGGATGTAACCTAATGTAATTGTTCTGTTTCCCTTCCCCCAATACTCCCAGCAAAGAGTCAGTCAGAGGCCTCTTTTCTGATTTATTTACATATATATAAATGTCCTGGCTACGTCTACCCACGGGCCTGCCAAGTTTCTGGAGATAACAAGGAAATTACAGATAAGGCCAGAATTACTCACGAATATATTCTTGCCTCCGTTGATACAGATTGCCCGCGCAAATTCATTACTTTGTCCAAGACAAAAAACCAGGAAGTCCCGCCTCCTATTTATAGTCTCTGCAGATGTCACTGCATGACAATTATGACTTGGCTTTGTCCCAACTCTTCCGCTGCTGCACACGCCGATCACGTCTTCGTAATCTTGCATCACTCCAAAACTGTTCTTGGGGCGTTGCCAAATCAGAAGGAGGCTCCATGGAATCAGGCTTTGCCGGCCCCTCCTCCTCCCTTTGAGTGGGTGCCAGGGAGGGAAAGGGCTCACGAGAAGCAGGGCTGGCCAGGTCTTCTCCCTCACTTTCTGAATCATCCGAGTCCAGGAGTCCGGGTCCAGGAACTTGGGTCACAACAGTAATGCTGCTTAAGAATAATAGCTATAAGGACTTCCGCTTGGCGCCACCTTTCTCGCTGGGTGCTAATTTATGGCACTCCGCACTGGATATTGTAAAAGCCAGTGTAAATAGCTACGAACAGCTGTTCCCGATTTAATTTTCCCTCTCTGGTTGAGAGAGCAGGGGAAAGAGCAGGGGGGAGAGAAGTAAATTCCCCTAGGGCTTTGTTTTTGTTATGCAAAGTCCCGAAAGGTCGAGTCCCTTTGAATTCCTCCTACCTCCATTATCCAGCGCGTCTCCTGCAACAGCAGGAAAAGAGGAAGGTGTCCAAGTTCTGCTAACAATTGATTTCTTTTTGTGGATTTCTATAAGCAGGTGGAAGAAGCATGAGTGAACAATTATTGGTTTGCAAGTATTGTTGATTTCCTGACTTCCTCCTTTTTTAAAGAGAGAAAAATTATTTTTTTTCCCCTTCTCTTAAAATGGCGTTTTAGACTAACTGCAAATAGACCAGCCTTGCTGCGAAATCGAAACTGAATGGAGACATCATTTTATTGTGTTGGATTCTGGATTGCTGGATTATATTACGTTGTTTAAGTATTTCATAAGAGGATTTTCAGCAAGAACTTTGCCATGAAGATTCTTTCAGAAGAATGGATTCGTGATTTTATACAGGATTACACAGAAAGAATGTATTTAATTATTCAAAAATACGAACTGAAACAGGACTTAAATGCAATGGAGGAGATACAAATAAAAATGGATAAATATGAAGATATGATCGTGAATAAACAAGTTGATGTAAAGAAGTTTCCTTTAAATAGTTTGGATGAAATGTCAGAATTTGTGCTACAGGAGGCTGTCTCCCGAACTGAAAAAATTTACAGGCTTAATGCTTTTCAAGAATTCTCTCTTTGGATTGACGGAATATATGGTAGTAATTTGTGGAATTTGAACATAAGGATCTATTAGGCAATATTGTGACTGACTTTTCAAAAGGAGAAATGAAGGAAAGACAGAGATTAATGCATCAAAAAAAATGGCAAGAGACAAAAGTATTATCCTTTGAATTATTAACAGACAAAAATATTACTGTCCCTGAAAGACAATATGTGAGGAAGATCTGGAAGAAATGGGTTGATTATATGTTTTATATCTATTATAAAAGACTAGGTATTTGGATTTATACTGGATTTTGACGAGGATGGACTAAATTTGAATAGCTACTGTAATTCTTGGTATTGAAATTTTATAATGTGTTGTATTGTATTTTGAATAGAATATTTTTGAAAGAGTTTATGTAAGAAAGACCTGGGGGGAAAATTATATGGTTATAGAAGCTATAAGGGAGATATTCTTTGAATTGGATTGGATTTTTATGTTTTAGTTGGTTTTAAATACTTTAGGATTAATTTGTTTTATTGATTTACATATTTTGTTATTCTTAATTGTTAATTTTTTTTTTCTTGAAGGATTTTGGTTGTGTTAGGAGGAAGTCAGAGCTAGAGAGGGAAAATTGGTATAATAGTTTTGGGGGAAAATCTTAGCATATGTTTGTTTTATTTTTAACTATACCTTGTGCTTCATCTGGGAAGTCAGGGGGGAGGGGGGAGGGATTAGTGAAGGGAGGGGGTTTGGGGGGAAAAGGGGGGGAATTTTTTTTTGGTAAAACGTTTTGAATAATAAAAAAAAAGAATAATAGCTATAAGCTTCTGACTGTTGACTACATCCTCTATAAATAAAACAGGTTTGAAGATAGGGCTGTAAGTCCATATTTAGACATAAAAGCAGAGGTGGGTTTCAGCAGATTCTGACCAGTTCTGGAGAACCAGTAGCCGAGATTTTGAGTAGTTTGGAGAACCGGTAATAAAAATTCTGCCTGGCCATGTCCCCATCTATTCTTTGCCTCCCAAGTCCCAGATAATCGGGAGGAAATGGGGATTTTGCAGTGAGTAACCTTTCCCTGGATTGGGGAGGGAATGGAGATTTTACAGTATCCTTCCCCTGCCATGCCCACCAAGCCACTCCCACCAAGCCATGCCATGCCACACCCACCAAGCCACACCCACAGAACCGGTAGTAAAAAAAATGAAACCCACCACTGTACAAAAGGAGTTGTAACTGGAGATATTGCCATTTAGTGTTTTTTGTTCTGTTTTTGGTAAATGAGATCTACACTGTCTATGGAGATTCTCAATCATCTAGATCATGGTTGTTCAAAAGATTTTTTTTTTCCAAAAGGCAACTGGACTTTCTTGTTTTTTTCTTTCAAAATGTTTAGCTTCTCATCCAAGAAGCTTCTTCAGAACCCTTTGAGAGATCTACACAGAGGTCCTCAAACACAAAAATCTATCATCTGATCTAGACTGAATACAATAAATCCTATGTTCATAACAAAAAATACTTTCTATTTTCAGAGTCTGATCCTCACAAATATTATTTTAACATGATGGTAAGAATTAAAATGGACTTGTTTGCTCTTGTATACAGCATAGTTGGACTCTGGCTTGTTAGGTGACATTGAATCAGACTTGACTTCTATTGACTTCATAGAGAAATTCTTACCAACTTGATCTGTCCCTAGAAATAAGTTGTAATTCTTCTAATTGACAAACATATATTTTCTTTGATTGCACCGATTCCACTGTTTTTGCTTTTTTATTTCTGATAACTTTGCCAAGTCTAGTAGTTTTTCTGTTTCATCATCCATTTTCATCACACGCCCAAAATATGAGACTTGTTGATCAAGAAATAGACAAATTTTATTTTGTCCAGGATTGACTTTTCCAGCCTCTAATTTATGAATGGTATTAAATGAATATACAGTAGCTGGCTAAATTTCATATCACTTTATAGTACTCTACTTTAAACATAATTTTGTATCATATGGAAGCAACACAAAAGATTAAAGCAATTCATTCCTTTTGCTGAGTAAGAATACTTTCAAGCTACTTGAACAAATCAATCCAGAGCTCTCCAGAAGCACAAATGAAGAGATTCAAATTATATTTCCACAGACACATTGCATGAAGATGTAACTTTCCACAGAAGCCTCCAAGTGGGAAAGATAAAAAGAAAGACAAGGAACGTACGGCCAGCAGCAAGATAGGTGGACTCAGTTATAGTGATGAATGCATTGTTGAAAGACATGAAAGAGCAGATTAGGGACAGAGCATCATGGAGAAAATCTATCTATGCAGTTGCTAAGAGTCAACAATTACTTGATGGTACATAATCAATCAAGAACAGAATCCATTATAGGAAATGCCTTTTTATTTTGTGTGGAACTTAGCCATAGTCAATTTCCTCATTGCTTCTTTTACGTCCTGGTTCCTTAAGCTATAGATCAAAGGGTTCAACATGGGGATCACCACAGTGTAGAACATGGAGATAATTTTGTCCTCATCTACTGTTGAGAAGGAGCTGGGTCTCACATAGGTGAAGAAGAGGGTTCCATAAAAGATAGATACTGTTGTGAGATGAGTTGAACAGGTCGAAAAAGCTTTGCGTCTGCCCTCATTGGAGCGGATTCTCAGGATGGCTAGAACAATGTAGGTATAAGAGACAACAATAATAGAAGTGCTTACAATACCAAGGGTGCAAGATAGACCAAAAAGTACTCCCTTGTTGAGTTGAGTGTTGGAACAGGATAAGGATATGACTGCAGGGATATCACAGAAGAAATGGTTAATTATATTGCCATGACAGAAGGTCAGCTGAAAAGATAAAGTTGTATGTGTGGTAGCATTCAGCATTCCTACAAGATAAGGAAGGATTGCCAACCTGGTGCACAATCTCTGTGACATGATGAATGTATACAAAAGTGGATTGGAAATGGCCTTATATCGGTCATACGCCATTACAGCCAAGAGGAAACATTCAGTGGCTAGAAAGAGACAGAAAAACCACATTTGTAGAGCACATCCAGTCAATGAAATATTTCTTTTCTTTACAATTATGTCTAGTAGGATTTTGGGTGTGACAACAGAAGAATAACAGAGATCTACAAAAGACAAATTGCTTAGGAAGAAGTACATGGGGGTATGAAGTTGTGAGCACATCCTGATTAATAGGATCATCCCAACATTTCCAGTCACTGTGATAATATATACCATTAGGAAAAAAGCAAAGAGTGGAATCTGTAGGTTTGGCAGGTCACTAAATCCCAGAAAAATGAACTCATGCACTGTGGTATAGTTCTCCATGGCCATGGCTTCCTATATTTTGCAGGAAAAAGAAGGAAATATTTATGTTATAAGTATAATTTCCATATCCCTGGATCCCCAAGATTCTACCTACTCAGGCAACATCCCTAAAGCCCAGGAATGCAGAAGCTATTGTTTGTTTTTCCATTGGGTCACAAAGAGTCAGACACAACCTAGCAACTGAACAACAACTGGAATAATTGCAACATCGAGGAAGATGTTTGTCAGAAGCAAAGCAGAAAGGTTGAAAATTTCACTTTCACAATATGGAGCACTAAGTACAGTTCAGATGTACCTAGCCTGTAAATAGCTGGAAGCAACTAGTGAGTGCTTTATTTGCAATATTGAAGGTAGCTGATGCATCCAAAATGAACACCTGGGGTTGCTGGCAACACCATTTTATTTTTCAGATAGTCTGAACTAGAATTGAAATGGGAGGAAAAAATAGAAATGCATCAAGAGAAATGGTAAATTATGCTGCTGCAATTCTACTCGCGTCTGGCATAAAAACAGTACACATTTTCAAAACCTGGTTTTGAACCAAGATGAAAAAGAAGGTACAAAACAAAGATGTTTCACCTTTTTTTTGCCAATTCATCCCATCTAATGACAGAGGGCAGTGATGGGATCATTAAGGTAGAATCTTGGGATAGTTAGATAAATGCTGTTTTTAACTTACCAGTTCTCTTGTGCTCTGCTAGTTCTTTTTCCTCTTCCAGTTACTTTGAAATTCTTGTTTCACATTGCTGAGGAGGACACATTTGCTTATTGATTATTAAGAATGCCATTTCTGATTATATAAATGGAGGAAATGCCTGAAAAAGGGCATCATGAAGGTGACCTGGATTGACTCTTGAACTCTTTCTCTGCAATGGCTATATTGGAAGAGACTTTATATACCAAGTGACTAGACCTGGGGATTTTGACCTCCCAATGGAATGGATCTCTAATGGCAATTACAATTAGCTTAATAGCTTTAATGGTAGAAATTATTTCCACTGCAGTGTCATTTGAAGATTCACCTTCTGCAGAAGAATATTGTGTAAAATGTTGGTGCGTGAACAGTGATGATGGTGTATTGACCCAAGTCAGGGGCTTTCAGACTTCTTCAGGATGAAGATCCTGTTAGTTTAAAAAACCCTAGATTCTCTGCTCAAGAAGAAAAGGTCCAGCTAGAAAAAAAGCAAACGTTCTCCTCTAAGCAGAGGTGGGTTTCCGCTGGTTCTGACCAGTTCTGGAGAACCGGTAGTGGAAATTTTGAGTAGTTCGGAGAACCGGTAGTAAAAATTCTGACTGGCCCAGCCCTCATCTATGCTCTGTCTCCAGAGTCCCAGCTGATTGGGAGAAAATGGGGATTTTGCAGTAACCTTCCCCTGGAGTGGGGTGGGAATGGAGATTTTATAATATCCTTCCCTTGCCACGCCCACCAAGCCAAGCCAAGCCATGCCACACCCACCAAGCCACACCCAAAGAACTGGTAGTAAAAAATTTTGAAACCCACCACTGCCCCTAAGGCTTAGAAAAAAATACTATCAATGCTCCTGGCTGTGTTTAAGTGAACTTCCCCCCACCCCCAGGTCTATCAAGGAACTCACCAAGTTCTTTTTTTTTTTTTTTTATTCAAAAAGTTTTACAAAATTTTTTTTCCCCCTTCCCCCCCCTCCTCCCCCTCCCTTCGCAACCCCCCTCCCCCCCCGACTTCCCGGAACGAGCACAAGGTATAGTTAAAAATAAAACAAACATATGCTAAAAATTTTCGTCCCAACTTAATTATACCCCTACAATCATCAATTCCTAACTTCCCCAAAAGCAATCAAAATAATACATCATAATCATTCAAAACAGTCTGATAACTCTTAGTCTGATATCTACGTTGAATATAGTCAATCCATTTTTCCATTCCTTTAAGTATCTTTCTTGCGTATTGTCTTTCAAAAGGCTGATATCTTCGCCATCTCAGCCAAATTGGCAACTTTCAATATCCATTCTTCTATTGTTGGTACTTCTTTTTTCTTCCAATATTGTCCTATTAGTAATCTTGCTGCAGTTATTAGATTTAAAATCAATTTAGTCTCAATTACTGTACAATCCGTAATAATTCCCAACAAGAAAAATTGCGGCAGGAACTTTATCTTCTTTTTCAAAACATTTTGTAAAATCCACCAAATTTTTATCCAAAAGGCCTTTATGTCCTTACAAGTCCACCAAATGTGAAAATATGTAGCATCATCACAATTACATCTCCAACATTTTGCTTGCATTTCTGGATACATACACGATAATTTTTTAGGATCTAGATGCCATCTATAAAACATTTTATAAAAATTTTCCTCAGATTCTGTGCCTGCGTGAATTTAACATTTCTAACCCAAATTTTTCCCACGTTTCCAATAATATTGGCCCCTGAAAGTTTTGTGCCCACTTTATCATACAGTCCTTTACCAAGTCCCTTTCAGAATCTATTTCAAGTAACACATTATACAATCTCTTTATATGCTCCTGAGACTGATTTCTAATTTGCTTTACCAAATTTCCCTCGTTCTGCTCTATACCAATTTTCTGATCTCCCTTCCATCTAGCACGTAGTTGCTCATATTGAAACCAAGTATAATTTTTCCCTTCCTCTCTTAATACTTGCAGAGATTTTAACTGCAAATTACCTCTTTCAGTATACAAAAGATCTTTATATGTAATCATTTCCTGATTCTGTTCTATGTTTATATTTTCTACTGTATGTCTAGGACTTGCCCATATAGGAACCTTATAATTTAGTTTATAAGAGTATTTTTCCAAACACAGAAGGGCATTTCTTAGCACATGATTTTTAAAGGCCTTATCCACTTTTTGTCATAAATTAAATATGCATGCCATCCATATAGCAAATCATAACCTTCTATATTCAAAATTCTGTCCTCTGTTAAATTAAACCAATCACTTATTGCAGAGAGCAGCTGCTTCATAATATAATTTAAAATTAGGCATTTTAAACCTCCCTTTCCGAGAATCTTGAATTATTTTCATTTTAACCCTAGCTTTTTACCTTCCCATATAAATTTGTTAATTCCTTCTGCCATTCCTCAAGATTCTTATCTTTCTTAATTATTGGTATCATCTGAAAGAGGAATAAAAATCTAGGTAAAACATTCATTTTAATAGCAGCAATTCTCCCCAGCAAAGATAATTGCAATTTTTCCAAACAATCAACTCCTTCTGAACTTTTGCCATAAAACCTCATAGTTATTCTTATACAATTTCACATTTGATGACGTAATATAAACCCTAAGTACTTAACCTTCTTTACAATTTCAAATCCTGTTACTTCCTCTAGTTTTTCTTTCTGTTGTCTGGCCATATTTTTATTATCACTTTTTGTCTTTTCTGATTTACCTTAAACCCTGAGACATTCCCATATTGATCAATTATTTCCAACAAAGATTTACTAGAATTTATAGGGTTTGTTAAAGTAATCACCAAATCATCTGCAAAAGCTCTTAACTTATATTCATACTGTCTAACTCTAATTCCTCTATCTCCTTTACTTCTCTTATTTTATCCAATAATGGTTCTAGAGTTAAAATAAACAATAATGGTGATAAAGGACATCCCTGTCTTGTTCCTTTCGCAATCTTAAAAGGTTCTGTTAAGCTACCATTGATTATAATCTGTGCTGTTTGCTCTCCATAAATTGCCCTAATTATTCTTAAAAAACCATCTCCAAATTGCATCTTTTCTATTAATTTAAATAAAAAATCCCAATGCAATCGATCAAAAGCTTTCTCTGCATCGAGAAAAATAAATGCTGCTGGAATAAAATTTTTCTTTTCTAAGTACTCCAGTAAATTAACAATCTGCCTAACATTATTCCTCATCTGTCTCCCTTTTATAAATCCAGATTGATCATTATGAATTCTTCGCTGCAGAATCAACATTAATCTATTAGCTATTATTTTAACAAAAATCTTATAATCATTATTTAAAAGTGAGATTGGCCTATAATTCCCAGGTTTAGAACAATCCTGTTCCTCTTTTGGTATCAATGAAATAAAAGAGGTTCTCCATGAGGGGGGAATTCTCCTAGTTGTATCTGATTAAATAATTCCTTAAGTGGACCTAACATCTCATCCTGTAAATTCCTATAATAACTAACTGTAAGCCCATCCATTACCAGGAGTTTTCCCATTTTAATTGTTTAATTACCAAAATAATTTCTTCCGAGGTTATAGGCCGATTCAGTTCATCCGTTTGTTCTAAAGTTAAATTTTTAACCTTATATTCCTTCAAATAATTATCAATATCCCTATTCAATATATTATCTTTAAGATATAAATTTGTATAATATTCTAAAAAAGCTTTTTTAATTTTATCCTGTTGATATCTCTCTTTACCTTTATATTCTATTTTTCTATAGTACGTTGTTTTGTCTTTTCCTTAAAGTGTATGCTACCCCCCTCCCAGGTCTATTTGCGTTACTAAAAGTATTATGATAGGCATATTGTATATTTGTTGCCACCTGATCAGCCATTATCGTATTAAATTGATTCTGTAGTAACTTTATTGCATCTTTAAGTTTTTGATCATGTGGATTATGTATTAATAATTGTTGTTTCTTATAAATTTCCTCTTCTAAATACCTCGCTGTCTTTGTTGCTTATTTCTCTGTCTATTATTAAGATATATTAATACACCTCTCATAAAAGCTTTACTGCAGTCCCAAACCATTTCTATCGATGTTTCATTATTCAAATTATAATCAAAAAATTCTTTCATCTGCTTTTTACATTGATTTACATTATCCTGATATCTAAACAAATTTTCATTTAATCTCCAAGTTCTTCTACCTCTTTTCCATATTGCAATTCCATCCAAACAGGACTATGATCAGACAAACATCTTGGAAATATCTTAGTTTTCTTCACCCTAAAAAGCAAATCATTAGAAATTAAAATAAAATCAATACGTGAGAAGGATTGATGCCTATCAGAGAAAAAGTATAGTCTCTTTCCTCCAAATTCCGCAGTCTCCATACATCTCTTAACTCAAAATCTTCTATCATATCAAAAAAGGATTTAGGCAGCTTTGCATGTGCAGGTATCTTCTTGGAAGAAATTCTTTTGTCCTTTCGTGTATCTATTACTCCATTCCAATCTCCCAATATAATACACGATTTATAATCCCATAGATCAACTTATCATATAACATTCTATAAAATTTTTCTTGTTGCTGATTGGGTGCATATATACCAAGCAAGAGAGTCCTTTTGTTTCTATTGTAAGTTCAATAGCAATATATCTTCCGTGAATATCTGCCTCTATTAACTTGGCTGGTATATCTTTTCTCAAATAAACCACTATGCCATGTTTTTCTCCAAAGCTGAAGCAACAAAATGTTTACCTAACTTTGAGTTTATTAGGTACTTTTGATCTGATAATTTAATATGCGTTTCTTGTAAGCAAATAACATCATTTTAATTGTTTCAAATAATGAAATATTTTCTTCTCTTCTGAGCTGAGTTCAAACCATTGACATTCCAAGTCAAGATTTTATTTGCCATTACTGGGCTGCTGAAGCCTTTGAGCAATCAACTGAAGATCGCCCTCCGTATCTTCGGCCGTGCTCCTCCCACCGCTTCTGTAGCAGAATCCTGAACTTTACTTTGAGTTTGTTGCTCCTTTTCTTTACGCTTAAGGGCTCTCCTCGTCAGTCTTTGTTCTTGTGGTTGTTCCTCTGATGGTAACATCACTGGAATCACCTCAGCTTCCACACCCATTTGAGTCTCTTGAATTCTTTTTTCTATTATTTCTATTTCAAATTTCAGCACTGTAGAAAGAAAATCTTTGGCCTTAAGCACTGTGTCAATACGATATCTCCTTCCTTGATAATACACTGTCAAGCCAACTGGAACCTCCCATCTAAATTGAATCTGGTATTTCTTAAGTTCTTGTGTAAAAAATGTAAAGTCCTTTCTATCCCTTAACATCTTGGGAGGAATCTCTTTCAAAACCTTCAACTCCTGTTCTCCTATTTTCAAGTTTTTCTGAAAAGCAACTTGCAAAATTTGATTCCTCACTGTTCTTTTCAAAAAATAAACCACAATGTCTCTAGGAAGTTTCTTTTGCCTAGCAATCCAAGAATTAACTCTATAAATTTTGTCAATTTGATAAGCAACCTCTTGTGGATCAAGTTCAATAAATTCAGCCAGAGCTTCTGATAAAAATTTTTTTAAATCTTCCCCTTTCTCCTCATTCAAACCCCTAATTCTCAGAGCTCCTTCCATCATTCTATACTGCATCACCACCACTTGATCTTCATTTTATCCAATTTGATTTGCATTCCCCATTCTATTTTCTATTTGTTGATTTGACTGAACAATTTCTTGCACCTCCTCCTCCACCACCTCCAGTCTTTTGCCAAACCTTGAAAAGCCATCAAGATATCTTCTCTTATTTTTTATTATTCTCTTTTATTTCTTCTCTTATTTTCTCATTTTATCCATAATCTCCTTAAACCTTTCTTCAGACACTTTCCTTGCTCTTTAATCAGATCTTCTAAAGCTGGTTCAGAACCCTTCTGCCCTCAGTCTTAGGTGGTTTAGTAGCCATTTCAGTTTTAAAATTCACAAAATATAAGTCTAGAAACTTCTCTTCCCCTTTATGCCAATGTGGGCAATCTGCAGGACATCTTCAGTCAACTGTGTTTCATTTGTGGCATTCTAGCATGCTGAGATCATCTCACTGAGATTTGGCAGGAAAATGATTGACTTTCAGTGGTATGATTTTTGATAGGCAAATCTACTTTCCATATACTCAATCTCCCCCTGTAATGACCTAAAATCATGCTGCCAAACTTTGCACATGTCCTGGTGTGCAATTTTGTACCTTTTTAAATGATTAAAAACCTGGGGGCCCATAATCTGGCATTATATTATCAGTCATTTTATGTTTATGTTCATCTGTGTAGTTTTCTTGATAAAATACAGGAGTGGTTTTACCATTATTTTTGCCTGTGCAGCATGAAATGATATATTTGCTCTTGTTGCTAAAGGGATCATTTGTCTCCAGAATCTTCTTGTATCCCTATTTCCTGATACAGGGGCCTGCTTGCTTTGGCTTGGAAGCTGGGATGACTTTTACATCCTGGGTGACCCTTCTGGGAGGATACAGGTGGTCCTCAACATATGACCACAATTGAGCCCAAAATTTCTGTTGTTAAGTGAATCACTGCAGTTGATAAGTTAGCAACCCAGTTGTTAAGTGAATCACTGCAGTTGATAAGTTAGCAACCCAGTTGTTAAGTGAATCACTGCAGTTGATAAGTTAGCAACCCAGTTGTTAAGTGAATCACTGCAGTTGATAAGTTAGCAACCCAGTTGTTAAGTGAATCACTGCAGTTGATAAGTTAGCAACCCAGTTGTTAAGTGAGAAATTTGTTAAGTGAATCACTGCAGTTGATAAGTTAGCAACCCAGTTGTTAAGTGAGAAATTTGTTAAGTGAGAAATTTGTTAAGTGAATCACTGCAGTTGATAAGTTAGCAACCCAGTTGTTAAGTGAGAAATTTGTTAAGTGAATCACTGCAGTTGATAAGTTAGCAACCCAGTTGTTAAGTGAATCACTGCAGTTGATAAGTTAGCAACCCAGTTGTTAAGTGAGAAATTTGTTAAGTGAGAAATTTGTTAAGTGAATCACTGCAGTTGATAAGTTAGCAACCCAGTTGTTAAGTGAATCACTGCAGTTGATAAGTTAGCAACCCAGTTGTTAAGTGAATCACTGCAGTTGATAAGTTAGCAACCCAGTTGTTAAGTGAATCACTGCAGTTGATAAGTTAGCAACCCAGTTGTTAAGTGAATCACTGCAGTTGATAAGTTAGCAACCCAGTTGTTAAGTGAATCACTGCAGTTGATAAGTTAGCAACCCAGTTGTTAAGTGAATCACTGCAGTTGATAAGTTAGCAACCCAGTTGTTAAGTGAATCACTGCAGTTGATAAGTTAGCAACCCAGTTGTTAAGTGAATCACTGCAGTTGATAAGTTAGCAACCCAGTTGTTAAGTGAGAAATTTGTTAAGTGAGAAATTTGTTAAGTGAATCACTGCAGTTGATAAGTTAGCAACCCAGTTGTTAAGTGAATCACTGCAGTTGATAAGTTAGCAACCCAGTTGTTAAGTGAATCACTGCAGTTGATAAGTTAGCAACCCAGTTGTTAAGTGAATCACTGCAGTTGATAAGTTAGCAACCCAGTTGTTAAGTGAGAAATTTGTTAAGTGAGAAATTTGTTAAGTGAGAAATTTGTTAAGTGAATCACTGCAGTTGATAAGTTAGCAACCCAGTTGTTAAGTGAATCACTGCAGTTGATAAGTTAGCAACCCAGTTGTTAAGTGAATCACTGCAGTTGATAAGTTAGCAACCCAGTTGTTAAGTGAGAAATTTGTTAAGTGAATCACTGCAGTTGATAAGTTAGCAACCCAGTTGTTAAGTGAATCACTGCAGTTGATAAGTTAACAACCGGTTCTCTCAAAGTGGTGCGAACTGGCTGAATCCCACCACTGCTCATGTCCCTGTGACATCCGGGCTGGGCTATTGCATGGGGTATTGCTCTCTGTGGGGCTGCCCTTGAAGAGTATTTGGAAGTTTCAACTGATACAGAATGTGGCAAATGGGCAGCTTCTGGTGCTAGTTATTTGGCACATGTGATACCCCTGCTCTGCAAGCTGCATTGGCTTCCATTTGTTTCACGGTGCAATTAAGGGTTTAAAGTTTACATGGCTTAGGACTGGGTTACTTACAGGATTGTCTCTCTCCAATTGTTTCTACATCCTCTCCAATTGTTTCTACATTCTATATGTCAGTTTGGCCTAGGGGTTAAAGCACCAAGCTGGAAACCAGTACACCATGTATTTGAGACCTGTTTTAGGCATGAAAATCTGGCTGGGTGCCTTTGGGCCACTCACCCTTCTCTTAGCCCAACTCACTTCACAAAGTTTTTGTTGTGGGGAAAATAGGAGGAGGAAGGAGTAGTAAGTACATTGACTGCCTTGAGGTTTTGTTTTTTGTTTTTTTAAAATAAAATGAATAAAGATGGGATCTTTAAAAAAGAGCATCCTCATGTTCAGTGTGATGTCAGAGCAGGATGGAGATACAACTGCAGGGATGTCACAGAAGAAGTGCTTGATATGTTCCAGTTTAACTGTATTGTGGCATTTAGCACCAGAAAGAAATAGGATACAATTATCAAGAGAGTAAAAACTCATTCTGAGCCTCAATTTTCACCAGTTTCCATTTACTTTAACTGAGTCCCATTTGTCATTCACCCAATTTAAATTGATCCTTCCTGAACTCTTCACAACTTGGAGTTCTTGAATAATGTAGTATAATCGACAGACTTGGCTGGTTCATTGCTTATCCATAAATCAAAATCTTTTATGACATGCACCAGAGAGAGTAGCAGAAAGACTCTGAGTTAATTACATTGTGGTATTTTCTGTGCCAGCAGGCATAGCTATCATATGGCAAAAAAAGAAGGAGATGGTAGTTCTATCAGTAGGTCAAGTGGATGTTGCTGTGATACAGAAAGATCACAGTGGAAGATTTTGTTACCCGGTCTCTTTTAAGCTCTACTCAGTCAACATTCGGCAGTTGTTATAATCCATGATTCAGAGTCTGACTCTGACCTGGAATCTGACAATAATAATAATAATAATAATAATAATAATAATAATAATAATAATAATAATAATAATAATATTTTAATTTGTATAGCGCCCTTCTCCCGAAGGACTCAGGGCGGTGAACAGGCAGATAAAATATACATACATACAATAATTAAAAACATCCCTTAAAAAACTAATTTAAATGCCCAAAATATTAAAAAACGTACTTCCCCATAAAATCACAGAATTTAAAAAACCCATCCAATAAAAATAAGAATCAGGCTAGTCCAGCCATACGGAATAAATAAGTTTTAAGTTCGCGGCGAAAGGTCCTAAGGTCAGGTAATTGTCGAAGTCCGAGGGGAAGTTCGTTCCACAGGTGGAGCCCCACAGAAAGGCCCTCCCCTGGGGCCCAGTCGACACTGTTTGGCTGAGCACCTGAGGAGTCCCTCTGTGGGAACGCATCGACGATGGGAGATAGAAGCCGGCAGTAGACGGTCCCAGATAGCCCGGTCCTAAGCCATGGAGCGCTTTAAAGGTGGTAACCAATACCTTGAAGCGCACCCGAAAACAACAGGTAGCCAGTGCAGTCTGCAGGATAGGTGTTACATGGGAGCTCGAGACGCTCCCTCAATAACCCGCAGAGCCTTCTGCCTGAACTAGCTGAAGTCTCCGGTGCTCTTCAAGGAGCCCCATGTAGAGCATTGCAGTAGTCCAGGCGAGGTAACGAGAGCATGAGTGACTGTGCATAAGGCATCCCGGTCCAGGAAGGGACGAACTGGCGGATCAGGCGAACCTGGTAAAATGCTCTCCTGGAGACGGTCGCCAAATGGTCTTCAAAGGACAACCGACCATCCAGGAGCACGCCCAAGTTGCGTACCTTCTCCATCGGGCCAATGATTCCCCCGACAGACAGCCGCATCTGCAGCTGACTGTACCGAGTGCTGCATCCACAGCCACTCCGTCTTGGAGGGATTAAGTTTGAGTCTGTTCCTCCCCATCCAGACCATGGCCTCCAGACACCGGGACAGCACTCGACAGCTTCACTGGGTGGCCTGGGGTGGAAAAGTACAGCTGAGTATCATCAGCGTACAGTTGGTATCTCACCCCAAAGCCACTGATGATCTCACCCAGCGGCTTCATATAGATGTTGAACAGGAGGGTGAGAGATCGACCCTCGCGGCACCCCACACATGAGGCACCTTGAGTCGATCTAAAAACGTACTTCATAAAATCACAGAATTTAAAAACCCTAGATTCTCTGCTCAAGAAGAAAAGGTCCAGCTAGAAAAAAAGCAAACATTCTCCTCTAAGCAGAGGTGGGTTTCCGCAGGTTCTGACCAGTTCTGGAGAACCGGTAGTGGAAATTTTGAGTAGTTCGGAGAACCGGTAGTAAAAATTCTGACTGGCCCAGCCCTCATCTACGCTCTGCCTCCAGAGTCCCAGCTGATTGGGAGAAAATGGGGATTTTGCAGTAACCTTCCCCTGGATTGGGAAGGGAATGGAGATTTTACAGTATCATTCCCCTGGAGTGGGGTGGGAATGGAGATTTTATAATATCCTTCCCTTGCCACGCCCACCAAGCCAAGCCAAGCCATGCCACGCCCACCAAGCCACACCCAAAGAACTGGTAGTAAAAAATTTTGAAACCCACCACTGCCACTAAGGCTTAGAAAAAAATACTATCAATGCTCCTGGCTGTGTTTAAGTGAACTTCCCCCTACCCCCAGGTCTATCAAGGAACTCACCAAGTTCTTGTGGAATCCTAGAGTTTCCCAGAACACAATTTGGAAAACCCCAACCTTGTTAATTAATCCAGGTATTTAAACTCTGTTTTCCTGTAACACCTCATAGGTTATAATGGGTGGGTAATATAATGCACTGAAGTGATTTTCCCACTAGCAATTTATAGCACCCTCTTAACAAGTCATTATTAAAATGATGCAAATTATTTCTGAATTACCGTTATTTTGGCACCAATCAAAGAGGCTTTATGTTAGTAGTGCATACATAACCTAAGTCAAACAAGCAGTATGTTAGACTAAGTGGGGGGGAAAAGAAAGAAACTTATGGCTTGTCATGCTTTATAAATCAGTTTTAACCTCCATGGATTCTGAAGTCTGGCTTCATGAATCATATGGCAGCTGTGGGTAGAAGGTCCTTTGCATAGCTGTAGGTTTAATGTCAGTTGCTCCTATTCCTGGACTGGGGGACCCTGATCCCAGTCACTTATGTCCAGTGGTGGGATTCAAGTAATTTAACAACTGGTTCTTCGCCCTAATGATTTCTTCCAACAACCAGTTTGCCAAACTGCTCAGAAAGTTAACAACCGGTTCTCTCAAAGTGGTGCGAACTGGCTGAATCCCACCACTGCTCATGTCCCTGTGACATCCGGGCTGGGCTATTGCATGGGGTATTGCTCTCTGTGGGGCTGCCCTTGAAGAGTATTTGGAAGTTTCAACTGATACAGAATGTGGCAAATGGGCAGCTTCTGGTGCTAGTTATTTGGCACATGTGATACCCCTGCTCTGCAAGTGCATTGGCTTCCATTTGTTTCACGGTGCAATTAAAGGTTTAAAGTTTACACGGCTTAGGACTGGGTTACTTACAGGATTGCCTCTCTCCAATTGTTTCTACATCCTATGTCAGTTTGGCCTAGGGGTTAAAGCACCAAGCTGGAAACCAGTACACCATGTATTTGAGACCTGTTTTAGGCATGAAAATCTGGCTGGGTGCCTTTGGGCCACTCACCCTTCTCTTAGCCCAACTCACTTCACAAAGTTTTTGTTGTGGGGAAAATAGGAGGAGGAAGGAGTAGTAAGTACATTGACTGCCTTGAGGTTTTGTTTTGTTTTTTTAAAAAATAAAATGAATAAAGATGGGATCTTTAAAAAAGAGCATCCTCATGTTCAGTGTGATGTCAGAGCAGGATGGAGATACAACTGCAGGGATGTCACAGAAGAAGTGCTTGATATGTTCCAGTTTAACTGTATTGTGGCATTTAGTACCAGAAAGAAATAGGATACAATTATCAAGAGAGTAAAAACTCATTCTGAGCCTCAATTTTCACCAGTTTCCATTTACTTTAACTGAGTCCCATTTGTCATTCACCCAATTTAAATTGATCCTTCCTGAACTCTTCACAACTTGGAGTTCTTGAATAATGTAGTATAATCGACAGACTTGGCTGGTTCATTGCTTATCCATAAATCAAAATCTTTTATGACATGCACCAGAGAGAGTAGCAGAAAAACTCTGAGTTAATTACATTGTGGTATTTTCTGTGCCAGCAGGCATAGCTATCATATGGCAAAAAAAGAAGGAGATGGTAGTTCTATCAGTAAGTCAAGTGGATGTTGCTGTGATACAGAAAGATCACAGTGGAAGGATTTGTTACCCGGTCTCTTTTAAGCTCTACTCAGTCAACATTCGGCAGTTGTTATAATCCATGATTCAGAGTCTGACTCTGACCTGGAATCTGACAATGTTACTCCAGCTGAGCCTGTGCTTCAGGATGGTCAGTCTCAGGAATCAGGAAGCCAGGATTCAAGTGAGGATGATCAACCATGATAATCTCTTGTTCAGCTGGAGCAGTCAGATGACGAGGCCCAACCCCTAAGACTCAGGTCTAGGCAAATTGAGATGTGAGCAGAGCAACATGCCTCAATGAGGCTTCTCTCTAAACAGAGGGCAAGACGTATGTGACCGCAGCCAACTGGCTACAAAGATTTAAATAGCCTCTTTGCTTACAGTCTTGGTTGGCGATAACTTTTTGATTTCCTAGCTTTTGCATCTTATTCATGACTCTTGACCATTGGACCAGCTGACTACCTGATTTGGCATTCTATGACTCTTGGGTGATATTTGGACCATGCTATTGTTTCTTAGATTGTATTCTATTCTCTTCAGGCCCTTTCACTCACATTGCTGTCTGACCATTTTGCAACATGGGGATTATAGCGGTGTTGGATGCTTACCAAGGCAACTGTTAGATAAGTGGATAGAAGAGACTGAAGACAGGCTTCAACAACAACTCCTTTTTTTTAAAAATTTACATTTATATCCCGCCCTTCTCCGAAGACTCAGGGCGGCTTACAGTGTGTAAGGCAATAGTCTCATTCTATTTGTATATTTACAAAGTCAACTTATTGCCCCCCCAACAATCTGGGTCCTCATTTTACCTACCTTATAAAGGATGGAAGGCTGAGTCAACCTTGGACCTGGTGGGACTTGAACCTGCAGGCTGCTGTGTTTTAATAACAGGCTATCTTACAGCCTGAGCCACCACGGCCCAGTACAATCCAGCAGCCAGCCTCTCTGACAGCCAGCCCTTTTATAGGGAGCGGTCAAGAGGACTAGCCAATCACCTTCAAGCTCTTTTCCCACTTGAATAGCAGACCAGAGGGAAAACTTCGTTTGTCAATATCTAACAGCAACTGGGTTATTATTATTATTATTTATTCGATTTTTATACCGCCCTTCTCCCGAAGGACTCAGGGCGGTGTACAGCCAAGGTAAAACAAACAGTACAATATACAATTAAAAAACAAATTAAAAAACTTATTACATAATTGGCCTAAAAACTTTAAAATATATAAAACTAAAAACCCATTAAAAATTAATAATAAGAAATTAAAACCAATAAAAATTTAAGCCAGCCCCGCGCGAATAAATAAATGTGTTTTCAATTCGCGGCGGAAGGTCCGAAGGTCAGGTATTTGGCGTAAACCCGGGGAAGTTCGTTCCAGAGGGTAGGAGCCCCCACAGAGAAGGATCTTCCCCTGGGGGCCGCCAGCCGACATTGCTTGGCGGCCAGCACCCTGAGAAGTCCCTCTCTGTGTGAGCGTACGGGTCGGTGGGAGGTAATAGCAGGCGGTCCCGTAAGTACCCAGGCCCTAAGCCATGGAGCGCTTTAAAGGTAGTAACCAAGACCTTAAAGTGCACCCGAAAGATCACAGGTAGCCAGTGCAGTCTGCGCAGGAGCGGTGTTACACGGGAGCTACGTGAAGCTCCCTCTATCACCCGCACAGCTGCATTCTGGACTAACTGAAGCCTCCGGGTGCACCTCAAGGGGAGCCCCATGTAGAGAGCATTACAATAATCCAAGCGGGAGGTAACGAGCGCATGAGTGACTGTGCACAAGGCATCCCGATCAAGGAAGGGGTGCAACTGCCAAACCAGGCGAACCTGGTGGAAGGCCCTCCTGGAGACGGCCGTCAAATGATCTTCAAACGACAGCCGTTCATCCAGGAGAACACCTAAGTTGCGCACCCTATCCTTTGGGGCCAATAACTCACCTCCAACAGTCAGCTGCCGGCATCCACAGCCACTCCGTCTTGGAGGGATTAAGCTTGAGCCTGTTTCTCCTCATCCAGACCCGTATGGCTTCCAAGCACCGGGACAGCACTTCAACAGCTTCATTGGGGTGGCCTGGGGTGGAAAAGTACAGTTGAGTATCATCAGCGTACAGCTGGTATCTCACCCCAAAGCCACTGATGATCTTACCCAACGGCTTCATATAGATGTTGAACAGAAGGGGCGAGAGAATCAATCCCTGTGGCACCCTACAAGTGAGGCACCTCGCGGCCGACCTCTGCCCCCCTGTCAACACCGTCTGCGACCGGTCGGAGAGATAGGAGGAGAACCACCGATAAATGGTGCCTCCCACTCCCAATCCCCCCAACCGGCGCAGCAAGATACCATGGTCGATGGTATCAAAAGCCGCTGAGAGGTCTACTAGGACCAGGGCAGAGGAATAACCCCTGGCCCTGGCCCTCCAGAGATCATCCACCAACGCGACCAAAGCTGTCTCCGTGCTGTATCCGGGTCGGAAACCGGACTGGAACAGGTCTAGATAGACAGCTTCATCCAGGTATTGGGGTAGCTGCCGCGCCACAGCACTCTCTACAACCTTCGCAACAAAGCGAAGGTTGGAGACCAGACGATAATTACCAAAAATAGCTGGGTCCAGGGAGGGCTTCTTGAGGAGGGGTCTCACCACCACCTCTTTCAAGGCGGCAGGGAAAACCCCTTCCAGCAAAGAAGCATTTATAATCCCCTGGAGCCAGCCTCGTGTCACCTCCTGAGTAGCCAGCACCAGCCAGGAAGGACACGGGTCCAGTAAACATGTGGTGGCGTGGAGCCTCCCCAACAACCTGTCCACGTCCTCGGGAGCCACAGGATCAAACTCATCCCAAACAGACTCAACAGGACGTGTCTCCTCCCTCTCGCTTGGATCATCCCAATTTCGGTCCAGACCATCCCGGAGCTGAGCGATTTTATCGTATAGATAACCACTAAACTCCTCGGCACGTCCCTGCAAAGGGTCATCCCGCACCTCCTGATGAAGGAGAGAGCGGGTCACCCGAAACAGGGCGGCCGGGCGGTTATCTGCCGACGCAATGAGGGTGGAAGCGTAGGAACGCCTCGCCTCCCTCATTGCCACTAGGTAGGTCCTAGAATAGGACCTAACTAGTGTCCGATCAGCTTCGGAACGACTGGACCTCCAAGTATTCTCTAGGCGTCTTCTCCGGCGTTTCATCTCCCTCAGCCCCTCGGAGAACCAAGGGGCCGGACGAGATCTGCGCCAGGTCAGAGGCCGCAAAGGCACGACATGGTCCAAGGCCCCAGCTGCGGCCTGTTCCCAGGCCACAACTAGTTCCTCAGCCGAGCCGTGGGCCAGATCCTCAGGGAATGGCCCAAGCTTCGTCAGGAACCTCTCAGGATCCATCAGGCGCCTGGGACGGAACCAACGTACAGGTTCCGTCTCCCTGCGATGGTGGGTGGCGGTTCGGAAGTCCAGGCGAAGGAGAAAATGATCTGACCATGACATCGGTTCTTTTACTAAGTTATCTAATTCCAGATCATCATGACTTATAAGATACGGGAGATGAGGGAACATTAGACTATTAGTCTAGTGCAGGGATGTCCAAACTTGGCCCCTTGAAGAGTGGTGGACTTCAACTCCCAGAATTCCACAGCCAGCAACTTGCTCATATTTATAGCTCATGCTGGCTGGGGAATTCTGGGAGTTGATGTCCACCACTCTTCAAGGGGCCAAGTTTGGACACCCCTGGTCTAGTGATTTTGTCTTTTAATGGAGACACCTTTTTGATTTTGTCTTTTAATGGAGACATCTGAATAATAATGCTTTCCCTTTATGCCAATGTGGGCAATCTGCAGGACATCTTCAGTCAACTGTGTTTCATTTGTGGCATTCTAGCATGCTGAGATCATCTCACTGAGATTTGGCAGGAAAATGATTGACTTTCAGTGGTATGATTTTTGATAGGCAAATCTACTTTCCATATACTCAATCTCCCCCTGTAATGACCTAAAATCATGCTGCCAAACTTTGCACATGTCCTGGTGTGCAATTTTGTACCTTTTTAAATGATTAAAAACCTGGGGGCCCATAATCTGGCATTATATTATCAGTCATTTTATGTTTATGTTCATCTGTGTAGTTTTCTTGATAAAATACAGGAGTGGTTTTACCATTATTTTTGCCTGTGCAGCATGAAATGATATATTTGCTCTTGTTGCTAAAGGGATCATTTGTCTCCAGAATCTTCTTGTATCCCTATTTCCTGATACAGGGGCCTGCTTGCTTTGGCTTGGAAGCTGGGATGACTTTTACATCCTGGGTGACCCTTCTGGGAGGATACAGGTAGTCCTCAACATATGACCACAATTGAGCCCAAAATTTCTGTTGTTAAGTGAGAAATTTGTTAAGTGAGTTTTGTCCCATTTTACGACCATTCTTGCCACAGTTGATAAGTAAATCACTGCAGTTGATAAGTTAGCAACCCAGTTGTTAAGTGAATCTGGCTCCCCCATTAACTTTCCTTGTCAGACAGTCACAAAAGGTGATCACATGACCTTGGGTCATAGCAACGGTCATAAATATGCCAAGCATCTGAAATTTCGTCACATGATCATGGGGATGCTGCAAAGGTCATAAGTGTGAAAAACGGTCACTTGTTTCATTGCCGTTGTAGCTCTGAACGGCCACTAAATGAGCTGTTGTAAGTTGAGGACTATGTACGTGCCTGGCATAAACTCCTGGAGTTGTCTGCTCTTCCCTCCTAGGAACATTCCCCCCACCCCCCACATACAATGAAGCAGCATATCTATAATGTAAGGGGAATCATTCTCATATAGAACTCTAAAACACTTCTTACAGTATTTCCTTCCTTCAGTTTCCTTCAAAATAATTTCATAATTTTAAATTTGAATTCCTAGAAGCTTCTTGTTTTTCCCTCACTACCCACTATCCCATTCCCCCTCTCCCCCCCCTCTCTCCATCCAAATCAGTGCACTTTTGCCTTTCTTTATCATAACGATTCCTTGTTTTATTTCAGTTCATGTTTTTTCTCTTTATATACCTTTATGTATCTTTCATTGCTTTTTTTTTGCAGCAATGGTTCTTTTGTTTGCATGTTTTTCTTAGCCACAGCTTCTTTCACTTTCTCATTTTACACAGTCTTTTTTGTATCTTCCAGAAGCATAATTCCACGCAATCTTTTATTTAAGCCGATATTTAAAAGTTAACATTCCTCCCTTCTCTACTGTATCATTTCAAAATAATAAGTTATGCCTTGGATATACAGCATGATCCTCTATGCAGATGCTTTCTTGGAAGAAAGTCACCCTGTTCGGTGCTCAGTGCAATTTTTAATTCTCAGTATGATTTATTATTTTTTTAAATTTATTTACATTTATATCCCGCCCTTCTCCGAAGACTCAGGGTGGCTTACAGTGTGTAAGGCAATAGTCTCATTCTATCTGTATATTTACAAAGTCAACTTATTGCTCCCCCAACAATCTGGGTCCTCATTTTACCTACCTTATAAAGGATGGAAGGCTGAGTCAACCTTGGACCTGGTGGGACTTGAACCTGCAGTAATTGCAGGCAGCTGTGTTTTAATAACAGGCTTCTTACAGCCTGAGCCACATCGCGGCCCTGTATGAGGAAGTGTTATGCCTGAGCAGAAACCCATTTCTTTCTCACTATCCTTTTCAGCGCTTCCTTCACCTCCTTATTCCTTAGGCTATAGATGACAGGGTTTACCATTGGAATCACTACTGTATAAAAGACAGCAGCAACTTGGTCTTGTGCTTCAATGTCACTTGAGGAAGGCTTCAGGTAGATGAAAAGAATTGTGGTGTAGAATAAGGTAACAGCCATCAAATGGGAGCCGCAGGTAGAGAAGGTCTTCTTCCTTCCCCCGCTTGAGTGGATTCTTTGGATAGCAGTGATAATGTAGATGTAAGAGATAAGGATGATGAAGAATGAACACAGTCCTATCAGTGAAGAGATGACAAAAAGCAGAATCTGGTTGAGTTGTGTGTTTGAACAGGCGAGCTTCAAAATTAAAGGTACATCACAAAAAAAATGGTTTATGACATTGGAGCTGCAAAAGGGAAGGCGAAAGGTAGTGTTTGTGTGTACCATGCCATTGGCACAACCCACAAGGTAGGAAGCCAGCACCAGGCAAATACAAACCTTCTTGGACATGACCGTAGGATACAATAGTGGGTTACAGATGGCCACATAACGGTCATAGGCCATAGCAGCTAACAGGAGACATTCTACACTTGCAAACACAGCGTAGAAGTAAAACTGAGCAGCACAACCAATGAAAGAAATGGATTTCTTTTCAGCCAAGAAATTCACCAGGGTTTGAGGGACAATGACAGTAGAGTAACAGAGATCTGAGAAGGACAGGTTGCTAAGGAAAAAGTACATAGGTGTTTGGAGATGGGAGTCAAGACGAATCAGTGCAATCATCCCTAGATTTCCTAAAAGAGTGATCACATAGATGGCTAGAAACACCACAAAAAGAGAGGTGCTGAGCACTGGATTATCTGTGAATCCTACAAGGATGAATTCTGACACTGTGGTTTGATTCCATTGGGCCATGGCATTAGTTCAGTAAGCCTGTAAGACAAAGAAGAATGTCAGGTCCAGAGGACACAGCAAAATCCAATGCAATGCAATCCTTTACTTGCTTACCCCTAATGGGCAGAAGGTTGCTAAACCAGCTATAAACTTCTAACTGAATAGATATACCCTGAAGGATTCTAGGACAGTGGTTCTCAACCTTTAGAGTGCTGCGACCCCTTTAATACAATTCCCCACGATGTGGCGACCCCAACCGTAAAATGCGCCTCAGCAGCCGCAGAGGGGGAAAAAAAGCGGCAAACTGTTTTTTTGAATTTATCGCGCCTGTATTGGCTAGCATAACATAACATAACATAACATAACATAACATAACATAACATAACATAACATAACATAACATAACATAACATAACATAACATAACAGGAAGGGACCTTGGAGGCCTTCTAGTCCAACCCCCTGCCCAGGCAGGAAACCCTACACCATCTCAGTCAGATGGTTATCCAACATTTTCTTAAAAATTTCCAGTGTTGGAGCATTCACAACTTCTGAAGGCAAGTCGTTCCACTTATTAATTGTTCTAACTGTCAGGAAATTTCTCCTTAGTTCTAAGTTGCTTCTTTCTTTGATCAGTTTCCACCCATTGTTTCTTGTTCTACCCTCAGGTGCTTTGGAGAACAGCCCGACTCCCTCTTCTTTGTGGCAGCCCCTGAGATATTGGAACACAGCTATTATGTCTCCCCTAGTCCTTCTTTTTGTTAAACTAGACATACCCAGTTCCTGCAACCGTTCTTCATATGTTTTATCCTCCAGTCCCCTAATCATCTTTGTTGCTCTTTTCTGCACTCTTTCTAGAGTCTCAATATCTTTTTTACATCGTGGCGACCAAAACTGGATGCAATATTCCAAGTGTGGCCTTACCAAGGCATTATAAAGTGGTACTAACACTTCACGTGATCTTGATTCTATCCCTCTGTTTATGCAGCCCAGAACTGTGTTGGCTTTTTTAACAGCTGCTGCACACTGCTGGCTCATATCTAAATGGTTATCCACTAGGACTCCAAGATCCCTCTCACAGGTACTACTATTGAGCAAGGTACCACATATACGGTACTGGTGCATTTTGTTTTTTTGGCCTAAATGTAGAACCTTACTTTTTTCACTGTTGAATTTCATTTTGTTAGATAGCGCCCAACGTTCAAGTCTGTCAAGATCTTTCTGTAACTTGAGCTTGCGATTGCCTTGAGGATGGAGGCATTAAAGCAGAGACTCCTCCCCTATTAAGTTTATTGCGCCTGAAGCCAGATTAGGCTAGCGATTGGGAGTGATTGCAGCTGGCTTGAGAGGGAGACATCAGAGCAAAGATTTCTCTCTTTTTTAATTCATCACGCCTGAAGCCAAATTCGGCTAGTGATTTGAAGAGCCTGCAGCTGGCTTGTAGAGTCAACCATTGGAGCGCGATTCTTTGACTCGCAAGTATACTTCCCATATTTCCAATGGTCTTAGGCGACCCCTGGCAAATCGTCATTCGACCCCCAACGGGGTCACGACCCACAGGTTGAGAACCGCTGTTCTAGGATGAAGCTACCCCAAACCTCTTCCCCCCCTCCCCCCAGGACGGCATACACTCTTAATTTGGGCTTCTCCCTGACGGAAAGTATTCCTTCCTCCTTTTGAAAGCTTTCTGATGTCAAAGCTCCACTATTTCTCCAGGCGCACATTCTACACAAAAATGGACTGACTCATACTGCTGTAAATCTAAAAAATGTTAAGAATAGCTTAAAATATATAGCTATTATTATTGCTCATTCTCTTTTATGCTCCTTTTTGTTGCAATTTATTAGATATGTTAAAACAACCTAGGGACACATATAATAATTAAAGATGTAAATGTGATGCTGAATTATACTCCAGATACATGGAATCTAACATTTTATGAAGAATTGAGCAAAGAAAATTGTCCTATAGAGATTTTTTTAAAAAGTATGCTCCTGGTATTAAACTATAGTATTGATAGATGGGTTCTTTTATCACTTTTGAACATGTCTTTATATTGTGCAAATAAAAAGATGGAACACCATGTTTCCATATGGTCTAGGTTTAATATGTTAATGAATTTAGTTATTGCAATATTAATATTATATGGCTCATTTTTCCCTTCAGTTTTAGTTCATGCTAATCACTATTTTGTATATGTTTTTCTGATTGTATTACCACAATTTCATTATTATTAGGATATACATATTACAAAATAAAAAAGTACCCTCCCCCCAATATGAAATAAATCTTTGCAGGTCTGTCTACATTGTAGAAAATATCAAGACCAAAAAGCATATGTGGAAAAATCAAAGGGCTCACACCCACCATAATACTGGCACAAGCACATAGTGGAAATAAATAGATAAACAAACTTCGACCAATTTGATTTTGAAAAATTTTAGAACACAGCTGCCACTTGTGAATTTTTAACATTTAAATGTTTGAAAATGCATTGCACTTGAAATGAAGAATGTTGTTAGAAACATACTATCAAGGGAAGCTTTACTGTGTTTAGATTGTGCTTAATGAACTCCTATTAGAAGCTTTTAACATTTTATTTAAAAAATCATTACTAGTGAATAGGGTAGAAGATAATGCATTCTTTTTGCTTAAAGCTATCCCAACAGGTATCACTATAGCCTGGGGTGAAATCCAGCAGGTTCTGACAGGTTCTGGAGAACTGGTAGCGGAAATTTTGAGCAGTTCAGAGAATTGATAGTGGAAATTTTGAGTAGTTCGGAAAACTGGCAAATAGCATCTCTGGCTGGCCCCAGATGGGGTGGAAATGGAGATTTTGCAGGATCCTTCCCCTACCATGCCCATCAAGCCATGCTCACCAAGCCACGCCCACAGAACCGGTAGTAAAAAAAAATTGGATTTCACCACTGCTAAAGCCTATCTATCTGCTGCCTAAAAGAAAAAGGCACCAAAAAGCATTTCTCTTCAATTGATGTGTGCTGTTATATCAAGGTTCAAATATACCTGCAGACCACACAAAACTTTTGCAGTGTGAAGAAAAGAAGACTGAAGGAAAACACAATGTATATGCTCAAGTACATTCAAGAAAATGCAGAGAAAACGTGCAGGAACTGCTTCTCATGCGGAAACTAAGAGCCCAAGTAACTAGTGGAAATTGCAGTTATCTGGAACAGTCAAACCATGAAAATCATCCATTTCTGGAGGTTTTAAAGAAGGGGTTAGACAGCCACTTCTCAATGGCTGAATTGGTATTTTTGCATATTGCAGAAGGTTGGATTAGATTATCTGTACGGCCCCTTCCAATTTTACAGTTATGTTACTCTATGAAAATTGCCCATACCTAACCTCATCTGAAGATATAGATGGGCAAACCATTTCTTGTAGGCATTGGATGGACTCCATTGCTTACAGTGGAGTCCATCCCTCTACAATCCCCCCACAGTGCAAACCCCTACAATCATTCCTGCTGTTTTGTGATGGCACATATTCTCTCCCCCCCCCCAATCACAGGTAGAGCATATGTTAAATCTTGCAGCTTAATCTTTCCCTATCAATGACAAAGGAGGTGGGGGGAAATCCATTTTAAAAAGAACGTGCAGCTTTTGACTGGAGAAATATTTTCTGCTATTATGGAATCAGCCACAGATGCCGCAGCCAGGGCACAATAGCTTGCTCTCTAAGAAAGGATGTTAATATTTACCTTCCTCTGAGGAAGATGTTGGGTGACATCTGAGACAGCTGGAACTTATTCAGAGCAACAGAAACCATTCATAAGTGTTCTTATGATGAATTGTAATATCTCTGTGTACTCTTTTATTTTGATTGTACCTGTGGAGAGAGATATTTGCTCCAGTTCTGAATGAGTGATGTTTGAAGCCAAAACTTATCTATCACATGAATTATAACTGAGTATGAAATATGTTGAGAAGGGTCTTAGCTCCTGCCTTTTGCTTATCTCATTATAAATCAGTGGAACTACTTTGGAACATGTTTCAGAGGGGTTGTCATGCTAATCCAGTGGTTCCCAACCTTTTCTTGTTTGAGGCACAACCTTTTCTTGTTTGAGGCACCCTTGGAAAGCCTTTCAAAAGTTCCCGGCACCCTTATAAGGAAATAGATATTTAAAATCTCTGTAGCTCAAAAGTTCCCGGCACCCTCAAAAGATCTCACGGCACCCCTTAGTGCCGCGGCACACTGGTTGGGAACCACTGTGCTAATCCATTCTAGAAAAAACAACAGGTAAGTCTTTAGAGCAAGTAAGCGCTGAGGTGCAATGTGAGTTCTGACAAACTGTTACTCATTGTTGCCTGGTCTTTTACAGGTTTCTGTTCATTTTTTTTAAGCATTGCATTTTTTTTTCATCTGAGAGATCTCATAGGAAGCCTCTGAAAAGTCTGGTGGCATGACAACAATTTAGCATGGAATAACAGGAGCTAAACATTCAGACTGCTGTGTAACGTAATTATTTCATAAGTTTAAGGAATTGCAAAGTTTGTGACATTGTTCAAATTATATTTTTAAAGTAATATTTTGCAAAGACTTACTTATTCACAGAAAATTGAGACTTGTAAGGAATCAAACCCTCATCTAAACTTGTTTAAAACTAATGTTGAGATAGATTTCTTTTTAAATAGGTATGTTGTAATTGTTATTGAAAATATCGAAGAGCAAGACTTTGGACTTTACTCTTGTCTCCTCATCTCACATTCCTTCAGGCCATCCCTGATTCATTTCAAGTAAAGAATTAAGACTGGAATTTGGAGTAGATAGTTCTGGGATTGTGAAGGATTTTTTCTCCAATAATGCCATGAACCCACAGTTGGTTCAAAATATTTTGCCTCTTGAGACAAAGAAGAAAACAACATCTCTTCTTCCATTCCTTCTACAAGACTGAACTGAGCTGACAGTAGAATGTTTAACATTGACATGAGAGCAATATTTCCATCACTCTTGCAGGCACTATACTAATTTTGAATCCATGGTCAGATTTCAGGCTATAACATTCTCTCCTTCAATATCTTACTAATGCTTCCCTGGAGGAACTACAGCACTTTGTCCAAAGAGAGGACTAGTTTTATATTAATTTAGCAAAAAATCTTACAAGGTAAATATTTTGAAAAGGTGGCCCTTCTAATAATAAAGAAGACATCAATTATTTAGTGAGAGAATCTAAAACCACTTTTTGAAGCTCTACCTCTTTACATAGGACATGTTTTTGTTTGATCTCTGGCCAAGGGAAAGCAAGCACTGATGTGGACACAAGACACCAAATGTACTCTGCATAATCCTGAAAGTGAGTTTATAAAGTAGAACTTGCCGTTTTTGAAAGCCAGTAGCGTTACTCATGTTTTAACCATTAAAATAGCCCTTAACTATCTTCTATAAACATTAGAACATTATAGAAAAGAAAACATTCGTCTACAGCATATAAAGAGAATTTGTATAAGATGTTTTACAGGTGGCATTTGTCCCTGACAAGAATTGCAAGAATGTTTAAGGATAAATCCGAAAAATGTTGGAAGTGTCATCAGACACCTGGATCATATTACCATATGTGTGGACATGTGTCGAAGCAAAAAGATATTGGACTAAGATGCACACGTGGTTGGAGAAAATGATTAAAAGACACATAGACTTTAAGCCAGAAGTCTTTCTGTTGGGAATTATTCCTGAGATATATACTAGAGATGTAAAATATTTGACTGTGAATATTATTACAGCAGTTAGGATTTGTTTGCTAAAAATTGGAAAAATGAGAAATTACCTTTGCAAGAGAAAAGTAAACATTCAAACAGAACTTTGAATAAAACTGTGTCAGTTTCATGGAAAGAATAGCTGTTGCTTAAGAATGCATGGATTTATTAACAGAACTGTGCTAAAGTCCAATGGTATTATTTCTCTCAATGCTTTTGGGAAAGGAAGGGTAACAGTCATTTTCTCTTCACACTTTGAAATAAAATTAATTTATCCCAATAAGGCAATAAAGGCAAATGTTATCACTCTTTTTTTAAAAAAAAAATGCGGATGGAATTTCAGTAGGTGTTTCTTTCCTCACCAATGTAGGAGAAATAGCACCTGCCAATATTCTATACCACTTCATTTTTGCAACCTGGCATCCTGAATTCCACTTGTATCTCAAGTTCTTTTATCAAAGACCCTGGCCAAATGACAGAAATGAAGGTAGAATTTTGCAATGCTCCTGTGCTGCAAATTAACTCTGAACCAATTTTAATTGTTTGGGTAGGAAATAACACTTCCCAAGCACAATATAAAACATCCAAAAATCTAACGGGGAATCTGCCTTCAATGCATGCTGTAAATTCTCCTATCTTTCATTCCATCCTATGGATGAGGAAAAGGAGATTGTCTGTTTGATTAGGTTCTTCTTTTAGAGTAAATTAGCATCAGTTTACACTTACCATTTATGTCACAGCTTGTCCCTTTTTTTTTGCTTTTGATAGAGAGTCTCATAAATATTTACAACAATTCTGGGCCTACCCTCTTTCTTTTAATATTAAATCTATGGAAGGACATATTTCTTTTCTTCTATATCCTCCTTTCTGCTTTAGCTCTGCCACTACATCTCACTAAGAACAGCTTTGGAGATCCTCCTTATTTATGGGCTTTTATCATTAGAGACAAATCTTTATATGGTGGATTTGTGACTGGGTCCTCCTCCCTGAGGATCGCCTATTCTCAGCAGCACAGATGAAGGAATGATGGCTATTAATTTGTTTATTTCAGAATGAAATAAATACAAAGCGAATGCTGCATCTATATTTAGACCACAGAGAAATATAGACTGCTTATTCTCAAGCTGAATTAATTTAGTTGTGACCAGGATCAATTTAAGGAATTTGGAAACCCAATGTAATTGCCAACCCTGCAAGGTACACCAGATATGAAAATGAAAACCACAAGAAGAATGCAATAATATTTTATTGATAGTGTATAGTAACAGAATCTTACAAGTTTGACTGTGCTTTTCCTCAATGGTGGGATTCAAGTAATTTAACAACCGGTTCTCTGCCCTAATGGTTTCTTCCAACAACCAGTTGCCAAACTGCTCAGAAAGTTAACCACCGGTTCTTCCGAAGTGGTACGAACTGGCTGAATCCCACCACTGCTTTTCCTCCTTTCCCTTTTGTACCCAGGGTCTCAGGGTACTTCTTAATACTCTTTCTACTCCCAACACTTAAGGAATGCTTTTGTATTTGTTGCTTACGTAACAGTTTCAGTATGTTTGCTTCAGAATGACTTCCCTGGCTTTCTATACCACCCAACACGCAACCCTAGTGTGATACTGCAGAAGGGTTCTTCCAAATGAGATGGAAACAATAGTAGGTTTGCTTGCATTGACAAACTAACTTGGGAACACGCCTCATATAGTAAAATCCTACTTAGAAGAAGTATGCCATTGGTCTGATCTATGCATTGTCTAAGACTGGGGACTTGTCTTGCTTCAAACTCCTTTTGGCCTGATTTTTGTGTGGCCAAGATGCATCCCGCTTAGCCCTATACTTGAACTTGACCCCTTGAAAATCTTTTTAGCCCAGAGACTAACATAAAGCTGCCTTGGCCAGCAGGTAGACTGGACTTTTCAATTGGTCTGTGACAAATATGAAGCACTTTCTCAGGAGTAGAGTGACAAGGACAGGCAGTGTTTCTCCGCCCCATTTTTGCATGTCCATAAGTAACATCTTAATGCTACAAGCTCTGCTTTTCTGGGCTACAGTGTAGCTACATGTTATGACTCCTGAAACTGGCACTAGTTGTGATTCAGGATAGTCAACATCAGGGGTGAAATCTAAAAATTTTCCCTACCGGTTCTGTGGGCGTGGCTTAATTGGTGGGCATGGCTTGGTGGTCAGATGACTGGGTGGGTGTGGCCAATAACAATAAATAATAAAAATAATAAACAAAGTATAAAAAAACAATAAGAGGTACCAAAAACCAACTTTCACACTTTACACACACACAACACAACACAACACAACACAACTGACTCACACACAATGTAAAAGCAGCTGCACTTCACACTTCACACAGCCACAAAAAGCTCAAAAACCAACTTTCACACTTTACACACAACACAACACAACTGACTCACACACAATGTAAAAGCAGCTGCACTTCACACTTCACACAGCCACAAAAAGCTCAAAAACCAACTTTCACACTTTACGCACACACAACTGACACACACATACACAAAATACCACATACAGCTTTCTGAGATTTTGTGTGTTTGTATAGTTAGAGTGAAACACTACAGAAACACACCAAATCTCAGAAAGCTGCACAAATATTTTATTTTATTATTTTATTTTATTTTATTTTATTGTGGACTTCAATTCCCAGAGTTCCTCAGCCAGACAGCATTAATCACTCAGTGGTGAAATAGATTAGCTAAATTTAGATTAGTTCACTGTAGTGCTAAAAGGGAAACTGGGGCTTTCCAGCTGTGAGAAAAGCCATGAGGTCGATCAGTAATCAGGTAAGTGGCTTAGACTCTTTTAAAAGGAGTTTTTCTACATGTTTTCTACAGAAAACATGTTTTTTAAGGTTCTGCTGATGAGGAACTCAGGTGAGATCCCCAGAGTAGCGTTTAAATTTTTTTTTTAAGTTTAAAGGCTGCCGATCGCAGCTGAGGGGTGGGATCCTCAAAGGCTTTTTTTTTTACTTTTAAAGACAGGTTTCGGCTGAAGCAAAACCTTCTTTTAAAAGTAAAAAAAAACCCTCTGCTGATGGTGGGGCTAAGCAGAGGCAGGGGGGCGGGGCCAGGGATTTTTGCTACCGGTCCTCTGAACCAGCAGCCGCCATCGCTACCAGATCGCGCGATCCGGTCCGATCCCGGAGCATTTCACCCCTGGTCAACATGTTCACTTCATATGTGGTTGCTCACTGTGAACTGAACATTTTACTACGTGAGCTCTTTAACAAATTTCTTCCACATTCTCATTCCTTTTCTAGAAACTTAAGAACTGACTATGATATCAGACTACTGTACATTACAAATATTTGAAAAACAAAGGGAAATTGACAGAAATATTACTGTGATATTCCTGATTCGCCAGTTGCGCCCCTTCCTTGACCGAGACGCCTTACGCACAGTCACTCACGCCCTCTTCATTTCCCGCCTGGACTATTGCAATGCTCTCTACATGGGGCTCCCCTTGAAGAGCACCCGGAGGCTCCAGTTAGTCCAGAATGCGGCTGCGCGGGTGATAGAGGGAGCACCGCCTTGCTCCCATATAACATCCCATATGCTCCCATATAACACCCATCCTGCGCGGTCTACACTGGCTACCGGTAGTCTTCCGGGTACAATTCAAGGTTTTGGTTACCATCTTTAAAGTGCTCCATGGCTTAGGACCGGGATACCTTCGAGACCGCCTTCTTCCACCGATTGCCTCCCAACGACCCGTGCGCTCCCACAGAGTGGGCCTCCTCAGGGTGCCATTGACCAAACAATGTAGGTTGGCGACCCCCAGGGGGAGGGCCTTCTCTGTGGCAGCACCAGCCCTGTGAAACGAGCTTCCTCCAGGATTATGACAACTCCCCGACCTCCGGACCTTCAGACGTGAACTGAAGACTTTATTATTTCAGCATGCTGGACTAGCCTAAGAATAAAATGTTTTAACTAAATTTTAAGGGTTTTTTTAATGGGTTTTTATCGTTTTTAGTGATTTGGCCATGATAATATTTAGTTTTAATTGGGTTTTTAATGCTTATTTATTATATTGTTTTTAATATGCCTGTGAACCGCCCTGAGTCCTACGGGAGATGGTACGGTATAAAAGTATGATAAATAAATAAATAAATAAATAAATAAATAAATAAATAAATAAATAAATAAATAAATAAGTGATTACATGGGAAATAACACACCAGTGACAGAATTCATACTCACTGGATTAACAGAGGACTCACAGTTGCAGCTCATCATCTTTGGGGCATTTTGGGGCAGCTCATCATCTTTGAGGCATTTTGGGGCATGCCATCACCCTGGTGGGAAACCTAAGCATGATTATGTTAATCAGGATCAGTCCTTCTCTCCACACACCAATGTACTTTTTTCTTAGCAGCTTATCTTTTTTGGATATTTGTTATTCCTCCCGTGTCACTCCAAAATTCCTATTCAATCTTCTAAAAGAAAAGAAGATTATTTCCTATGGGGGTTGTTTAACTCAGCTTTACTTTTATAGTCTATTGGCCACCATAGAGTGCTATCTCCTAGCTGTGATGGCCTATGATCGCTACGTGGCAATCTGCAGTCCTCTACTCTATTTCATCACAATGTCCCAAAGGAAGTGTGTTCAGCTGATAGCAGTTGCCTACATTGCTGGGATCATTAATGCTTCCATTCACACAATGGCTGCATCTAGACTGTCCTTCTGTGGCCCAAACCTCATTAAGAGTTTTTATTGTGAGGGCCCTCCCCTTCTTGCTCTTTCCTGCTCAGATGTCAGTCTTAATTATCTCTTGGTTTTTATTCTTGTTGGCTTTAATTTAATAACAACAAGCATGACTGTTCTCAACTTCTACACGTATATCCTGGTCACCATTTTAAAGCTCCATTCTGCTGCAACCCATAGGAAAGCTTTCTCCACTTGTACATCTCACCTCATGGTCATCATCATTTTCTATGGATGTCTCAGCTTTATGTATGTACGGCCAAGCTCTAGGCAGAGTTATCACCTAAACCAAATGGCCTCTGTGTTCTATGTAGTGGTGACCCCCATGCTCAACCCATTAATCTACAGCATGAGGAACCAGGAGGTAAGAGGTGCCTTCAGAAATATCCTAGAAAGGAAATTTCATGTTCAACAGATATATATTTGAAAACTATTGCTCTTTGCCAAAATTTAGGTTTAGAGAACAGCTGTTCTAGTAGAAAAAGTTTAACTATTGTGTGTCATTAGTTGTTGCATTTGTTTTATTAAGGCCATCTGCAAATTGGTCATGTGTGCATTTTCTTGATGCTGATGTTTCAACAATGCTGCTTCCAGATACTGAGAGGATAGGGGATCAGATGTTATTCCTGAAATTCCGTTCCTTGGAAGAGGGTATGAGACTTGCAAAATTGATGTCAGCATTCCCAAATAGAGCAGACTGGAAGCACGACCAGAGGAGCTAATTTGACATTATTGTAAGGCTATATTACCAGAATCTTGCATGCCTGACAGTATAAATTTCCCACTGTTTTTTTTATACCCTACAAAGTTAGCGGGTTTCCTTTCTGAGTTTCTTTGCCCAGTATGCATCTGTAGGCTATATCCTCTCTTATCTGATCATTCTCTATGCAGAATCTCTTCCTCCTCCCCATCTTCCACTGACATTCCCACACAATGTTACAGTGAAGTTTCAGTTACAGATTTCAGATTTTACTTATTTAACTAATTTATACATTCAGTCAAATGAGTGTGCATCTTCAATAAAAAAATATTCTGTTTCAAAGAATGGGAGTAGGAACTGAAAAAAAAAATGATTCCAGGGGATATCTGACAACATCACTTGGAGGTCCAAGGTTGAGATATAGACTTGAGCATCATCAGCATCCTGACGATACCTTGTCCCATGCCAATGTATGACTTCATGCTCTGGTTTATGTAGGTGTCAATCAGGAATGGAAAAGAACTGAATTCTGAGGCACATCACAAAGTAGATCTCTTAGGCAAGATCTCTCTTTCTCTCATTCTTCACCCACAATACTAACTGAAAAGGCCACAAGGAAACAGGAATGCCACTGCAGAACTGATATTGAACACTTACATCCTTGAGCTCCCATGAGTTACCATGTTGGTGGAATTCGACAAGGGATCACAGAGGGTGAGAAAGGTGCACCACCTCAATCATGGTCCCATCACACGTTATGAACAAGCATGACTAGTGATGTTTCTATACAGTGTTCAGGTGTTAAACTTGACTTGAAAGGAATCCTGATAATCTGCTTCATCCAAACACCTTGGAGTTGCTAGAAATTATCCAATGCAATTGAGCCTAATGATGATTTACTGAAATGGTAAAGATCCCAAAGTCTCCAAAAGGGCAGGTGCACCAAACTTCAGTCAAGAAAAAATTTCCCACATGATACTTTCTGGGAGACCTTTATCAACCAGGAGCAGCATGGATATAAAATGCCAGTGGACACACCCACAGCTCACAAGAACCCAGTCACTTTCTCAGGGCCCAAAGTACAAATTCTCGGTTCTCACCAAATAATCACAAAAGATTGTGCCTCAGCCAACTCCACAGGATCTGCATTTTTCATCAGAGTTCAACTCCTAGTGAAATCACATCAACAAAGTATTGCCATTATTAAATAGGGTTTAAAATCACTGCTCTCCAACTCGGTATAGGTTTTTAAATATTTTCTCTGAATGATACTATTACTATTTTGAACAGTTTTGTTAATATATTTTTTCTATTTTAAATAATAATAAAAACCACATTTTTGAAAGGCACTGTCTACATGGAGTACAACATGTGTGGGGAAATGATTTGATAAAATACTTAATAAAGTGAAAGAGAGAATGTGATTTCTACTGAATATTACATTTTCCACTGGTAAATATTTCAAATTGCAATTTGATTTATTTAATCCTCACTGTGTAATTAACACAAATTAGTAGATGGAGCAGTTTGTAGCACTTCAGGGAGATGTTTCCCAAACCAATATTTTTCACAGTAGAATTATCTTCTCCATCACTCCAAAGAGAGTTGAGGAAACATTAATGTCTGCAGAAATGTATAAAGCTGTTCAGTTACTGAAGATTGAAGGAAAATATTTGAATTGTTTTAGAGTTGCGTAAATTTCAAAAATCTGCAATCTGAAGCTTGAAAAAAAATACAGATATTTTAATATGTGAAGGAAGTTGTTGAGCTGCAAGAAAACAGGAGGGTTTGATAACCAAAAAGATAACTATACATTTGTTGTATTTTATTGTTTGTGAGAGTTTCCTTTAGGTTATTGTTACTTCAAAGAGAATTGACTGTGTGTTCAGAGAAGGTTCAGATCAAGCCTGTATGTCATGCATATAACCTGCACAAGGCCATTTAAATTTTTAAATATGGTGTTTTATATAGCTCATATTGCATCAGAAACCATGGGAAGCGTGGCAATCTAAGAAGACCTCAATAATTGCATCTTTTTAAAAAAAATCCCTTTATATATTAGGAAATTTAGAGGTTCAGTGAGGAATTATCATTGTTACTAGGTACATAAGATATGAGAGTCAGCATTGTTCGCTATTCAGAATTCATTTCATCATCTCAAGCAATGAGGAGCCAAGTAGTCCAAAGATCAGCTTCTACAAGTCATAGAACACGTAGATCCAGCAATGAATCAACAAAACAATATATACGGTTGAAAGCAGTAAGAACTTTTCTTCTCTTAGCTTGTTAATTCTTTACTGCAGCTTATGAAAATATCTTGTGAAAGAAAAAGTCAATACAAATCATATTTTGCTCTGATATCTTTTTTATGTCTTCCCAGGTTTAAAAGAGCTGGAAGATTTCAGTAGCACTCCCTTGGTCATTAATTGTCTTTAACAGTTCTGTGGAGAAATTTATTCATGGACAGAAACTAGTTTAATTCCAAATAGTATGTTATATCCAATCTGCCCTTTTATGTAGATATATATTGTTATTACATGGGAAATTGATTCTGATCACAGACTACATTACAAATATTAGAAAAACAAAGGGAAATTGACTGTTATTGTGATTACATGGGGAATAACACACCGGTGACAGAATTCATACTCACTGGATTAACAGAGGATTCACAGTTGCAGCTCATCCTCTTTGGGATATTTTCTGCTGTTTATGCCATCACCCTGGTGGGAAACCTAAGCATGATTATGTTAATCAGGATCAGTCCTTCTCTCCACACACCAATGTACTTTTTCCTAACCAGCTTATCTTTTTTGGATGTTTGTTACACCTCATCTGTCACCCCAAACTTTCTATCTAATCTTTTAAAAGAGAAGAAAAGTATTTCTTATGGGGGATGCTTTACTCAGCTCTACTTTTATGCCCTATTTGGAACCACGGAGTGCTACCTCCTAGCTGTGATGGCCTATGATCGCTATGTGGCAATCTGCAATCCTCTACTCTACTCGATGATAATGTCCCAAAGGAAGTGTGTTCAGCTGATAGCCATTTGCTACATTGCTGGGTTCATCAATGCTTCTGTGCACACAATAACTGCAACTGCTAGACTATCCTTCTGTGGCCCAAACCTCATTAAGAGTTTTTATTGTGAGGGTCCTCCTCTTTTTGCTCTGTCCTGCTCAGATATCAGTCTTAATTATCTGTTGGTATTTGTATTTGTTGGCTTCAATTTAATAACAACAAGCCTGACTGTTCTCACCTCCTACACGTATATCCTGGTCACCATTTTAAAGATCCGCTCTGCCACGAGTCGTAGGAAAGCCGCCTCCACCTGTACATCTCATCTCATGGTCATCACCATTTTCTATGGATGCCTCAGCTTTATGTATGCACGGCCAAGTTCTAGACCAAATTATAACCTAGACCAAATGGCCTCTGTGTTCTATGTAGTGGTGACCCCCATGCTCAACCCATTAATCTACAGCATGAGGAACCAGGAGGTAAGGGGTGCCTACAGAAGTATTCTAGGACGAAAACCTGATGCTCAACATATATGATTGTCGTTATGAAAATTAAGTATTAGATCAATTTATTCTAGTAGCAAATGGTTTATATCACTCTGTCTTATATAATAAAAACTATTAAGCTATATAAATCTCTTTAGGCTCCAGTAGTAACTATATGAAATGTTGAGTTCAAAAAATGAAATTTGAACTCTAAAGAAGAATTATCCTCTATTTTCTTTTTGTAGCTAATTGTTTCCAAACCAAAGGGCAGAACACAGAAGGGAGGAAAAAGATTAGAGAAATCAGTTCTTCTTAGATAATTAGAAAATTATATTTTGCTTAATCCAGACTGACCTTTTTGAAGTATAATTACAAAAACAATGGCCTATTACCATTTTAATTACCTTAATAAGACTGTTTAATCAATAAGGAATTATCAAGAATATGAGCAAAGCATTTTTACTGATGTATTGATGTATTATATCTCCAATTGTAAAAACAATAACCAAAAATATCCAGAGTCCAATAAATTTTAAAAAAGAATTTTAATATGTTGACCTTGTTTTAAATTCATATATACTATTCTTAATAAATACATTTAACTTTTCTTAAAAGTTGTAACCAATGATTATATAATATAATTGGAACAGGAAAATCCATTTCTCTGTTCCAAATTTCTGTTACATCACTCATATTATTTTTCTCATTGTGGATAAGCAGTATTGTTAGTTTAGTCTCTAAAAAAAAATCTTTATCTGGGGCATTCAGATCCACTGAAATTTCCAAGGCAGTTGATATTAAATTAAATATAGCATGAATGTGACAAATACTATAGCTGAATATATTGGTATTTATTTATATTTTTTTTGATATCTTTCAAATATCTTGCAAGTGTGATGCAAAGCCATTTTTATAAGACATACTGTACTTGTACTGTAAAAGGTAAAGGTAAAGATACCCCTTGCACATACGTGTTAGTCGTTCCCGACTGTAGGGGGTGGTGCTCATCTCCATTTTAAAGCTGAAGAGCCAGCTCTGTCTGATGACAATTCTGTGGTCATGTGGCTGGCATAACTAAATGCCAAAGGTGCACGGAACGCTGTTACCTTCCCACCAAAGGTGGTCCCTATTTTTCTACTTGTATTTTTACATGCTTTCGAACTGCTAGGTTGGCAGAAGCTGGGGCAAGTAACGGGAGCTCACTCTGTTATGCAGCACTAGGGATTCGAACCGCCAAACTGCCAACCTTTCTGATCGGCAACCTCAGCCTCTTAGCCACTGAGCCACTGTATCTGTTTAACCTACTTACCAGTTATTTGATATTATCAGAAGTTTCACAAGGCCAACATGTTTTTATCCTTATTTAACAAAGACCCTGGGAAATCCATTCCTGTTTTTAGACCAGCTATAATACAAATGTCATGAAATGAATCAGTCCCAACACAAAATAGCAGAATATAACAGTAACAGAATTGGAAGGGACCTTGGAGGTCATCTAGTCCAACCCCCTGCTCACACAGGAGACCTGTACTAGGGATTCGAACCCCCGAACTGCTGATCTTTCTGATCGACAAGCTCAGTGCTTCAGCCACTGAGCCGCCTAGTCAAGCTAATAATTACAGAATCACAATTTCAGTTCAGATCCCGTTCAATGACTTGTAGGACATCCCTGCGTAACTCCTTACTCGCTTGTAGACCCTTTCCTTACTTTGACTAAGACCTAAATGCCAAATCTCATTCTCCCTCACCTAGGTGAAGAAAATGCCCTATCATTTTTATGGTATTCCATTCAATAAAATCATTTTATATTATTCATCTAATTGAATAAAATTTGTAGGAAGAGACCTTCATTAGAAAATCAAACAAAATTATTGTCATATAAACAGGAACAAGATTTATTGTTATGTCTATTCTAAAATAACATTCAGGATGATAACATTCTGATCCAGTCTGCTTTGGAAAGAATTCTGCTTCTCGGTGAGTCTGATCAGTTGGTCAGGTTTTAAAACACAGCTGAAGATTATGATTAACTGTGATCCAAGTAGGCTAGATTATTTTAGAGACCAATAAAAATTAGAATCCTTATCATAGTGCAGTTTTATAGAAACAATTCAAGGCAAATAAAGGTGAATACTTCTTGCTCTGTAATCTGAGTCCTTTAACATTTCTTAAAGCAAGAAATAAAGAAAAAAGTAAAAGCACTTGTAATGTTTTCTGGTACTGATAAATGTTAATAGTTCAGTGATGGGCTCAGTCTGCTTGGAAGAATGATTTAAAGATATTTATGATGGAGAGTGGGTTGGCCTTCAGTTCATTTCTGATCATGGTTAGATATGCTGGCAGAAGAAAATGTGTTTTCTGATTCATGTTGGATCATACAAAGGATGGCTTAGAGTCCCAACCTTACCCAAAGCGTTTGTCTCTTATTCCCCTGTAATTCTTTGTCATTATCTATTGCTAGGGATAAATCATTTAGCTGCATTGATGAATACTAACTTTAATGTAATTCCAGAATAGTCTGTATTTACAACCATATTCTTCTTGTAACTATGGTATATAGCATATCCTACATTCTCCAAGTACAGGGTCTGTTACATTTAGGAGCAACAGAGAAGAAAACTAATAATGTTTTGTGTTATTCTAAAAAAAAAAACGTGCACTACAGGATGCATAGTCTGTAGAAAGAGAGGTGATCAAGTTTTCCTGTATTTTACACAATTTTATTTTTAGGTACACAGAAGTTTCAAATGGTAGTGGTCCATAAAAAATAGAATCAAATGAACAAAACAATGTCAGAACTTAGCAGAATAATGTTGCTGTTTCAGGTTGTATTATATGCTATCAATAGTTAGGAGATCAGAACCTGCACTATTGCAAGAATGCATCAGAATTTAGTGGGAGTTGGGAGCATATTTATTGTTATAATTATTATATCATTTTCTATTGAATTTCTTCAGGTATAAAACCAGCTAGGCTGTTGTGATAGCAATGTCCTAGTATTCATAGGGCACTTCCTGATGGATGATCCACAATACCATCTGATCCTTCTAGTGTTTTCAAAAGTATAAAAATAAAACACAGAAGTAGCAGGAAAATGGGAGAGTAACTCATAGGAGAGTGCCATATAATTCAACATGATATTTTATTAGTAAGTGTGTTTGTATACTAAGAGCCTTGTTTGGACTAACCCAAGAATTTATGGGTCAATTAATTCAGCTATCTGCTGGAAAGGTACTGTGATTTAAAAGATATGGAAGTAATTAATTTGTCATTGTTAATTATTATAAAATATGTAGTAATTATAACTAAACTCAAATAATTTTTTTCTTGTTTATTGCGTTAATCAATTTTTTTAAAAAAATGAAAAGTGGATTTCTTTTTCCTTGTTTATTTGGACAATTACTCTGCTAACACAATAGTGTTCCCAAATTCGAAAGAACAAATAATTCCTTTCGTTAGCTGTCTTGTTCAGAGTTATTTTTTATGATCCATTGATTATAACAAAGGCTGTCTCCTCCTTGGGATGGTCAATGATCCCTTCTATGGTGATGGGCAATCCAGTATTCTATTTAGACTAGGAGTTATGAAAAAAATGGAGATTATCATTCATGTGAAAGCTTTCTCCAGTAGATGTTGGGAAATATTTTTCAATACTTTTAAAATGACCATCTGGCATAATGTTGCAACATTTCAAAGACAGAATGATTGAAGAGGATTGAAGTCCATGTCAGCTAGATAGCCAATGGCATTTTGATAGAAGAGAAGTAGGGACTGGTTATACCATTAACATATCATAAGGCTAAGTGGATCCTGCATCATTCTGTCTTTTTGACTGATTGTGTGCCATCAAATCAGTACTGACCTTTTCAGCCACAAAGATAGAACTTCTCTGGGTTTATTTGCCCCAATGATCCACTCATCAGCATTGTAATTGTGTCCACCCATTTACTTTTCTTCCTTTCCATCTTTCCCAATGTTATTTCCCAGAGTTCTCAAGAAAGCTAGCTCTTCACATGATGTGCCTAAATATAATAAAAATAATAATTTGAGCGGTGTTATTACTTAAGGTAATGTTACTTTGTATCACATAAGGAAATTTCTGTGTTTTATTAATTACCTTCCCTTTTTTTAAAATAACCATGCTTGCTTTGTTTTATTATAAAATGTTTCATAAATCACACATCAGTGTCAAATCATGGCATGTATAATTGGAAATCAAGACCCTTACTGTTTAATTAATGTAATCTATAAATATGTGGAAAGGAGATACAAGCAATTATATTTCCTGACATTTCTGCTACATCCTCAATCTTGGGGGAAGGTTAGGCAGCAAGAGAAAATTTGAAGACAGACCGCTATTCAAACCTACCATAGACTACTGTGATACTTGTTCAAGAATGGTGTCCAACTGGTGCTACAATAGTGTTGCATTTTTTTTTTAGTTTCCTCAGCAGTAACATTTTCATCCAGATATTATGAGCAGCAACGTCTAAAATGATGTCATTTCTGTTTTACATAAATGTATTTTCTATTTATTGCCAAAGATAACATTTTGATAATGCAATCCTTTAGATCATCTTCTCCAGTATGTTACAAAGAACTCCGATATTTAGGTGACAATTTTTTCACCTGAGCTTTCTTCTCACCTCCCCCACAATTATTTTTCTAACAACTTCAGAAAGCTCTGTGAGAAAAATGGCAAGGAACCCTCTTATTGTAGAAACCGGTTTATCTAGCTTTTGTAAGCTTTCCTAAAATAATTGAAAGATTTTCAGCTAAAAAGTTGGAGACAGAAAAATGGATGAAGAAGGGAAATATTTCTTATTTTAATTCCATTTCATCCTTTAAGTAGAAACATATTAAACATTGCTAGAAATACTGTAGATACTGTTCCTAAATAAGGAGTAATTATTTTAACCTTAAGGAGGATCTCCTATGAGATCAATAAAGGAAAATATTTGTAGCTCAGGGTTGAAATGAGGGGTTGGGTGATATTTTGATGGACTTTTTACTTTCTACTAATATAAAAGATAATGATATTTGAATGAAAGAATTCTGGGAAATATCAAATAGAAATTAGTCTAGGAAGGTGAAAAGCACCCCAGAAAAAGATCAGGATAAACAATTTCTGTATCATAAATGATGGTAGAAGATTTTACCTGAATCTTCTATTTTATTAAATCAATGCTGTAAAATTATTGGCGTAATATAATTTATTGAGACAATGAAGAGAAATATGATACCACAGGGCTGTTTTTCAGATAGCTCTCTGGGATTAGCCTAATTTTATTATGAAAAATAGCAAGCTATAGGATATCCTAGATTACACATCATATCCTTTAAATCCATGATTACAGCATTTGGTAATGATACTAACAAAAAAAAATAGAACACATATAATTTTGAAACTTATGGAACCATAAGATAAAATTATAGCTCTGCTACCTAAACTTGAAGAAATAAAAATATGGACATATGATAGAAAAGAAGTGGTAAACAAAATGATTAATTCATTCATATGTATTGCTTTCAAAAAGTAATATGTCAGTATCATTTTATATAAATATTTCCAACTTGAATGAATTCAAGTTAGAATTCTATATGCACACAACAGAGAATAAGCCAGAATGAACACATGGAAGCTTTTCTCAATACCTAGGCATGCAGACTACAGAATAGAATAGAATAGAATAACAGAGTTGGAAGGGACCTTGAAGGTCTTCTAGTCCAACCCCCTGCTCAGGCAGGAAACCCTATAGCATTTCAGACAAATGGTTGTCCAATCTCTTCTTAAAAACTTCCAGTGTTGGAAAATTTCCAACTTCTGGAGGCAAGTTGTTCCACTGGTTCATTGTTTTGACAGAAAATTTCTTCTTAGTTCTAGATTGCTTCTCTCCTTGATTAGTTTCCATCCATTGTTTCTTGTCCTGAGCTCAGTTGCTCCTCTTCTTTGTGGCAGCCCCTGAGCTATCATGTCCTTCTTTTCATTAAACTAGACACACCCAATTCCAGCAAGCGTTCCAGTCGCCTAATCATCTTTGTTCCTCTTCTTTGCACTCTTTCTAGAGTCTCAACCTCTTTTTTATATCATGGTGACCAAAACTGGATGCAGTATTCCAAGTGTGGCCTTACCAAGGCATTATAAAGTGGTATTAACACTTCACGTGATAATACCACTTTATAATGTTTTGGTAAGGCCATACTATTGTGCTACAAGAAAATATACACCTATATAAATGGTGTATATAAATACACCTATATACACACTTTTACCAGCATGTAGTTCTTGAAATAAGGGATGCGGTGGCTCAGGGGCTAGGACGTTGAGCTTGTCGATCGAAAGGTCAGCAGCTCAGCAGTTCAAATCCCTATAGTGCCATGTAACAGAGTGAGCTCCCGTTACTTCTGCCAACCTAGCAGTTTCGAAAGCACATAAAAATGCAAGTAGAAAAAATAGGGACCACCTTTGGTGGGAAGGTAACAGCGTTCCGTGCGCCTTTGGCGTTGAGTCATGCCGGCACATGACCACGGAGATGTCTTCGGACAGCGCTGGCTCTTCGGCTTTGAAACGAAGATGAGCACCGCCCCCTAGAATCGGCAACGACTAGCACGTATGTGCGAGGGGAACCTTTACCTTTACCTTTATTTCTTGAAATACAACAATATCTCATGTAAATGTACTTTGTTAACAGTTTGATTTAAAAATAAATGGACATAGCTCTTTTTTGTAGGACTTTTCTGATGGCAGTTCTGACCTCCTGGTTCCTCAGGCTATAAATCAAGGGATTTAGCATGGGGATCACCACTATATAAAATAGGGAAGCCATTTGGTCTACATGGTGAGACTGTCTAGAGCTTGGTCGTGCATAGATAAAGCTACCACACCCGTAGAAAATGCCAATGACCATGAGATGAGATGTACAAGTGGAGAGGGCTTTCCGATGACTCTTGGCAGAGTGGTCCTTTAAAATGGTGACCAGGATGTAAGTGTAAGAGATAAGAATGGTCAGGATAGTTGTTATTACATTGAACCCAATAAGTATAAACATCAAAAGTTCATTAAGGCTAATGTTTGAACAGGCAAGTTCTAATATGGGAGGAAGTTCACAATAAAAATTCTTAATGATGTTTGGGCCACAATAGTGTAATTGAGATGCAGCAGTTGTGTGTACTAAAGCATTGATGATCCCGGCAATATAAGAAAATGCTGTAAGTTGGATACGTTTTTGGGGGGACATGATGATGAAGTAGAATAGAGGATTGCAGATGGCTACATAGCGGTCATAGGCCATCACTGCTAGAAGGTAGCACTCTGTGGTGGCAAATAGACCATAAAAGTAAAGCTGAGTAAAGCAACCTGCAAAAGAAATAGCTTTATTCTCTTTTAAAAGATTGGAAAGGAACTTTGGGGTTACAGACGATGAATAGCAGATATCCAGGAATGATAAATTGATGAGGAAAAAGTACATTGGTGTGTGGAGTGGAGGACTGGTCCTGATTAAAGCAATCATGCCCACATTTCCCACCAGAGTCAGGACATAAATAGCAAAAAATATCACAAAGAGGAGGAGTTGTAATTGTGGATCATCAGTCAATCTAGTGAGTATGAATTCTGTCACCCATGTGCTGTTTCCCATTGAATCACAATAACAGTCTGGAAACTGAAAGAATGCAGAAATTATTATTACATGTTCTCTTAAACATTTCAAGTACAAATCGAGTGACAAAACATTTTTAAATAATCGTTAAATCCTATGTACGGAGTGCTGTGGTACTGTGTCTGAATATTGGAATATTGAAATTGGTACATTCTTTATTGGCCAAGTGTGATTGGACACACAAGGAATTTGTCTCTGATGCATAAGGTCTCAGTGTATATACAAACCATAAAGTGATAAGTCCTAGATCATAAATCATAAGATACAGACAACAAGTGATAAATCATAAGATAGCTATGATTGAGAGAAGGAAGGTAAAACTGAGATAGGATTATTCCTTAGAAATAATGTCTCCATAGTGGAGCAGATGTCTCCACTATGAGAAATACCCACAATGGGGCCATATGTTTGGGGTTTTTTTTTAACCATATTATATCAGTGTGATGGAGTGTGGAGAAGCAGTGGATAGGAGTTTTGGCAACATAGAGCTTTCCCAGTAAGAAGCTCAGATTAAAGAGACTGCACAGTCTGAGTTAGAGAAGGGAGGTGGAAAGACATTCAGGGTAGCCACATCATAGACTCTCTTAGGACGTACATATTAGTTTAGGTTATAGCTTTAGTTTAACAAGATTCTATCCATTCAGTATAAGCAAATAAATGATTGGACTCAACTGGATTTCACTGTGTCATCTTAGGGCTTGGGCCTGACAACCGCACTCATACATCCATAAGAAAATATCCATGGGAAACAGACTGGAGTTTTAATCAAGGCAAAACTGAACTAGAAATAAATACATCCCAAAGTCAAAAGGCTGTTGCAGGAAGAAAATGTTGTTATTTTAAAGGTAAAGGTTCCCCTCGCACATACGTGCTAGTCGTGCCTGATTCTAGGGGATGGTGCTCATCTCTGTTTCTAAACCAAAGAGCCAGCACCATCTGATGACAATTCCATGGTCATGTGGCTTTCATGACTAAACGCCAAAGGCGCATAGAACACTGTTACCTTCCCACCAAGGTTGTCTCTATTTTTCTACTTACATTTTTTTGCATGCTTTTGAACTGCTAAGTTGTTACTTTATGGAATAGTAAATGCAAAGACCCAAGGTCTTCATCTTAGACTTGATCAAAGATATAAATCATGTCAACCACCAGGCTAGAAGAAGATATTGACCCAGGAGGTGGAGACTTATATCATGAAATATCAATATCCTTCCAATCTATTAGCATTTCTTCATTATTATTACTGAATGACACATCAGGATAGAAAATACTGCAAGATAGGCAGTTAAAGGGATGAATCTATGTGATCCAAATTAAGGATCACAAATCAACAATTTGTCTGAAATGGTGTAGGGTTTCCTGCCTGGGCAGGGGGTTGGACTAGAAGACTTCCAAGGTCCCTTCCAACTTTGTTGTTGTTGTTGTTGTTGTTGTTGTTATTTTATTTACACAAAATGACAGTATACACAGCAAACAAGATAATTATGCTGGATTTCGTATCACAGATCAGTAGTCGAACACTTCCCAAATGTTTAGGACTGCGTGATGTATTATTATTATTATTATTATTATTATTATTATTATTATTATTATTATTATTATTATTATTATTATTATTATTATTATTATTATTATTATTAGACCCAAAGGGATGTGTAAAACAAAACAATGTCCAATTTATTGCACACAGCATCTGGCATAATTGTTTGTCAGCAGCTATTAGAATAATATGTATAAATTCAGAATTTTCAATCAATAATATATAGCAGAAAAGAGCAGTTTTGAAAATGCCATATTAATAGAGATATACTGTTAAACTTACCCAATTATACTAAACTCAACAACATCTTCTACAGTTTAAAGCATATTCTTCCTGTAGAGTTTACATTTGGTTGTGGATGAATAACCTCCATGTAAAACCAATTGCCAAATTCTTTGAGCGTTAAGAAGCAATTCAGATGTATTGGAACTACAGATAATTCTGTATGTTCTTATTAATATGGTAAGCAATTTCCCCATGCTGTCTTTGGGATTCTGCATGGGAACTTAATTCTACAGAAGAAATCCTTGGTATTCCCTAAATAGTTCAGATCCCACAATACATAACATTTATTCTAATAATTACCAAGGGCAGTGCATCAAAGCTAAATTATATGACAGAACAAAGCACTTATTGTTAGTTTCAAAGCACATATTTCTCTGTAAAATGTCACATTGAACTGACAGGCTGTTTGTCCCACTCAGTTCTGAAATTCCCTGCTGAGTGCGTCTTCATGCCTTATGAACCCATGAATACCACGGAAATGTCAAAAATATTCTTGCAGCAATAAATTTAAACTGACAAAGTCCAATTTTCAGTATTCTTTTTTTCTCCAGTTCATCCAGTTCCAACAAAGTGAAATCTAAGCAAAACTGAATATATGGCACAGGGCCAAATTATCTATGGGGCCTCCTTTCCTTAAGGACATCTAGCTGTCCGTCCAACTTACATAGCTTCTCGTCCATTTCCTTAAACATTGCCACCTTATGGGAAATGTGCTTTTCTGTAGCCCTTGTCCTATGCAACACTGTTCCCACTAGCCTTCTGAAGCACTGAAGACCTGACCTTTTCCCTCAAGAATTGAGACAAGGATGAGATGACCACATGCCAGAAGTTTTAACTTGGTCTCCAATTTCTGTTTCTAATGTTTAAAGTTTTAATACTTTTAATGTGATTTTTATGTTATTTTATAAGTGATATTGTTTTAATTCTTGATTGGGAACTGCCAAAAGTTTGGTATAAGATTGGTGACCATATAATGCTTTCAATTTTCAAAGCGGTGAAGACATGTCTAATGCTTTGATTTTTCTAGACAGCAGTCCTGTTATTTGAGGGCCAGTGAATCTGTCTTTCTATAACCATCCATTGTTTAAGATCTCTGCAAGTTCTTGATTTTAATTTTGAAATCTATGCAATTAATTCTTGGCAAAGCATTACATTTATCATTCCACCCACAATTCAGCTGGAAACAGCAAGCCATATTCCAAACACTACTCAGTCTTCTCTCTTTTCTTATTAAGCCAAGTATTTCCAATTCATGACTTCTGTTGTGCTTACAGGTTACAAATGAATTGTGGGATGGACCGGGAGAATGCTAATAAATGCCTTTTATTTTATTGTAGAAGGGAATAGCTTTGCAGATCTAAATTTTCTCTTTACTTGCCTCCCAATATTTTCAAACAAAATCTTGCAGGAAGCTGGAGATGAAACAGTTTTGAACCAACTGTAACCTGCATGTGGACAAAACAAAGTAAAATATATGTCAGAAAAATTGCAAGGGTAAAATAGCTCCCCATCCCCATCCCAGAAGGCGTTTCCAGGGGTGGGCTTTACTTACCTTTACTACTGGTTCACAATGGGAGCATGGGTGCTTCTGCGCATGCACATATTGCCTATGACGATGTCCCAGTCAGCAGGTGGAGCCTCTCGCCGGTTTTACTACCAAACCGGGGGCAACCCACCACTGGGCATTCCCCAATATTACACAGTAACATACCCCTAGATGCTCCTGAGCATCTAGTTTTTAGTAGCTGAATAGTTTGGTAGCGAAGAACACCCACCCTTCATGGACATAAAAGACATGAATAAACAAACTCAAAAATACTTTTATCTCCCAAGTAATTATCTCCAATATAATTTTCTAACAGACATGCAGCTCCAGGATTTAGTTCTTAAAGAATTTCAGGAGTCTAGCTGTTAAGATTAAAAGAGTTTAAGTATTTACTTATTTAACTTTATTTGATTTCTATAGCCACCTGTCTGAACAAGAGACTGTACATCGTAAGTCATAAAAATAATTTAAAACAATTTAAACAGTATAAAATAAATATATATGGCACCAAGTAAAACTGTTATTAGGGATGTTAATATAGCCAGGAAACAAGGCCCTTAATATACTCATGCCTGGGCAAACAACCAAGTCTTTACAGCCTTATGAAAAGCCAACAGAGTTGAGGTCATCCTGAAATCTGAAGGGAGAATATTTCAGAGGGCAGGGCTGTGGCAGGGAAGGCCTGTCCCCTGGTTCTTGCCAGCCAACATTTCTTGTTTTATGACTCACAGCATGCTCAATTTGCCTGACCCAATTGGATGGATGGAAACAACTCAAGAAGCCAGGTAATTCAGCCCCAAGCCATGAAGGGCTTTAAAGGGGATAATTAAGTCCTTGAATTCCAGCCAGGAACACACTGGCGATGATGATTAATCCCATTTGAAAACTCCAACAGTAGGATTTCATTCCCCACTTTGAAAGAGAGATCAAAAAAGCCTTGTTCTCCGTCTTTTTGATAAATAGTCCTCTACGAGGTGGGAACATTTTTAGAAAAGCCACTCCTACCAATATTAAGAACCAGGCAGATTGAGATTTCAAATGTAAAGCCTTTAAAATCATGAACTGAGCCTAGGAATAACTTGTAGGTTCCTCCTTCAGAATCAGAAAAAGAATTGTGTGAGTGATACATACATACATACATATAAACATACATACATACATACATACATACATACATACATACATATTATATCGCACACACACATACACACACACGTGAATATGCATATAGGCTTATTAGTGAATTTAGTTCTCCCCCTCCATCACCATCATCCCAGCTTCTACATGCAACCTTGGTAAGGTTTATTTTCTTCTGGGAAAGATAGAAGGAAAGAGAAAAAGAGGACAACTTAATGTGCTGCCCCCCTCCCCTCCCCATATGTATGGCAATTGTTCTACAGGTATTTATTCAAACTCTGCAAACATACCCTGTTATGCAGGTCCAGATTCTAAGTTCAGTACAGTAAGAGTCCAATGGATGCACAGAAAATCCAGGAGTCAAACAGGCCAGGATACACAGAACAAGCACACAAGGCACAGAACTGGGCACATCGCTCCAGCAACACTCAAGTCCTCAGGGTGGGGTTAAGTAGGCAATGCTGGTGCAGCCCTTCATGAAAGGCAAGGTTGCCTCTTCATGAGCTGACCAATGTTGTGCCTCTGCTCTACATGTCCATGGATCAGGAGGAGGTGTGGACTCCACATCCTCCTCATTGTTAACAGGCAGCAGTTGCTCCCATCCTCGCCCGGAGCCTCCTGGCCAATTTGCTTGCCTCCCTCAGTCTCAGCCTGTCTGTCATCTGATCAACCCTGCTGAGGCTGCTCCATCAGACTACCATTCTCTAAGCCCTGAGCCTGACCAATACTTGGTTCCACACTTCGTTCTGCAGACTGTAACTCACCCTCCTCCTCTGAACTCGCATCTGGGGAGAACATTATATATTATTAAATATAATAACTTATATGTTCCCAACTCCCAGTAAATCTGATGCATTCTTACAATATTGTAAATTCTGATTTTTAATTGATAGAGTATAACACAACATGAAACAGCAATACTGTTCACAAGTTTTAGTTATGAAAAATCTTCTGCATCTGATTCTTTTTTTTTATTAATGAACCTTGGAAACTTAAAACTGTGTGCTTAAATATAAAATGCATAAATATATAGAAATACTCGGCTGCATCTGTTCCTACCAACATCTTATAATATGTGAATTTTTTCTCAGAGTGACACAAAATTTTTGTTCCATCGCACAGGACTGGCCTAATAGTTTTTAATGGGGTTTTTATTGGATTTTTACAGTTCTTAGCCAAATTTGAATTAGTCTTTTAAATTTGTTTTTAATTTTTGTATCTGTTGTTTTATCTGGCTGTAAACTGCCCTGAGTCTTTTGGGAGAAAAGCGGTATAGAAATTAAAATAATAAATAATAAAATAATAAAATTTTATTCAATTTATGCTGTGCCATTTTGTATATATTTAGAGATATATATATATATATATATATATATATATATATATATATATATATATATATATATATATATATATATATATATATATATAAATATTTATATATATATTTTTTGAGGTTTTCGCGGGTGATTGTATGTAGGTCTTTGGTTATTCGGGTTTTCTCCCGTGTAAAATTGGAAGTGTCTTGGCGACGTTTTGACGAAGTCTCATTCGTCATCTTCAGGCTTCAGCTTTGTGCTTCTGGGAAAAAATCCGAATAACCAAAGACCTACATATATATGATATATACTGAAGCAGTAGGCATGAGCTTAAATGGACTCCAGAGGATGGTAGAGGACAGGAAGGCCTGGAGGAACGTTGTCCATGGGGATGCAATGGGTCGGACACAACTTCGCAACTAACAGCAACAACAACCATAGTTACAAGAAGGATATTGTTGTGACAGGGACTCTTCTAGAATTATATTAATTATTGACTACAGACACATCCAGCTAACTGACTTATCCCTAGCAATGGCAATTAAAAAGCAGTATTGGCAAATCTATTGGAGGGTATGGGGATTCTAAGCCATCCTTCATATGATCACACTTTCTTCTGCCAGCATACCCAATCTTCATCACATCAAATTGCAATCCATTCCATTCTCAATCGTAAATACCTTAGCAAAACCTGGTCATTCTTCCAACTATACTGAGGCTATCATCAAATATTAGCATTTGTTACCATACTGTTCTTTGGATAAAATATATTAACTGCCTTAGAAACTTTTACATATTTGCATGCCCGGATAATGGTTTTTTAGAGACTGAACAACTCAATTTTATCCATAATGGAAAAAAAAAATAACAAAAAAAATTTGGAGCAGAGAACTGCATTTTCCTATATTATAAAATCATTGGTCTCAACTTTTAAAAAACATTAAATGCATTTATTAAAGATAGTATTCACAAACATAAAACATGAGCAACAAAGTGTTCTTGGGTTTATTGGACCCAGTGGAAATTTTAAAAAACGTACATTGTTGAACTTACACTGAGGATGTATTACATGGACATGTAAATCGGTAAAAATGCTTTGCTCTTATTCTTGATAGCTCTTTATTGGTTAAACAGTCTTTTATGGTTCTAATATGAGGACATTAAAATGTAAATGTTTCATTGTTCTTGTAATTATACTCCAAAAAGATCAGCCTGGATTAATCCCCCCACCAAAAAAACTCCATAGCTTGTTTTATTCTAACTCTGAAGAACTTATTCTTTCTGTTCTTTTTCCTCCCTCCTATCTGTTCTGCAAACAGATAAAAAGCAGAGCTTGCCATTCCCTTTTAATCGACAGCAATCATTTGGGGATGATAGCTATTAAAAAAAGATTTTAAAAAGTATCTTTTTTAGAGATAAAATTTTATTTTTTGAACTCAAAAGTAGATATATAGTTATTACCAGAGGCCTAAGAAAACTGTACACCATAGTGGTTTAATATTTAATGACACACAATGATAAAACAAAAACAAAAACATTTTCTTCTCTAAACCTGAGCAATGGTTCTTAAAAATATCATATCTGTTGAAGATGAAATTGTCTTCCTGGGATACTTCTGAAGGCACCTCTTACCTCCTGGTTCCTCATGCTGTAGATTAATGGGTTGAGCATGGGGGTCACCACTACATAGAACACAGAGGCCACTTGGTCCAGGTGATAATTCTGCCTAGAGCTTGGCCGCGTATACATAAAGCTAAGACATCCATAGAAAATGGTGATGACCATGAGGTGAGATGTACATGTGGAGAAGGCTTTCCTACGGCTTGCAGCAGAATGGAGCTTTAAAATGGTGACCAGGATATAAGTATAGGAAGTGAGTACAGTCAAGCTTGTTGTTAATAAATTGAAACCAACAAATACAAAAACCAACAGATAATTAAGACTGATATCTGAGCAGGACAGAGCAAAAAGAGGAGGACCCTCACAATAAAAACTCTTAATGAGGTTTGGGCCACAGAAGGACAGTCTAGATGCAGCCATTGTGTGAATGGAAGCATTAATTATTCCAGCAATGTAGGCAACTGCTATCAGCTGAACACACTTCCTTTGGGACATTGTGATGAAGTAGAGTAGAGGATTGCAGATTGCCACGTAGCGATCATAGGCCATCACAGCTAGGAGGTAGCACTCTGTGGTGGCCAAAAGACTATAAAAGTAAAGCTGAGTTAAACACCCCCCATACGAAATTATCTTTTTCTCTTTTAAAAGGTTGGATAGAAACTTTGGGGTAACACAAGATGAATAACAAATATCCAAAAAAGATAAGCTGGTAAGAAAAAGGTACATTGGTGTGTGGAGAGAAGGACTGATCCTGATTAACATAATCATGCTTAGGTTTCCCACCAGGGTGATGGCATAAACAGCAGAAAATATCCCAAAGAGGATGAGCTGGAACTGTGAATCCTCTGTTAATCCAGTGAGTATGAATTCTGTCACCGGTGTGTTATTTCCCATGTAATCATAATAACAGTGTTGAACAATATTTCAGTTAATTTTTGTTTGTTTTTCAAATATTTTTAATGTAGTAATGTAATGAGAATGGAATCGATTTTTAACTTCCTAGAAAAAGAAACAGAAGTTGGAAGACTTTTGATAAAGAGGTCAAGTACGGTAATAAAATATTCAGTTTAGAGGAAGTGATACTGAGTCTGCATAGATATCTGAAAATTGAGTCATGGTAATAGGAGTTATTTTTTATTGGGTTTGATAAGTATTAGGTGCTATGCAATGAAATAGCAAGGGTAATTAGAATGCATTAGGCATATTCTACTATATGTGACTAAAACAGTTCCAGCCCATGAATAAATTTCTCCGCAGGACTATTAAAGACCATTAACAACCATGAGAATGCTACTGAAATCTTTGAGACCTCAGACAAATATCTGAGCAAATATGACTTGCATTTACATTTCCTTTCACAGGCTATTTGAGAAGCTGTTGTCAATTGGTCCATTGGTTCACTGCTGGATCTACATGTGCCTTGACTTGTGGAAGCTGATTTTTGGGCTACAAGGGCTTCTCATTCTTGAGTTGATTAAAGGAATTATGAATGGTAAAAGCTACCCTGACTCTCTTCTCATAGATGATTCATCACTGTCAACCGTATTCTAGTATGTCTTTCATGATGGCCTTTAATATAATCAACTCTATAGAAAAGTTGTTTTTCATTCTGTAAAACAGTTGTTCATTCTATCAAATAGTTCTAAGAATAATTTCTATGAATATTTTTGAAGAATTTCTTGTTAGTAAATATAGTTCTCTCTTTAATCTTGATTTTGTAATGTTAGTGCCAGCTATGTTTTGATTGTTAATCTTACTTGCTTTTTTGTACTACCCATTACTAAAATCTTACATTTTACAACAAAATGTTTACAGCTTTATAAACGTAATATTTGTTTTGTTCCCGCTCAAAATACCTTATCTTTTATGCGAAATGAATAGATTTATTCCTCACTGAACTTTTAAATTTCTTGATATATTAAGGGAGGTTATTTTTTTTTACACTGGGGAATCAGATTTTACGCTTACCATGCAAGATTGATTTTGCTATTCTTGTATTATCCAGTCAATGCTCTTTGAAGTAATAATAACTTATCATCCCATAAACTCTAAAGCAAACTCTCATAAGCAATAAAATGCAATAGTTATATAGTTGCCTTTTTATTATCAAACTCACTTGTTTTTTTCCAGCTCAACTGCATCTTTCACATTTTAAAATATCTATCTTCTTCAAGCTTCTGGTTGCAGGTTTTTGAAACTTGTACTAACATCCTTTTGCTCCTGTCAGGAAATTAAGATATTTTCCTTCAATCTTCAGCAACTCAACAGCTTTATACAGTACTGCAGACAATAATATTTACACAAATTCTCTTTGGAATTATGCAGAAAAGAATTCTACTGAGAAAAAACAATGGTTTGGGAATGTTTCCCTGAAGTGCTTCAAACTGCTCCATCTTAATTATACAGTGAAAATTCAGTAAACCGAATTGCAATTATTTGAAATATTTACCGGTGGAAAATGTAACATTAAATAGAGATCACTTCTGTCCACTTGCTAATAGTATTTTATGATACTTTTTTTCCACACAATGATGTTCCTCATGTAGACAAAGAGTGTCTTTCAAAAATATGGGTTTTATTATTTAAATAGAAAAAAGATTAACAAAACTATGTTCAAAATAGTAATGGAATCATTCAGAGAAAATATTAAAACCTATACAATGTTGTGAAGCAGTGATTTTAAAGACTATTAAATGATGGTATGATCTTGTTGGTGTGATATTCTACCCTGAGAAAGTGGGTGAGATCCTTGAAGTTGTGTGTGTGTTCATTTATGTTTTTAGACCCTTGCCCCTCTAGTTGGTGAAGGCCTCCCAGGAGGTGGTATCTGTCTGAGTCCAAGCAGTGGTGAATTCTTCTTCGGCAGAGAGTCTGGGTAAATCTACACTTAGGGAGACAGTGGTCTTTACCCTCTTCAGGAAGGCATCATTGGACTTAACTATGCTGGATAATTTCTAGCAACTCCAAAGTTCCCTGGATGAAGCAGACTATGAGGATCCCTTTCAATTAAATTTCACACCAGGGCACAATATAGAAACAGTCATGCTTGTTGATAATTAGTGGTGGGACCATGAAGGAGAAGGTGCATCCTCTTTGATCTCTTGTCAACTCTTTCAGTACTGTCAACCATGGTAACTCGTGACAACTCAGGAATGTCAGTATTGGATATGGAGTGATGCAGTGGTATGTCTCCTTCCCCCATGCCACTTCAGTCATGCTTGTGGATGGGGAGTGAGAGAAAGAGAGAGGCCATCACATTGTGATGTGATTCAGAGTTCAGTTCTTTCCCACTCCTGATTGACATGTTCTCTACATGAAAACACTGGGTGAAATCAAGCATTGGCAAGGAGTAAGGTATCATCAAGATCATACTCAATGTCTGTTAAGTTCGGGCAATGAAGATGAAGGAGACGATACAAGTGACAACAGCTCTTTGGTTTATTGTGATCCCAGCAAAAACCAACAGGCAAAACCCCCTCTTTAAATAGTATTTTGGCTGAGGCATCAGCCAATCAGCAACGTGCATTTTCCCGCCCAAATTTCCCTCCTAAAATTCAAATACATTACACTCCTCCCCTCCCAGAACACATTGTACCATATTTACATAGTTTTTTGCATAACATTTGCATGTTATTTTTCCACGGAGTCACGCAGGTAGACAGGGCGTCTTCTAACTCTTTCTGACTTGCGCAATTCATTCCCTGGGAGTGAGTCGAGCTGGTCGGAGGGACTGTTTGTTCCTCCCAGCTCCTCCTCTGGGCCATCCGGCCCTGGATTATTGGCAGAGTCGTCCCTGCTGTCCTCTGGGAGAGCCGGTTGGCGTCGCTGGACTTCTTCAGACTCAGCTAAGTCCTCCGATCGCCTCGGGGTTGAGTTAGCTGTTGTTCAAATATTGGGTAGTCAGGGTCTGGCTGTTTGGTTTCTGGATTGTTTTGTATTCTTTTTCGTAATTGATCTATGTGGCGTCTCCACACTCGGCCATCCCCCATGTCCACTATGTATGACTTTGGGCCCGTCTCTCCTACAATTGTTCCCTTTAGCCACGCTGGGCCCTCACTATAGTTATGTGCCCATACCGGGTCAGCTGTTGTCATTGTTCTGGTTCTTCCCTTTGTGCTTTGGTACCCCTCAGGGGAGTATGTTGGGTTTAACCGATCTAGGGGGCACCGGAGTCTTCTACCCATTAATAACTCCGATGGGCTGCGGCCGGTGGTCACACAGGGAGTTCTATGTTGGACTGCAAGGAAGGTATCAATTTTGGATTGCCAATCTCCTGGGCTAATTCTAGATAGCGCTTCCTTGGCACTGCGTACAAAATGTTCTGCAAGTCCGTTCGTCGCTGGGTGGAAAGGCGCCGAGAGGACATGTCGGATGCCCTCTTCTGCCAAATACCCCTCAAACTGGGTGGCCGTGAATTGTGGGCTATTATCGGACACTAGAGTGTTGGGCAACCCATGTGTCACAAATAGATGTTTCAATACTGTGATTACAGCTTCCGCTGTTGTGGTTTTCATGAGTAAAATTTCTAACCACTTCGAGTAGGCATCTACCACAATTAAGAAGGTCTGCCCATGGAACGGCCCGGCAAAATCTATATGGATCCTGGACCAAGGACCCTGGGGTTTCTCCCAATCCCTTATGGGGGGTGTTGGGGGTAGTGGCCTTGATTCTTGACATGCTTGGCATTTCCCTACCCGGTCGCTAATGTCTTTATCCATTTGTGGCTACCACACGTAACTTCTCGCTAGGCTTTTCATCTTTACAATCCCCGGGTGGCCCACATGCAATAGTTCCAACACATGCCCTCGTAATTTCTCCGGAATAACCACTCTATCCCCCCTTGTACCGACAGTTCCGAACGCTTTTTTGTAAATTCTTTGAAACGATCCCCCGGTGCAGTGGGCCATCCCCTCTGCACCCAACCGATCACAGTTCTTACAACAATGTCTTTGTAAGATGCCCTAGTCACTTCCGTAGATGTGACTGGGCCAGAGTCCAAAGAGTCAATTAACAAGACGGGCGTCCCGGGAGTCGGGTCTTCAATAGTCTCTGGCAACGGGCATCTACTTAAAGCGTCCGCATGTCCCAAATCCTTGCCCGGTTGATGAGACAGTTTGTACAAATATGCTGCCAGGAAAATAGTCCAACGGGTCAGCCTGGGTGATAATGCAACCGGTGTTGGACGGTCCTCCGCCAAGAGTCCCAATAAAGGTCTGTGGTCTGTGACTATTTCAAATTGCCGCCCAAACAGGTACTCGTGGAATTTTTTAACCCCAGAAACTATAGCCAGCCATTGAGGACCTGTATACTGCACGAATCAAGAAGAGGGCTGTGAAAATATTTGCAGATCCCTCGCATCCTGGACATAAACTGTTTCAACTCCTACCCTCAAAACGACGCTATAGAGCACTGCACACCAGAACAACTAGACACAAGAACAGTTTTTCCCCGAAGGCCATCACTCTGCTAAACAAATAATTCCCTCAACACTGTCAGACTATTTACTGAATCTGCACTACTATTAATCATTTCATAGTTCCCATCGCCAATCTCTTTCCACTTATGACTGTATGACTATAACTTGTTGCTGGCAATCCTTATGATTTATATTGATATATTGATCATCAATTGTGTTGTAAATGTTGTACCTTGATGAACGTATCTTTTCTTTAATGTACACTGAGAGCATATGCACCAAGACAAATTCCTTGTGTGTCCAATCACACTTGGCCAATAAAAATTCTATTTCTATTTCTATTCTATTTCTAGCCAGGGCTTCCCGGTCTAGTTGGCTATAGTTCCTTTCCGCTGCGGACATCGTGCGGGGAAAATATGCGATAGGGGCTTCTGAACCATTCGGTAACCTGTGGCTGAGGACAGCCCCTACCCCGTAGGGTGATGCATCACAAACTAGTACTAGTGGCAACGTCCCATTGTACTGAATTAGAAGGCTATCGCTGGACAAGAGATTCTTAACGCCTTCAAATGCCTTAGCCTCAACCCTGCCCCAAGTCCAAACAGCTTTTTTCGCTAGCAGTTTATGTAGCGGTTCGGCTACCGTTGCCTTATTTTTTAAAAATACCGCATAGAAGTTTACAAGCCCCCAAAATGCTTGTAATTCTGTTTTGTTTTTTGGGGTTGGAGCCTTTCTAATGGCTCGCACTTTGCTCTCAGTTGGGTGGATGCCTTCCTTATCTATCCGGTAACCCAAGAATTCTACAGATTCAACTCCTATCTGGCATTTGTTGAGTTTAACCTTAAGCCCCGCAGACCTGAAAATGCCCAAAACCTTCTGCAATTTGACCCCTAATTCTTCCAAGTTTTCTGCTGATACCAGTACATCATCGAAATATGGAACTACTCCTGGTAGACCTTGTAGGAGTCGTTCCATTAGGTTTTGGAATAACCCGGGGGCTACACTAACTCCGAACTGAAGTCGAGTGCATTTAAAAGCGCTCCGATGTGTGACAATCGTCTGCGCTTCGGTCGTTTTGTCGTCAACTGGTAATTGTTGGTAGGCTTGAGCCAGATCGAGTTTGGCAAAAACCTGTCCCTATCCTAACGAGTGCAACAAATGTTGCACTACGGGAACAGGGTAAGCACTCTTTTGCAATGCTTAAGTGTTGCCTTATAGTCAGTGCAAATCCGGACTGATCCGTCCGGTTTGACTGGGGTCACTATTGGTGTGTCCCATTTTGCATGGTCGACGGGGACTAGTATTCCCTGGCTTACTAATTTGTCTAGTTCCCTGTCAATCTTGGGTTTGAGGGCGAACGGGACCCTCCTAGCTTTTAATCTAATGGGAGCCACCTGGGGGTCCAAATTGAATGAAATGGGGGTCCCCACGTACTTGCCCAGGCAGTCTTGGAAAACGTCCTCGAATTCTCTCAACAATTCATCCTTCAGGTTGACTCCGCTTCTGTGAACCCTGGTTACTTCCATGCCCAAGGCTCTGAACCAGTCCAGACCTAGCAAACTGGGCAGGTTTCCATCTACGATGGTGATCGGCAGGGTTTTCTTGAATTGTCCATATTTCACTCTGACGGGCATGACTCCTCGAACAGGGATTCGGTTCCCCTGGTAGTCTTGCACTCTCAGCTTTTGGGGTTGCAGCTGGCATTTTGCGACGTCTGGCAGGTCTCTTGCGATTGTGTCCCAAGACATAATCGTGATTGATGAGCCGGTATCCACCTCCATTTTACACTGCACTCCTTCGATGTATGTCTTGGTGAATATTTTCTTTTCTAGCCGTGTCGATGCGTGGCCCACTCTCACAGTGGTCTGATTCAACTTCGCGCCTTTTTTGAACTGACCAATCCCTGGCCGCTTCGCAGATCCAGCGCCCTGTTGATTGGCCGGTTTGAATTTTGGGCGGGAAGGTTGAGAGGCTCGGCAGGCCTGAGCTATGTGTCCTTTCTTTTCACACCGCCGACAAATTGTGTCTTTGAACCTGCAATTCTGTCGTTGGTGTTGGCCTCCACAACTCACGCACTCGTCCCGGTCGCCTCTCTCCGGCCTCCCGGTGTGAAAAACCTCTTCCTCTTCTTCACCGTCCGATTCGGCCTGCATTTCTTCGCTGCGGACTGGCGTTGCTTTCGCCGCGGCATTTGGCGTGTTCGGCTTTTGTAAGGTTTCCGCCACTTTGGTGGACATCTCGTGTGCCCTGGCCTCATCCAGGGCTATCGCCAGGGTTAGGTTGCTTTTTGACAGCAGCCGCCTCTGTAGTCGGATGTCCCTGACCCCACAAATAAGTTGTTCTAATAAAGAGTCCTCCAAGTCTCTATACTCACAATGGTTTGCAGCTTTCCTTAATGTGGCCATGTACATGCTTATCGATTCACTCTCTCGCTGAACTCTTTTCCTCAACTCGAACCGTTGTACAAACTTCGATGGCACCGGCGCGTAGTGTGCTCGTAGTGTCGTCTGTAGCGTTTGCCATGGCACCGACTGTTGGTTCCGACAGCGATTCGGCGGTATCGAAGACTTCTGGCCCACAGTGGCTCAGGAAGTAAGCGCGCTTTTGATTATCCGATATTCCTTGTAGTTCGTTAGCTTTGAGAAAACACTCAAAACGAGCCATGTACGACCCCCATTTCTCCTTGGCTGGGTCGAATGGCACTGGTGGCGTATAGCTAGACATCGCTATGTATCCGCCCTTGATACTGGCTGGGTTTGAAATTACGTTGTTCCTTCAGCTCTTTTCCTAGTCTCACTGCCTTCAAAATCAAACCTTCGTCGCCAATGTTAAGTTCAGGCAATGAAGAGGCAGGAGACGATACAAGTGACAACAGCTCTTTGGTTTATTGTGATCCCAGCAAAAGCCAACAGGCAAAAACCCCTCTTTAAATAGTATTTTGGCTGAGGCATCAGCCAATCAGCAACGTGCATTTTCCCGCCCAAATTTCCCTCCTAAAATTCAAATACATTACGATGTCAGCTTTGGAAGCCATACTAGTCCGGAAGCTTCCATGCTGCCACTTTCTCATGTGTGGGAAAGTAGGAGGGGGGATTTAGAGGAGGGGTTGTCATTAGACATTAGACATAATAAATTCTTCCTGTTGATCAAGGTCAGGCTGATCCTGCATCTGGAGAAGGAGTGGTTGAAGTGCTGTCTCGAGATGGGACGGTTGACAATTGGAGAATGTGATCGACAGAGGAGTCAGGGGATAGTTTTGGGGGTTTTGATTTACTGAAGGAAAACTCAGATCTCTCAGATTTGGATTTTCCCAGATGTGCCAGTTTACCTAGCCTAGTAAAAGAACTTTGAAAGATGTGTGCTTCAGAGTTTTACTTGGAATAGGGTTTTTTTCTGAAATGCTGACACTCAATCCTACATCTCAACCCAGGCCCACCAAGTGATATTATCAAAGCTTTGTCTTGATGTCTAGAGGCTGTGGGTGAAAGAAATGATGTTCAGTCTAAACTACTCCATCATAAGACCAAATGGCTGTGGATTGTGGAATCTTCTGTATCTGGGGATTTCTGAAAGGAGTTACATTTAGGCAATGTGACCTGGTATTCTCTAGAACCATATCTTCACAGTTCCCTTTGAAACAGGTCATGAATTAAGATTTGAATGGCACAGTTACCTATAGTATGATAAAATTAAAGAAAATGTTCATTTCAACAATCATTTTGTCAGACATGGAAGTGGTATATAAGTGCTATTGCTATTGTTATGACTGCCACCATGGAAGAGGTCGTTGACCATCCCAAGGAGACAGTCCTTGTTGTAGTCAATGGACCAGGGGTAGTCAACCTTTTTATACCTACCGCCCACTTTTGTATCTCTGTTAGTAGTAAAATTTTCTAACTGCCCACTGGTTCCACAGTAATGCGCTGTGTATCGTCATCTGCGCATGCCTCTTGCACATCGTGGATTGGGTTTTGAGGGTGGGGTGGCTACCAGCTCTGCTTGTCTGTTACAGCTGGGCGGTATGGGGGGAGATGTGTGAGCTATTCTGGGACAAGGCTCTTTTGTTTGCAGTCGCACTATAGCGCCATTTAGTTTCACTTACATAACGTGAACTAAACTTATGCACAGGCAATACAAATAGTATATTTTCAGGAATTTAAATTGTCATGGGGAATTTTATGAAAACCTAATGAAAATGTTTTTAAATAATGCTATGAAAATTTTTTAAAAAGTCAATTAAATTAAAAAAAAGGAAAGTGCTTCAGTATTGGACAAAACCTCTACTGCCCACCATGAAAGCTGGAATGCCCACTAGTGGGCGGTAGGGACCAGATTGACTACCACAGCAATGGACCATAAAAAAATAATTCTGAATAAGACTGCTAATGAAAGGAATTATTTGTTCTTTCAAATGACAATTTGGGATCACTATTGTGTTAATAGTTGTCCAAATAAACAAGGAAAAAAAATGCTGAAGTACTGTGAGAAAGGTGAGACATGATTAATGTAGAATCAGATCCAGAAAGATATTCCTGGATTAAATGTGTTTTTGCAAGGTTTTTAAATTCCATGCCAGCGTGGAATATTTGGCAATCAAATTGAATAATGCAAATAAACAAGCAATGAAATATTTCAGCTGAGTTATAGTTTCTATATATTTTATAACAATTAACCATGACAGATTAGTTACTTCCATGTATTTTAAATCACAGTACCTTTCCAGCAGATTGCTGAATTAATTGACCCATAAATTCTTGAGTTGGTCTAAACGAAGCTTTTAGTATGCAACCACACTTACTAATAAAATGTTATATTGAATTATTAGGTACTGCATGTGTTACTCTCCCATTGTCCTGTTACTTTGTGTTTTATCTTACATTTTTGAAAACAAAACAAAACAACAGGAGGAGATGGCATTGGGGATAATCCATTAGGAAGTACTCTCTGAATGCTAGGATGTTGCAGTGGTTTTATACTTGAGGAAATTCAATACAAAATGATACAATAATAAAATATCATTATATCATTTTATTATAAAAATTATTATAATAAATTATAAGTGCCTGATTCCGGATGTACTCTGATGCATTCTTATACTAGTGTAGACGCTGATCGCCTGAGTGTTGATACAGTATAATTGTCAGCCTCCGCTTTAATTTAGTGTATTTCTCCTACTAGATTATCTGACTATTTTATTACCTTGTTAAACGTTTGCTCTACTGATTGTCTTACATGCTTTATGGAGAAGAGGGGGGGAGATTTTCACTGTTCCCAGCGTCGGCTGACATTGTATGTGGGGGAGAGAGGAAATGCCATTTTCAAAACCAGAGGTTTGAATTGTGTTGGCGCGTGAATGTAACGGCAGCTGCTGATTCCACATTCCATTCGGAAGATTGACAGAGGGAGAATATCGGAAGTGAAACTACACGTGACTGAGGAGAAAGAAGACATTGGACTATTATTGTATGACCTCTAGTAGGGGGAGGGTTCAGGAGAGAATATGACTCTGGGGATTTGATTAGTGATAGCGGCAGGTGGTTTGGAGAACTGGTAGCAAAAATCCATGCCCCCACCCCCACCCCAGCTGAGCCGCACGATCATCAGAGGTTTTTTTTTTTTTTAACTTTTAAAAGCATTTTTTCTTCAGCTGAAAAAAGTAAAAAAAAAACCTCTGATGATCACATGGCTCAACTGGGATCGTCAGAACCCTTTAAAACCCTTTTTTTCCTCTGGCGATCCCAGCTGAGTTGCCTGATCATCACAGGCTTTTAAAATCATTTTTAAACAACCTCTTACAACAGCCCCCGCCAAAGGCCAATGCAATTGCCTGGTCCCCACTTGCCTAACTGCAGCTTCTTTTGGGTTCCCTAAGCCTTGCTTCGGCTGCTGCAATCAATTGCATCAGCTAGCAACTGAATCTGCTTGCCTGCAATCCATCTTATCAGTGAGCAACTCAATTTGCCTGCCTTCAATTGAGTAAGTAACTGGGGGGGGAGCTTTAAAAATATTTAATTGTTTTTTTTTTAAGGAGTTTTTTTTTAGACAGCAATTTAAAGTTAAGGAAGTTTTAAATTTAGCTGCTTTTATCTAAAAAATATAAATAAAATAATAAAATAAAATATTTGTGCAGCTTTCTGAGATTTGGTGTGTTTCTGTAGTGTTTCACTCTAACTGCACAAACACACAAAATCTCACAAAGCTGTATGTGGCATTTTGTGTGTGTGTGTGTGAGTCAGTTGTGTTGTGTGTGTGTAAAGTGTGAAAGTTGGTTTTTGGTACCTCTTATTTTTTTGTGTACTTTGTTTATTATTTTTATTATTTATTGTTATTGGCCATGCCCACCCAGTCACATGACCACCAAGCCATGCTCACCAATTAAGCCACGCCCACAGAACCGGTAGGGAAATTTTTTAGATTTCACCCCTGTGTAAATGTATTACATGGCCTGAGTTTTGTATTGGTTAAATAGTCTTATTAGGATGAACCAGGTTCTTGGAAGAAAATTAAAATGTATTGATTTTGTAATTATACTCAAAAAAGTGTTGAACGATACTGACTTTATATTAAACTTGGACTGCTACTCATGAAAGATACTGACTTTATATTAAACTTGGATTGCTACCTAAAGAGGATTATGTGTTCCTGGAAATTACTTCTGTGTCAGAGGCTACAGTGTGGCTTGATTAGCTCTCAGTATTTGAATTGGCTATCTATAAAGTATAATTCTGAGTCAGGTTCAACTTGTTTAAAAACTGTATTGTAGCAATTTATTATAGATATATATAACACACACACACAATACACACAATATATACACACACAGTACTATATCAAAACTTTAAAAAAATTAAAAACCTATATATCCTTCCTGCTAGAAGAATATATTCTGCTGTGAACAGGCAGGCCAAGAGACAACGTCCAGAAGCATTCTTGGGAGGACATGTAAAATCTCACCTTTGTTCTTTCTCCAATTCATATTAATTGTCATTCCCTTCCCTTCCACTGTGTACAAGGATTTGCTAAATGCCTTCATCAGTTTGGAATCACTAAGTTTTTGTCATCTTTATCTCAGTGTAATGGGACTTGCAAACTCCCTTTGTGTTGTCTGTCTTTGTTGCTGCTGATCTTAATTCAACAAAATGGAAGCAGCGTTGCCTACACAAAAGGCACAAAGATTTTATTTCCCTTCTAGTTTTCATATGTTTCCATGGTCAGTTACTTATAAAAAACATATTCATAAATTCCCAGTGCCACTGTTTATCACAGCATGGTTTGATCTGAGTTTACAGATTATTTCCCCTTAGAATGCATAACTTCTCCTTTAAAAGTAGATTTTAGTAAGCTTGTTAAAGCAAGCTGAAATAACTTATGCACTGTATAAAATTTGTCCTTTTCCAAATAGGACTACATTTGGATCCAAGTGGCATTTGCTATGGTACTGAGGTACACAAGAACGATAGGTGTCTGATATGCTTAAATAATTGCTAACCCTAACCCCTAAGAACACTAAAAAAGGGAGATCGGCCTGGATTAAACCAAATATAAATGCCAGCTTTGTTCTAACTCTGAAGAACATATTCTCTCTGTTCTTTTTTCCTCTGGTCTGGGTTTTGCTCCTTGCTTTGTAAACAGAAAAGAGCAGAGTCTGTTATTCCTTTCTAAATGATAATAATTTAGGCATGATAGCTACCCCAAAATAGGATAATTTTTTTTAGATTTCAAATTTCATTTTTTGAACAAAGAAGTAAATATATAGTTACTATCAGAGCCCTAAGGAAACTGTGCAGCATAATGGCTTATTATTTAATGAGACACAACGATAAAACTCTTTGCTAATAGAAGAGCCTTTATATAAAATTAAATATTGGCAAAAAGCAATGGCTCTTAAAAGTGTTGAACATGAAATTTCCTTTCTAGGATATTTCTGAAGGCACCTCTTACCTCCTGGTTCCTCATGCTGTAGATTAATGGGTTGAGCATGGGGGTAACCACTACATAGAACACAGAGGCCATTTGGTCTAGGTGATAACTCTGCCTAGAGCTTGGCCGTACATACATAAAGCTGAGACATCCGTAGAAAATGGTGATGACCATGAGGTGAGATGTACACGTGGAGAAGGCTTTCTTACGGCTTGCAGCAGAATGGATCTTTAAAATTGTGACCAAGATATAAGCGTAGGAGGTGAGAACAGTCATGCTTGTTGTTATTAAATTAAAGCCAACAAGAATAAAAACCAAGAGATAATTAAGACTGATATCTGAGCAGGAAAGAGCGAAAAGGGGAGGGCCCTCACAATAAAAACTCTTAATGAGGTTTGGGCCACAGAAGGACAGTCTAGATGCAGCCACTGTGTGTATAGAAGCATTAATGATCCCAGCAATGTAGGCAACTGTTATCAACTGAACACATTTCCTTTGGGACATTGTGATGAAGTAGAGTAGAGGATTGCAGATTGCCACGTAGCGATCATAGGCCATCACAGCGAGGAGGTAGCTCTCTGTGGTGGCAAAAAGGGCATAAAAATAAAGCTGAGTAAAGCAACTTGCAAAGGAAATTGACTTCTTCTCTTTTAATAGATTGGATAGAAAGTTTGGGGTCACCGTTGTTGAATAACAGGTATCTAGGAATGATAAGCTGGTAAGAAAAAAGTACATTGGTGTGTGGAGTTGAGGACTGGTTCTGATTAAGACAATCATGCCCACGTTTCCCATCAAGGTGATGGCATAAATAGCAAAAAATATCACAAAAAGGATCAGCTGCAAGTGTGGGTCCTGTGTCAACCCAGTGAGTATGAATTCTGTCACCCATGTGCTATTTCCCATTAACACTGTGAAAACAAAATATAGTACTCAATGTTACATGTTCTCTTAACATTTCAACTACATAAGAAGTTATTTTCTGTGATCTCAAATAAGATCTTGGAAGGAGGATTAAAAATTAAGTTCTAAGAAGAGAAAACTGAGTATGTGATTGTCAACATTCTGACAACCCAATATATTATAACATTCATAAGTTTCTTCTTGACTATTATTGAACAGTCAAATCAAATTCCATAAATGAAAGAAAGCTAGTATTTGTGATCCAAAATAAGTCCTTAGAAAAAAGACTTGGAATTACCAATACATCTATAAATAATAGTTTCTCCATCATTAATACCAAACAATTTTGAGATTGTTACACTATCCTGATAAATTCGAAAGCCCCCAAAGATCCTCAACTTACCCAATCACTCTGAACTCAATCACAACTATAATACTATAATAGGTTACAGCATTTGTTCTTTGCTGGTTGTGGGTGGATTGCTTCTAGTTGAAATGAGTTAGGCATATTTTTGTATGTGGGTAGAAATCCAGATATATTCAGCTCCAGCTGGCTCTGAGTCTTCTTATTAATTTGGTGCAGCACTTTCTTGGCTGTCTCTGCAAGGGAGTATTTTCTACTGGGAAACCTTGGTATTCCCTAAGTAGTTCTAATCTTAGACAAATGCTTTCTAGAAACGGCAGCTGCATGGTAACTTTTAGATCCTTACCCGGAAGCTCCAACTATTAGATGTTGAATTAATAGGTTTTTCTTAAAACTTTTATTCTTAATTTAATAAGTTGAAATACAGTTGAAGTAATTAATATGATCAGGTGGGTGTGCAAATGAACATATAATTCAAAATTGCATTGTGTTTATCTGTTTGTCTGTATCTCAAATTAGTCCAAGGTTTATTATACCACAATTTTACAAACAATGTTCTTAAAGTCCACTAATTTAAAGAACGTGTAAAAAAATCTGAGACCCATTTTATCAGGATGTCCACACTAATTTTATTCACAAAGTTGTGCCGCCGAAGCATCCCTGTGGTCATGTAAACACATTTTCCATGTTCCTTGCCAGGTTCCCATGAGCAGAGTCCTAAACCTGAAAAGTAGAACCTGTCATTCCTTTCTAATTGACGGAAATCACGAAGGCATGATAGCTGCTCCCAAAAAGGCCACACTTCTTCAGAGTTCAAATTTCATTTTTTTATCTCAAAAGCAAAATATAATTAACTAAAAGAGCCCTATAACACAGCATAATGATTTATTCTTTTATGAGACACAATTTGCTACTAGAGCAGCTTTTATCTAAAGCTGACATTTGGCAAAGAAAAACGATTCTTAAAGATATTATCATATCTGTTGAAGATGAAATTTTCTTCCTAGGATATTTCTGAAGGCACCTCTTACCTCCTGGTTCCTCATGCTGTAGATTAATGGGTTGAGCATGGGGGTCACCACCACATAGAACACAGAGGCCATTTGGTCTAGGTTATAATTCGACCTAGAGCTTGGTCGTGCATACATAAAGCTGAGACATCCATAGAAAATGGTGATGACCATGAGGTGAGATGTACACGTGGAGAAAGCTTTCCTACGGGTTGCAGCAGAATGGATCTTTAAAATGGTGACCAAGATATAAGCGTAGGAGGTGAGAACAGTCATGCTTGTTGTTATTAAATTAAAGCCAACAAGAATAAAAACCAAGAGATAATTAAGACTGATATCTGAGCAGGAAAGAACGAAAAGGGGAGGGCCCTTACAATAAAAACTCTTAATGAGGTTTGGGCCACAGAAGGACAGTCTAGATGCAGCCACTGTGTGTATAGAAGCATTAATGATCCCAGCAATGTAGGCAACTGTTATCAACTGAACACATTTCCTTTGGGACATTGTGATGAAGTAGAGTAGAGGATTGCAGATTGCCACGTAGCGATCATAGGCCATCACAGCGAGGAGGTAGCTCTCTGTGATGGCAAAAAGGGCATAAAAATAAAGCTGAGTAAAGCAACTTGCAAAGGAAATTGACTTCTTCTCTTTTAATAGATTGGATAGAAAGTTTGGGGTCACCGTTGTTGAATAACAGGTATCTAGGAATGATAAGCTGGTAAGAAAAAAGTACATTGGTGTGTGGAGTTGAGGACTGGTTCTGATTAAGACAATCATGCCCACGTTTCCCATCAAGGTGATGGCATAAATAGCAAAAAATATCACAAAAAGGATCAGCTGCAAGTGTGGGTCCTGTGTCAACCCAGTGAGTATGAATTCTGTCACCCATGTGCTATTTCCCATTAACACTGTGAAAACAAAATATAGTACTCAATGTTACATGTTCTCTTAACATTTCAACTACATAAGAAGTTATTTTCTGTGATCTCAAATAAGATCTTGGAAGGAGGATTAAAAATTAAGTTCTAAGAAGAGAAAACTGAGTATGTGATTGTCAACATTCTGACAACCCAATATATTATAACATTCATAAGTTTCTTCTTGACTATTATTGAACAGTCAAATCAAATTCCATAAATGAAAGAAAGCTAGTATTTGTGATCCAAAATAAGTCCTTAGAAAAAAGACTTGGAATTACCAATACATCTATAAATAATAGTTTCTCCATCATTAATACCAAACAATTTTGAGATTGTTACACTATCCTGATAAATTCGAAAGCCCCCAAAGATCCTCAACTTACCCAATCACTCTGAACTCAATCACAACTATAATACTATAATAGGTTACAGCATTTGTTCTTTGCTGGTTGTGGGTGGATTGCTTCTAGTTGAAATGAGTTAGGCATATTTTTGTATGTGGGTAGAAATCCAGATATATTCAGCTCCAGCTGGCTCTGAGTCTTCTTATTAATTTGGTGCAGCACTTTCTTGGCTGTCTCTGCAAGGGAGTATTTTCTACTGGGAAACCTTGGTATTCCCTAAGTAGTTCTAATCTTAGACGAATGCTTTCTAGAAACGGCAGCTGCATGGTAACTTTTACATCCTTACCCGGAAGCTCCAACTATTAGATGTTGAATTAATAGGTTTTTCTTAAAACTTTTATTCTTAATTTAATAAGTTGAAATACAGTTGAAGTAATTAATATGATCAGGTGGGTGTGCAAATGAACATATAATTCAAAATTGCATTGTGTTTATCTGTTTGTCTGTATCTCAAATTAGTCCAAGGTTTATTATACCACAATTTTACAAACAATGTTCTTAAAGTCCACTAATTTAAAGAACGTGTAAAAAAATCTGAGACCCATTTTATCAGGATGTCCACACTAATTTTATTCACAAAGTTGTGCCGCCGAAGCATCCCTGTGGTCATGTAAACACATTTTCCATGTTCCTTGCCAGGTTCCCATGAGCAGAGTCCTAAACCTGAAAAGTAGAACCTATCATTCCTTTCTAATTGACGGAAATCACGAAGGCATGATAGCTGCTCCCAAAAAGGCCACACTTCTTCAGAGTTCAAATTTCATTTTTTTATCTCAAAAGCAAAAATATAATTAACTAAAAGAGCCCTATAACACAGCATAATGATTTATTCTTTTATGAGACACAATTTGCTACTAGAGCAGCTTTTATCTAAAGGTGACATTTGGCAAAGAGAAATGATTCTTAAAGATATTATCATATCTGTTGAAGATGAAATTTTCTTCCTAGGATACTTCTGAAGGCACCCCTTACCTCCTGGTTCCTCATGCTGTAGATTAATGGGTTGAGCATGGGGGTCACCACCACATAGAACACAGAGGCCATTTGGTCTAGGTTATAATTCGACCTAGAGCTTGGTCGTGCATACATAAAGCTGAGACATCCATAGAAAATGGTGATGACCATGAGGTGAGATGTACAAGTGGAGAAAGCTTTCCTACGGGTTGCAGCAGAATGGATCTTTAAAATGGTGACCAGGATATACATGTACGAGGTGAGAACAGTCAGGCTTGTTGTTATTAAATTGAAGCCAACAAGTACAAAAACCAACAGATAATTAAGACTGATATCTGAGCAGGAAAGAGCGAAAAGGGGAGGGCCCTCACAATAAAAACTCTTAATGAGGTTTGGGCCACAGAAGGACAGTCTAGATGCAGCCACTGTGTGTATAGAAGCATTAATGATCCCAGCAATGTAGGCAACTGTTATCAACTGAACACATTTCCTTTGCGACATTGTGATGAAGTAGAGTAGTGGATTGCAGATTGCCACGTAACGATCATAGGCCATCACAGCTAGGAGGTAGCACTCTGTGGTGGCCAATAGAATATAAAAGTAAAGCTGAATAAAGCAACCTCCATACGAAATTATCTTTTTCTCTTTTAAAAGGTTGGATAGAAACTTTGGGGTAACACAAGATGAATAACAAATATCCAAAAAAGATAAGCTGGTAAGAAAAAAGTACATTGGTGTGTGGAGAGAAGGACTGATCCTGATTAACATAATCATGCTTAGGTTTCCCACCAGGGTGATGGCATAAACAGCAGAAAATATCCCAAAGAGGATGAGCTGGAACTGTGAGTCCTCTGTTAATCCAGTGAGTATGAATTCTGTCACCAGTGAGCTGTTTTCCATGTAATCACAGTAATATTTCTGTCAATTTCCCTTTTTTCCCCTAATATTTGTAATGTAGTCTGTGATCAGAATAAATTTTTAACTTCCTAGAAAAAGAAAACAGAAATTGGAACATTTTTGATGAAGAACTCAAGTAATAAAATAATATTCAGTTTAAAGGAAACAATATTCAGTCTACATATATTTTCTTTCAAATTTGAACCTGATCATCATATTTTGAAAATTAAGTCCTTTGCAATGAAATAGTCATGGTTATTAGGATGGATTAAGTATATCCTACTATATATGATTAAAATAGTTCTAGCCCATGAATAAATTTTACTACAGGACTATTAAAAACAATTAACAACATGAGAGTGCTTTTGAAATCTTTGAGTAGACCTGCGTACTCTCTTTTAAACACGGGAAGACATCCAACAAATATCAGAAGAAATATTAGTTGCATTTACATTTCTGTTCACAGGATATTTTGACAAGCTGCAGTAAAGAATTAACAAGATAAGTGAAGAAAAGTTCTTACTGCTTTCAACTGTATATATTGTTTTGTTGGTTCATTGCTGGATCTACATATTCTATGACTTATAGAAGCTCATTTCTGGATTACAAGGGTTTCTCATTTCTTGCGTTGATTAAATGAATTATGAATAGCAAAGCCACATTGACTCTCACGTCACAGATGATTGAGCACCGTCAACATATTCTTGTATATCTTTCAATATACAAGATAGTTTGATATAATCAACTCTACAAAGAAATTTTCATTCTATAAAATAGTTGTTCTGTTGGCCACATTCTATGAACAACTTCTATGAAAATATTTGAAGATTTACTTGTAAACACACTTCTCTTTTTAATCTTGGCTTTTTTATATCAGTCCCAGCTCTGTTTTACTTATGCCTCTTTTGTACCACCCATTACTCAAATCACAGTTAAAAACAAAGCACTGAAGCTTTATAAACATAACATTTGTTTGTTTCATCTCAAAATACCTAATCTTCTATGCCAAATGAGTATATTCATTCCTCACTAAATCTTTAAATTTTCTGATGCATTCAGTTTTTTTTAAAAAATAAAACAAAAGCAAAAAAACCCTGCAAATCTTGAGGTCTTCTTGAGTGTTCATCCCAAGCACTCCTTTTTTCCTGATGCAATCTGAGCTGTGAAAAAGACTGTATTTACCCAAATATTTGTGCACCAACTAACTTGCATGGTTGCCATGCTGGCTTGATTTGGCACTTCTCTGGATATCCAATCAGTTTTCTTTGAAGTAAGTTGTCATCTCATGAACTTCTAAATCAAACTGTCAAAATCAACAAAATGCGATAATGGTATAGTTGCCTTTATGATTATCAAACTCACTTGTTTTCTTCCAGATCAATAGCATCTTTCACATTTTAAAATAACTGTATTTTTTTCCAAGAGTCTGAGTGCAGGTTTGTGAAACTTATACTAATATCCTTTTGCTGCTCTGAAGAAATTCAGGTAGTTTCCTTCAGTCTTCGGTAACTCAACAGCTTTATACAATTCTGCAAACAATACCATCTCCCTCAACTCTCTTTGGAGTGAAGGAGAAAAGACCTCTACTGAAAAAAACATTGGTTTGGGGAATGTGTCCCCAAAGTGCTTCAAATTGCTCCACCTACTGATTTATGTTAATTACACAGTGAAGATTCAGTAAACCAAATTGCAATTGTTTGAAGTATTTACCAATGGGAAATGTAATATTCGATAGATATCATATTCTGTCGTCTTCTTTATTTATTAATAATATTTTATCATACCCTTTTTCCACACAGTGATCAGTGGTTGATTTCAAACATTTTTACTACTGGTTCTGTGGGTGTGGCTTGGTGGGCATGGCATGACTTGGTGGGTGTGGCTTGGTGGGCATGGCATGGAAAGGATGCTGTAAAATCTCCATTCCCTCCCCAATCCAGGGAAGGATACTGCAAAATCCCCATTTCTTCCTGATGAGGGCAGGGCCAGTCAGAATTTTTACTACCGGTTCTCCGAAATACTCAAAATTTCTGCTACCGGTTCTCCAGAACTGGTCAGAACCTGCTGAAACCCACCTCTGACAGTGATGTTCCATTAACAGCATTTTTATGAGTTTTGATTAGCTCCAATTCTTTTTTCCATAGGCTTTGGGTTCAGAAGTGGTTTGATGGTCTTTTCTGGTTGTTTATGTCTTTGTCAGTTGTTGTTTTTTAAACATTTTTTATCATTTTTAATTTACTCATTGTTGTTACTGAATTATTATTAAAGAAGCACATTACCTGAATTGGGCATTCATTGGAGTGGCTGTACAAACTAGTTAAATAAAAGAAAACTGAGATCTGTAATTGTAATAGTATTTGGGAATGCGCCTGGGAAATGGGGAAGGGGGTGCTGCCTAGGGAATACAATTAGAGAAGACACAGCCTACAGATGTATAACAGAAACTCAGAAGGAAACCTCCCTAATTTTCAGCCTGGAAAAAAAACACATTGGGAGATTTTTTATTATTTTACCACTCTTACAATATTCTGTTAATGTAGCCTTACAATAAAGTAGTACTAGCTTATCTGGTTGTGCTTCCTGTCTGGTTTTTTTGGCAATACTGAGATAAGTTTTGCAAATTTCATACTCTTTTCCAAAGAAAGAAATTTCAGGAATGGCCTCTGATCCTCAAATAACCCCACTATCCATTGAGTATCTGGCAGCAGCATTGTTGCAACACCAGCAGCAAGTAGATGCATGGATGATCAATTTGCAGAATGCCATGATAATACTAACACAAGAACTGGAACAGAGTTTGCCTCAACCTGCAGCAGCACAATAGATGGCAGTCTAGCCAATCCTCCTGCTTCCCATGACAGCTTGCCAGGGAAGTTCAGAGACCAGCAATATCATTTACAAACAGTGAAACTTTACACCACCACCACCCCACACACCAATGCATACCATTCATGACTACACAGTCCTAAATAGGGTAATAATTAAAGACCATTATCCACTCCCACTTAGATCTAGATTGGCTACAAAAGGCACACATTTTTGCAAAGCTAGACTTGAGCAGTGTTTACAACGTAATCAGAATGAAAGAAAGGCATGAGTATTAAACAGCCTTGAATAGATAGTATGCCTTTTGACCTAGTTAGCTGTGGAGCTTGTTTTTATAAGGGCATGAATGACACATTTTCAGAAATTCTAGACAAGTATGTTGTAGTGAACTTAGATGAGGTATTAATTTATTTCAAATATCTCTTTTTGCATATCACCCATGCCAGAAATGTATTGTAAAAATTATGGGACAACAACCTTTTTGCCAAACTAGAAAAATGTATATTTATATTTATATTTATTTATTTATTTATTTGTCAAACACAACAGTATATATGTATAAGCATGAAATAACCATACAAATTGGATACAATTAAAGGGAACATTAGGACAGGAACAGTAGGCATGTTGGTGCTCTTATGCATGCCCCTTACAGACCTCTTAGGAATGGGGTGAAGTCAATAGTAAGTAGATAGTCTTTGGTTAAAGCTTTGGGGATTTTGGGAAGAGACCACAGAGTCAGGTAGTGCATTCCAGGCATTAACAACTCTGTAACTGAAGTCATATTTTCTACAATCAAGACTGGAGCGGTTCACATTAAGTTTAAATCTATTGTGTGCTCGTGTATTGTTGCGATTGAAGCTGAAGTAGTCTTCGACAGGAAGGACATTGTAGCAGATGATTTTATGAGTTATACTCAGGTCCTGCGGAAGGCAGTGGAGTTCTACATTTTCTAAACCCAGGATTTCAAGTCTGGTGGCAGAAGGTATTTTGTTGTGATCAGAGGAATAGAGAACTCTTCTTGTAAAATATTTCTGGACACACTCAATTGTATTAATGTCCGAAATGAGGTGTGGGTTCCAGACAGGCGAGCTGTATTCAAGAATTGGTCTAGCAAATGTTTTATATGCTCTGGTTAGTAGTGTAATCTTTCTGGTGAAGAAGCTACGTGAGATTAAGTTTACACTCTTAAAGCCTTTTTTGAGATCTAGTTGCAGTGGGCTTTGGCACTTACATCATTTGATATGAAAACTCCAAGATCTTTGATGGGGTGAGGGTCATCTACAAGGTAATGACCATCAAGCTTGTATTTAGCGTTCTGATTCTTTTTTCCAATGTGTAAGACAAAGCATTTGCTGGTTGAGATTTGAAGTTGCCAAGTTTTTGACCATTCTGACACAAAGTTAAGGTCTTTTTGAAGGGTAGCCGCATTGTTGGTAGTGTTAAATAGTTTAACATCATCGGTGAAGAGAACACAATTATTTATAATATGGTCACCGAGGTTGTTAATGTGTAATATGAAGAGTGTTGGTCCTAGAACGCTGCCTTGGGGGACACCGCTATTGACAGGAATGGGATTTGATAGGGCACTGCCTATTTTGACCACTTGTCTGTTTGACAGGAATGTTGTTATCCAATTATGGAGGGGTCCGGAGATGCCATAGGAATTAAGTTTGAGAAGAAGTTTGTCATGTACCACTGAGTCAAAAGCTTTACAGAAGTCTATGTAAATTGCATCTATTGTTGCATGGGTCCCTGGGTCTCAACCCCTTATCTGCCACCCTGACCCCTTCTACCCCTGTGTTGTGCAAACAGACATTTCAGATGGCGAGTTATGAACAATTTTGCTCCAGGCAGAGAAGGAAAGGAGGGCAGATTTACTACTGTATGTGCCTTTTATTCCAGAACGCTCTCCTAGCAGGAAGGAGCTATGACATTTTCAGTAAAGAATTGTTTGGAATAAAAATGCCTTTCAACAATGTGGACACCTACCAGAAGGAGCACCCACTCTAGTTCATAGAGATCATTTAGAGATTCTGCAAATGCCCAATCTTTTGTCTCTTGGCAAATCAGGTTGACACAATGACAGATTAGTAACTTCCACATTTTTTAAATCACAGTACCTTTCCGGCAGATAGCTGAGTTAATTTGATCCATAAATAATTGAGTCAGTCCAAGCAAGGCTATCCGTATACAGCCACACTTGCTAATAAAATATAATATTGAATTATATGGCACTCCATGAGTTACTCTCCCATTTCCCTGTTACTTCTGTGTTTCATTTTAGAAACCAAAACTAAATAATAGGAGGAGATCATGTTGGGGATAATCCATCAGGAAGTACCTTCTGAATACCTGGATGCTTCTGTCACATGAAATGTTTTTGTACCTGAAGAAATTCAATACAAAATATAATAATAATATATTATTATAATTATAATTATAATAAATTATATGTGCCTGATTGCCAGTGATTCTGGACTCTGATGCATTCTTACACTAGTGTTGATTCTGATCTCGTACGTGTTAATAGAGAATAATAGAACCTGAAACAGCAATACCATTCTGCTCAGTTCTGATATTTTTCTGTTCATGTTATTCTTTTTTAATGGATTACTGCCATATGAAACTTTTGTGTCTGTAAAAATAGAATTGTGTAAAATAAAAAATAAAAAAAGAACTCATTTGTTCCTATAGAATCTTGTATCTTGTAGTTTGTGATTTTTTAATGAGTGACACAAAACATTATTAATTTTCTTCTGTGCTGCTTCTAAATGTCATAGGTTCTGTATTTGGAGAATGTAGAACATGCTATAGAATGTAGAACATTCTATAGTTACAAGAAGGGTATGGTTGTGACATGGACTCTTCTGAAATTACGTTAAAATTACTATTGACCAATATAGTTAACTAACTTATCTTTTGCAATAGACAATGAAAAAGCAGAATACAGGAGAGTAATAAACAAAAGTTTTGAGGGCGATAGGGATAATAAGCCACCATTTTATGATCCAAATTGATTCAGAAGACATATTTTTTCTACCTAATCATGATCACACAAAATTGAAATCCTTTTCAATCTCCATTATAAATACTATAGCAAAATCTACAGGTAAATAGTCCTTGACTTGCAACCACAACTGAGACTGGAATTTGGTTGCTAAGTGATGCGGTTGTTAAGGGAATCATCACATGACTGGACCCAATTTCATAAACATTGTTATTAAGTGAAATACCAGTTGTTGTTATGTGAATGACACAGTCATTAAATGAGTCCAGTTTCCCCATTGAATTTACTTGTCAGAAGCTGGCTGAGAACATCAAAAATTGTGATCACATAACCACAAGATGACACAATCCTTGTTCAGGTAGTTCTCAACTTACAACCACAGTGGAGCCCAAAATTTATGTTGTCAGGTGAGATATTTGTTAAGTGAGTTTTTCCCCATTTTACAACCTTTCTTGCTACAGTTGTTAAGTGAATTACTGCAGTTCATAAGTTAGTAACCCAGTCGTTAAGTGCATATGGTTTGCCCAATGACTTTGCTTGTCAGAAGATCATAGAAGGTGATTACCAAGTTTTGGGACACAGCAAAGGTCATAAATATGAACCAATTGCCAAGCATTTGAATTTTGATCACATGATTATGGGGAGGCTACAATGGTTGTAAGTGTGAAAAATGGTCATAAGTCACTTTTTTCAATGCCGTTGTAACTTTGAACAGTCACTAAATTGTAGGTTGTAAGTTGAGGACTACCTGTAAATGTGAGCCAACTGCCAGATGCTGGAATTGCAGTATCATGAAGGTGGTGGGTGGTTCGACAGTCATTAACTTTGAGGACAAGTTGTAAGTCACTTTTTTCAGCATAATCATAACTTTGTACCATAATTAAATGGAAATTGTGATCAAGGACTACAGTACCCATACTCATTCTTTCATTTAGTCTGAGCCAATCACCAAGATATTAATGGTTGTCACTACTAGAAAACATGATGAGTGCTGGCATTTTATTTCTTGCTCCCAGAAACATTAAAAAACTCTTATTAAAGAGCAAAAGACATTCACCTTGTTATGCCCTGAGTTGCTTCCATAAAACTGCACTATAATAAGGATGCTAATTTTAGCTGGTTTCTAAAATAATCTAGCCTTTTTAAGGCATAGTTAATAAACTTCAGCTGAATTTTGAAACCTGAATTAAGTCCCGCTGATCAGACTCACTGGGAAGCAAGATTCTTTCAAAGCAGACTGGATCAGAATGTTATTGCTATTCCAGCAAAGATTAAGAAAGACATAACAATAAATCTTGATGGTAATTTTTTTTAATCTCCTAGTGAAGTTCTGCTCTTGAAAATTTTATTCAGTTAAATGAATCATAAAAATAGTATAGCATTTTCTTCACTTCTGGTGATAGAGAATGGAAAGATTTGGGATTTAAGTGTTAGTCAAATTAAGGAAGGCGTCATGAAGCAAGTAGGAGATTATGTAGGGTTATCCTATAAATCACTGAACTGGGATCTGAACTGAAATTCATGACTTTTGTAATTAATGAATATATGGGTATTTTTACTTGAGAATGGTTTATTTCATAAGGTTTGTATTATAGCTACTCTAAAAACAGAAATGGATTGCCCAGAATCATAGACAAAATAATTTTGATTGGAACCGTGACACAAATATTGCTGAAGGTATTACTGTTAATATGCTGGCTTTGTGAAGTTTCTGATAATACCACATAACTGGTAGATAGATTAAATAATACATTCTAAAAACATATATCTAGCTCCATTAGATATAGAAAAAGTCTTTGATACAAAATTTCTGGAACATGTTATAAAAATGGATTCTCATCAAACCCTCTAGAATTTTAAAGGATTAAAAAAAACTATGTCTTAATAGCAATTTATACAATTACATTATTTGTTACAATCATGCTATGTGAAATGTAATATCAACTGCCTTGGAAACTTCTATGGATTGGAATGAGTCAGATCAAGACATTTTTACAGAATAAACCAACAATGCCATTTCAATGTCGGCTGCGGGCCCCCAGGGGAAGGTCCTTCTCTGTGGGGGCTCCCACACTCTGGAACGAGCTTCCCCCGGGTTTACGCCAAATACCTGACCTTCGGACCTTCCGCCGCGAACTGAAGACACATCTTTTCATTCGCGCGGGGCTGGCTTAAATTTTATCGATTTTAAATTTTCTATTACAAATTTTAATGGGGTTTTAGTTTTATATATTTTAAAGTTTTTCAGGCCAATTATAAAATAAGTTTTTTAATTTGTATTTTAAATTGTATATTGTATTGTTTGTTTTTTACTTTTGGCTGTACACCGCCCTGAGTCCTTCGGGAGAAGGGCGGTATAAAAATCGAATTAAATAAAATAATAAATAAAATAATAAATAAATAAAATATACAATGACCAAAAAAAAAACCAAAACAAAAAAAAACCCAATATAGAAGAACTTTGGAAGAGAGAGCTAGATTTTCCTATATTATAAAATCGTTGTGTTTTAACATTTAAGATACAATGATTTTATAATTTTTAAAGAAAAGTTAAATGTATTTATTACACTATTTTGAACTCAGAAGCAAATATATAATTAATACAAGAGCTCTAGGAATATTATACAGCCTAGTGATTATTATTTAATGAGACACAATGATAAAAACCTTTTGCTACTAGTACAGCTTTTATGTAAGATTAAATTTTGGCAAAAAGCAATGGCTCTCAAAAGTGTTGAACATGAAATTTCCTTTCTAGGATATTTCTGAAAGCACGCCTTACCTCCTGGTTCCTCATGCTGTAGATTAATGGGTTGAGCATGGGGGTCACCACTACATAGAACACAGAGGCCATTTGGTCTAGGTTATAATTCGACCTAGAGCTTGGTCGTGCATACATAAAGCTGAGACATCCATAGAAAATGGTAATGACTATGAGGTGAGATGTACACGTGGAGAAGGCTTTCTTACGGCTTGCAGCAGAATGGATCTTTAAAATGGTGACCAGGATATAAGCGTAGGAGGTGAGAACAGTCATGCTTGTTGTTATTAAATTAAAGCCAACAAGAATAAAAACCAAGAGATAATTAAGACTGACATCTGAGCAGGAAAGAGCAAGAAGGGGAGGACCCTCACAATAAAAATTCTTAATGAGGTTTGGGCCACAGAAGGATAGTTTAGATGCAGCCACTGTGTGTATAGAAGCATTAATGATCCCAGCTATATAGGAAATTGCTATCAGCTGAATACACTTCCTTTGGGACATTGTGATGAAGTAGAGTAGAGGATTGCAGATTGCCACGTAGCGATCATAGGCCATCACAGCTAGGAGGTAGCACTCTGTGGTGGCCAAAAGACTATAAAAGTAAAGCTGAGTAAAGCAACCTCCATATGAAATAATCTTTTTCTCTTTTAAAAGATTGGATAACAGCTTTGGGGTCACCGTTGTTGAATAACAGGTATCTAGGAAAGATAAGCTGGTAAGGAAAAAGTACATTGGTGTGTGGAGTTGAGGACTGGTTCTGATTAAGACAATCATGCCCACGTTTCCCATCAAGGTGATGGCATAAACAGCAAAAAATATCACAAAAAGGATCAGCTGCAAGTGTGGGTCCTCTGTCAACCCAGTGAGTATGAATTCTGTCACCCATGTGATATTTCCCATTAACACTGTGAAAGTAAAAGAAATACGGTGCTAAATATTACATGTTCTCTTAACATTTCAACTACATAAGAAGCCATTTTCTGTAATCTGAAATAGGATCTTGGAAGGAGGAATAAAAATTAGGTTCTAAAAAGATAAAACTGGGTATGCCAGTCTCAATATTCTGATGATATATTATAACATTGATGTTCCTTCGTGATTATTATTGAAAAACGATCAAATGAAATACCATAAACAATAGGGAGCTAGTATTTGTGATCCACAATAAGTCCTTAAGTGAAGACTTGGAATTACTGGTACATCTATAAAGAATAGCTACTCCATCATTAATGCAGAACAATTTTGAGATTTTTACATTATCCTGATAAAGCCAAAAGCCCCGAAATATCCTCAGCTTACCCAATTAGTCTGATTTTAACCACATCTACAGCAAGTTCAAGCATTCCGTCTTTGCTGGTTGTGGATGGATTGCTTCTAGTTGAAATGATTTAGGATTTTGTGTGTGTGTGGGTAGAAATCCAGATATATTCAGCTCCAACTGTCTCTGAGTCTTCGTATTAATTTGGTACAGCACTTACTTGGCTGTCTCTGCAAGGGAATATTTTCTACTGGGAAACCTTGGTATTCCCTAAGTAGTTCTAATCTTAGACAAATGCTTTCTAGAAATGGCTGCTGCATGGTAACTTTTAGATCTTCACCCAGAAGCTCCAACTATTAGATGTTGAATTAATAGGTTTTTCTTGAAACTTTTATTCTAAATTTAATAAGTTGAAATACAGTTAAAGTAATTAATATGATCAGGTGGGTGTGCAAATGAATATATAACTAAAACTTGTGTTTATCTGTTTGTCTGTACCTCAAATTAGTCCAAGGTACATCATACCACAATTTTACAAAGGAAGTTCTTAAAGTCCACTAATCTGGGACCCATTATATCAAGATGTTCAGACCAATTTTATTCACAAAGTTGTGCCACCGAAGCATTCCTGTGGTCATGTGAACACGTTTTCTATGTTCCTTGCCAGCTTCCCACAAACAGAATCAATGGGAAATTCAGCAGGAAATTGGAAGTCATTCCTTCTTTTTGCCTACACACTTGCATTTTATTTATCTGTTTAGGTAATTAAATATAGACTTATTATTGAAGTTCATTTGCCACTGCAATTATTTTTCTATTTATGATATATAGTCATTTTAGATGACCATTATATCCCACCTGGCAATGGGATATAAAAAATATGGTGAACCTAATGTTGCCTCCTGGAAAGAGAGCCGGGGAGGGAGGGATCATGTTTAAGAGATGACACCAAAAGTCATTGAGGACCCAGCAGGTCATAGGTTGTCTAGTATATTCTATACTTTTGCTAATATAACACAGATATTTCGGCTATGGATTTGTTCCCAGTTCCCAGTATTACCAGCTAGTCCTCGATTTATGTTGACAATTGAGTCCAACATTTGTTAAACTAATTTTTCCCCATTTTACAATCTTTCTTGCCACAGCTGTTAAGTGAATCATTGCAATTGTTAAGTTAGTAAGATGGTTGTTACTGGCTTCTCCATTGATTTTGCTTGTCAGAATGTCTCAAAAGGTGATCACAGGACCCTGGGACACTGAAACCATCATAAATATGAGTCAGTTGCCAAGCATCATAAGTCACTTTTTACAGTGCCAGCGTAACTTTGAGCAGACACTAAATGGACGGTTGTAAGTTGAGAACTACCTTTATGAGTGATTGCATATATTGATTTCTATTTCAAATCATAAAATCATAAGGCTGGAAGGGACCTGGGAGGTCTTCTAGTGCAGGGGTCTCCAGCAAAGCTGGCTGAGGAACTCTGGGAGTTAAAGTCCATAAGTCGTAAAGTTGCCAAGGTTGGAGACCCTTGTTCTAGTACAACTCCCTGCCCAAGGCAGGAGACTTTATTGCATTCCAGACAAATGGCTATTCAGTCTGTTAGAAATTCTGTTTATTATATGGCCCTACAGATCAGTAGTGGGTTGCAAAACCCATCGCTACCGGTTCACTTGTGCATGCGTGTACTCGCGCGATGCTTCTGCAGATACACAGAAGCTCCGATGCGGGTGGGCGGAGCCTCCTGCCACTGCTACCAATTCACCGATCCGGGTAGAACAGGTAGCAACCCACCACTGCTACAGATCAAATAAAATATACAGTCACCATGAGCCTTGCTGCTTGTTTTCACTGTAACAGGAAACTACACTGTATATTATAGATTATACCTAATAAATTTACAAACAGAGCCATCTACTGGCTGAATACTTCTGTAGTTGTTGCAATACGAAATACATTCCAACATGTATTCCAACACAATCTTTTCTTGAATACTTCAACAATGGAGCAGCACAACTCCGGGAAGCAAACTGTTCCATTGATTAAGCGTTCTTATTGTCAGAAATTTCCTCTTAGTTCCAGGTTGGATCTGTCTTTAATGAGCTTCTATTGTACAGTATTGACTCAGTAAGGCCTCATTAGTGCAGTATAGAGCAGTATTATCACTTCTCATGATCTTGATGCTATTCCTCTTTTCATGCAGCCTAGAACTGCATTGATTTTTTTTGTCAGTTGCATCACACTGCGGGCTCATATTTAAGTGACAATCATTTGGACACCAAGATCTCTCTCACAGCTGCTACATACCTTGCTTTTCTCATAACTGAACTACATCTTGCTGGATAGGTCCCAATGTTTCAGTCTGTCAAGATTTTTCTGAACCATGACCCTATCTTCAAAGGTGTTGGCAATTCCCCTGAGCTTGGTGTTGCCTGTAAACCTGATGAGCTCCCATTCTATACCCTGATCTAGATCATTGATGAATATGTAGAAGAGTACTAGGCCTAAAAACAACTTTGAAGTACCCCGCTGCATGCGTCCCTCCATATAAGATGTAGTTCCATTAAGGCTTTTATGCTGAGTGAGGTTGTTCACCCCACTGAAAATCCATCTGTTGGTGGTACCACATTGTTCTATCTTAGCAAGAAGTAGACTGTGGTCTACTTTGTCAAAAGCCTTACTTACGTACTTTTCTAACATGGATAGTTATTTTTTAAACATATTTTGATCTGCATTCCTATTCTCTCTCCCACTGGACTGCTTTTGATGGATTAGGCTATTTTTTCCCTTTTGTGTAAAGACAGATGTCATTTTCTTGCCCTCTTCGCCTATTAGAGGACCATTTTGTTGATTTTTTTTGTTCCTTATATATTGAAAGAAACATTTTTTGTTGTTATTTTTGGCATTTTTTGCAAGTCTTAGTTCTTTCCTGACCTCAGCCATCCTGACTTCAACCATGCACATTTGGACTATTTGCTAGTATTCTTCTTAGTTATATGCCCCTCCTCCTACTTTTATGCTTGTACTTTTTATTCCTTGGTTTGTCAGAGAACTCTCAATGCAACCATTCTGGTCTTGTCTAGTGCCCTTTGTTTTTCTTTCTCTGTGATATTGTTTTTGTTTGGACCTTTAATACTTCATTTTTCTGAGTTTGCCATGCATCCTGAATTTTTTTTTCCTTCTAGTATTTCCATCCACAAAAATTCTTATTCTCAATCTTAGTTTGCTGGAGTCAGTTCTCTTAAAATCTAGAACATTGCTCTGACTTTGTTCAATTACCTGTGCCTATATTATGGCAAATTCTAGTACAACATGGTCACTCTCTCCCAGAGTTCTTACAGCTTCCATTCCCTCAATAATTTCATCCCTATTAAGTCCAGTATAGCTCACCCTCTAGTACCAAACTCCACATTTTAGGTGACAAAATTGTTAGCTAGGCATTTCAGAAACCTGTTCGGAAATCAGAAATCCTTTGCTTGCTTTAGAGTTTGTTTTCCAGTTCATATAAGGATAGTTAAAGTCCCCCATTATTGTACAGATGTTTCTGCACACCTCAGCTAAGTGATAAGCAAAGAGTTCATCTATATCCTCTGCTTGGTTTGATTGATAATTGATGATATTTGTTTGATAGATTCCTTTATGAATTTATCATGCATTTTCTGTCATTATTATACTGAAATGATAAATGGTCAAAGCTTTTGGGAAGGGGATGCCAGTGGTGACTGATTTTTATTTATTTAGCATATGGAAAAAATCCAGAATAATTGCCACAAAAACCACAAAGATGGTAGGCTTACTGAAGTGAGAAGCATAGCAGAATTGTACAGAGGAAAATCAGTAGAGATCCAAGCTGGACCTATTCCAGTCCAGTAATAGTTATCAAACTTGATTCTTTAAGAACTGCATGGGATTTTGCCTGCTGACATCATGAAATTCCATCATGTCCTCATAGAACCCACACCAGACAAAACAACAGTTTCCCACAAATTGATAAGCAGGATTTTTAAGGGGTGGTTTCTTAGAATAATAGCTATAGGTCCCTTCCAATTTCTCCCAGGTTAGAATTTTGTTCTGAATCTGCCTGCTGGGGGTGGGGAGGGGAACGGGAAGAGAAAAAGAAAGTTATCGTTTTGTTGAAAAAGAAGAAAAAAAGGACATCATCTTTGTTATAATTGTTGCTTCTTTAAAATGATACATCATTACTGGGTATTAAAAAGTATATAGGTATTGAATTTATATCCCTACTCTAACAAGCAATCAATTGTATAGGTAAAGTTCTGGAAGAATAATTAAATTCTGCTCTACCCGTCAAAATAAACAAAATAATATCCATTAAAGAAACAAACTTGCTATATGGATGGCATGCATATTTAATTTATGACAAAAAAGTGGATAAGGCCTTTAAAAATCATGTGTTAAGAACTGCTCTTCTGCGTGTTTGGAAAAAATACTCTTATAAACTAAATTATAAGGTTCCTATATGGGCAAGTCCTAGACATACAATAGAGAATATAAATATAGAACAGAATCAGGAAATGATTACATATAAAGATCTTTTGTATACTGAAAGAGGTAATTTGCAATTAAAATCTCTGCACGTACTAAAAGAAGAAGGGAAAAATTATACTTGGTTTCAATATGAGCAACTACGTGCTAGATGGAAGGAAGATCAGAAAATTGGTATAGAGCAGAACGAGGGAAATTTGGTAAAGCAAATTAGAAATCAGTCTCAGGAGCATATAAAGAGATTGTATAATGTGTTACTTGAAATAGATTCTGAAAGGGACTTGGTAAAGGACTGTATGATAAAGTGGGCACAAAATTTTCAGGAGCCAATATTATTGGAAACTTGGGAAAAAATTTGGGTTAGAAATGTTAAATTCACGCAGGCACAGAATCTAAGGGAAAATTTTTATAAAATGTTTTATAGATGGCATTTAGATCCTAAGAAATTATCGTGTATGTATCCAGATATGCAAGCAAAATGTTGTGTAATTGTGAGATGTAATTGTGATGACGCTACATATTTTCATATTTGGTGGACTTGTAAGGATATAAAGGCCTTTTGGATAAAAATTTGGTGGATTTTACAAAATGTTTTGAAAAAGAAGATAAAGTTCCTGCCGCAATTTTTTCTGTTGGGAATTATTACGGACTGTACAGTAATTGAGACTAAATTGATTTTAAATCTAATAACAGCAGCAAGATTACTAATAGGACAGTACTGGAAGAAAAAAGAAGTACCTACAATAGAAGAATGGATATTGAAAGTTGCCAATTTGGCTGAGATGGCGAAGATATCAGCCTTTTTGAAAGACAATACGCAAGAAAGATACTTAAAGGAATGGAAAAAATGGATTGACTATATTCAAAGTAGATATCAGACTAAGAGTTATCAGACTGTCTTTGAATGATTAAGATGTATTATTTTTGATTGTTTTCGGAGGAAGTTAGGAATTGATGATTGTAGGGGTATAATTAAGTTGGGACGAAAATTTTTTAGCATATGTTTGTTTTATTTTTAACTATACCTTGTGCTCGTTCCGGGAAGTCGGGGAGGGGTTGTGAAGGGAGGGGAGGGAGGTGTGGGGAAAGGGGGGGGAAAAATTTTCTGTAAAACTTTTTGAATAAAAAAAAAAAGAAACACCTACAATTATTGGCAAAACATTCATATACTGTATGAAATAGCTAAGAAATAATTTGCAGTTCTGTTTTGATGGTCCATAGCCATACGATGACGCTTGTGCACCAACTGAGTGATTAGCATGGGGAATTTCAATTCAGAGACACAGAGCAAAACCAGTTTCCACACTGCCATGTTTGTTTTAATAATAATAATAATAATAATAATAATAATAATAATAATAATAATAATAATAATAATAATAATAATAATAATAATAATAATAATAATTTAATTTGTATACCGCCCTTCTCCCGGAGGACTCAGGGCGGTGAACAGGCAGATAAAATAAAAACGATACATTTCAATAAAAACAATATTTAAAAAACTTATTCCAATAGCCTAAATTTAAAATACAATACGAAATATAAAATAAACCCCAATAAAATCCATATTTAAAACCCTATTAAGCCAGTCCTGCTCGAAAGAATAGATATGTTTTAAGCTCATGAAAGGTCCGGAGGTCTGGAAGTTGTCAAGTCCTGGGGAAGCTCATTCCAGAGGGTAGGTGCCCCCACAGAGAAGGCTCTCCCCCTGGGGGTCACCAGCCTGCACTGTCTGGCTGACGGCACCCTGAGGAGGCCCTCTCTATGAGAGCGTACCGGTCGGTGGGAGGCATGTGGTAACAGAAGGCGGTCCCGAAGATATCCCGGTCCTATGCCATGGAGCGCTTTAAAGGTGGTAACCAACACCTTGAAGTGCACTCGGAAAACCACAGGTAGCCAGTGCAGCCTGCGCAGGATCGGTGTTATATGGGAGCCACGAATGGCTGCATTCTGAACTAACTGAAGTCTCCGGGTGCACCTCAAGGGGAGCCCCATGTAGAGAGCGTTACAGTAGTCCAGGCGAGAAGTGACGAGGGCATGAGTGACCGTGCATAAGGCACTAAGTTTTCACTTAGTGTTCCATTTGAATGCACCTCTATTACACAAACATCTGTGGACGCTAAGTCATTGAGATTACTTGGGTGAGAAGATTGCAATTTAGGTTTTTTCATGAAGCTGCCACTGAGTGATCTTTGAAAGAAAATCCAGAACTAGACACAAGACATAATCTAGGCCAGCTGTGTATATATTTTATTTACAAAAACCAACAAGATGCTTATGGCACATAAATTGAAGCAGCAATAATTGAGTCAAAATGTCACAAAATACAGACCAGAGCAAAGCTTGGTTGAAATTAATTGTTTTTAATATGAAGATTTAAAATCACAGTCTTTCTCTTTATGATCATACCTAGGAAGATGGCTTTTCATTCTTGGTCCATGTGTTTTTTCAGCATGTCAAGTTCAATGCTTTGTATCTTTGGTCACATACAGAATGAATAAATCTACCCTGTGTGGATATTCTCATCCTTCTCCTGCATCCACAGTGGATGACGATTTTTAAGCTGAATTTTAATCAGGTTCAATTTTATTTTGATTGAAATCATAACTCATTTGTCATCATCAATATCTTATTTTTGTTTGCATCTTTCCATCGGTCAGATATTATGTGATTCTGGTTACTGCATTCTTTCAGTTTCCACAGAACTTCTCTGATTCAATGGGAAACAGTTCACGGGTGACAGAATTCATACTCTGGGGGGTTGACTGATGATCCACACTTGCAACTCATCTTCCTTGTGACCTTTTTTATCCTTTATGCTATCACTTTGTTGGGAAATGTGGGCATGATTGTCTTAATCTGGATCAGTCCTCAACTCCACACACCAAGGTACTTTTTCTTCACTCACTTATCATTTGTGGATATCTGCTGTTCATCAGCTATCACCCCAAAGTTCCTATGCCATCTTTTAAAAGAGAAAAAATATATTTCTTTTGCAGGTTGTTTTACTCAAATTTACTTTTATGGTGCATTTTCCACTGCAGAGTGTTTCCTCCCTGTCAATAATATTTTCCCCTTGCTCATTATTACTGAAAAACAATCAAATTTCATGGAGTAAAAGATGAGAGGCTAGTCTGTGATCTAAAGGGTTATAGATGAAAGAAAACTAAAAAAAATCGGTTCTGCGAGAAGAAAATGGAATGATTAAAGAGAAATCTTCATTTTATTATTTTTCTATTCCTCAAATAGCTGAAAAATAGAGTGGTGGGGGGGAGAAAATAATTCCATTTCCCAATCATTTCAGAATGATATAACATAATGGTTTTTCAGTAGTTTCTGTTAGAATTATGATTATAAAGAAAGTTTTCTGTGTTTTTTAATACAGAGTTTTAAAATATTCAGATTAGTCTGATAAAACCCAGAAAATCCCAAGTGGCCTGATCTTACCTATTGACTCTAATCTCAGTGACATCTACAATAGCATTCCCTTTTTCTGGATGTATGTAGTTTACTTCTATATGAAATGAGTTAGGAAATTCTTCGCCTCTGGGAAGAAATGCAGATATCTTCCAGCTCCAGGTCTTCTTGATTTGGTCATAGCATTTCCTTGGCTGTCTTTTGATCTAAGTTAGTGCAAGAGATCCTAAACCTATTAGGAAACCTTGCTATTCCCTAAGTACTCCCGATCTTAGGCAAATACTTTCTATTAATTATTAAAAGGTATTGGAGATGAATTGCAACTTTTTAATGTTCAATTAATAAATCTGATTGAAAATTTTAGCTTATTTTTGAGAAGTTGCAATACATTTGAAATAATGTTAGTTGGAGTATGCCAATGGACATCTACAATTTACCTTAAATGACACAATGATTTCAACCATCGACTTGTTCCCAGTGTTATTAGTGATTCAATATGTTTCTTTGTATTTGTTTGTTTCTTATTATCTCTTAAGTGTTATAATGGAAGCTTGAATGGTCATATATCAAAGATGACATACCTGAGACTGACTCAAGGCTATCTATTGATGAAGGAGCATTTTTGGGTTTGTTTTTAAAGTATTTGGAAAGAAAGAAAGAAAGAAAGAAAGAAAGAAAGAAAGAAAGAAAGAAAGAAAGAAAGAAAGAAAGAATCAAGAAATAAATAAAATATCTTGATTAGCTGCCTCTAAGTAAAGCCTACACGATATGGCAACTTCACCAAACTGAAGAGGAAAACAGAAATGTACAGAAGAAAATAAATGGAGGCCAAAGCTTGACCTAACCTCTTTTTATGGACAGCTCACAAAGTATGAGGAAACTTCGTTACTTTGGAAACATCACCCAGAATGATGAACAACATATTTTGGGGCTCCCAATTAAACTTTACTGAAATATACACCCAGCAAGGCAATTTGAGAATGAATATCGTGAGAAAGCTAGAAATATAAAATGTTTAGTGTAGAATATTAATCTGAGTAAAGCTGTATTTGTCTCTACGTGTTGCATGTATAAGAAGAATAAATAACACTAGAGATCACCTCAAAGTCTTCTTTCTCACCCTCTGAGGAAAAAAATGGAATTAAAGCATCAAGGTCCAAGACAACATCAATAAATCCACCTTTGCAAGATCTTATGATTTTTTTAAAATTTATCTTTTATTTGTCACAACAGCATAAGCAAGAAATAACTATACGATATATAATCATATATATAAGCATAAGTATGAAATAACTATATGAATTGGATACAATCAAAGGGAACATTAGGACAGGGATGGTAGGCACGCTGGTGCTCTTATGCACGCCCCTTACAGACCTCTTAGGAATGGGGTGAGGTCAACAGTAGATAGTTTTTGGTTAAAGCTCTGGGGATTTTGGGAAGAGACCACAGAGTCTGGTAGTACATTCCAGGCATTAACAACTCTGTTACTGAAGTCGTATTTTCTGCAATCAAGATTGGAGAGGTTCACATTAAGCTTAAATCTATTGTGTGCTCGTGTATTGTTGCAATTGAAGGTGAAGTAGTCTTCATGATTTTTTTTATGATTGCACAGGTCTGACTAGAAAGACAGATGCCTCTGCCTACCATCCCTGTGTGACTGGGATATCACAAGGAATCCACATTCAGTTGTCAAGCTGTTCTGTGTTTCAGAAGCTGTTAGGTTCGGGAAGTAACGAGGCTGGAGACCAGGGTAGTGACAACAGCTCTTTAATATAGGGTGAACCCAGCAACAGGCTGGGGAAAAACCTCTCCTTTTATACAGTTCTGCTGGAGGCTTCGTCCAATCAGCAACGTGCTGATTTCCCGCTCAAATATTTAAAGGCACAACTGTTAATACATAACACTCCTCCCCTCCCAGAAAACACTTGGTCTTTATTTACATATTTATTTACATGTTATTTTTCGACGTAGTCACGCAAATAACCTGGGCGTCTCCTAGTTCTTTCTGACCTGCGCGGTTCAGTTCTGGGTGGTGTTTTGAGCTGGTCGGAGGGGCTGTTTTCTCCTCCCAGCTCTTTCTCTGGGCCATCGGGCTCTGGATTATTGGCCGACTCTTTTTCTTGGCCATCCGGCCTTGGATTAATTTTGGAATTTTCCTGCTGTTTCCCTCGGGACCTGATGGCGTCGCTGGAACTCTGGGACCTCAGCTAAGTCTTGCGCCTCCCGGGTCATTGTCAGCTGTGGATTCAAAGTGGTATTGGTCATTACCTGTCTCTGTTGGTTTGGTTTGGTCAGTTATTCGTTTCCTTAACTGATCTATGTGGCGCCACACTCGGTTGTCTGGTAGCTCTACCACGTCGATTTTGGACCTGTTATCTTTGTTACTTGTCCTGCGACCAACTCGGGCCGTCCCCATAGTTTCGGCCCACACCCGGTCGCCTATGCTCATTTCCTTGTCTTTTCTAGTTCCCCTTGTAACCCTCGGGTGTGTAATGGGGTTCAAGCGGTCAAGTGGGCACGGAGTTTCCGTCCCATTAGCAATTCGGCTGGGCTTTTCCCAGTGGCTGTGCTTGGGGTTCTGTGCTGGACGGCTAGGAAAAAGTCTATTTTGTTTGCCAGTCACCTGGCTTGAGCCTGGACAATGCCTCCTTAGCGCCCGGACGGAACGCCTGCAAGGCCATTCGACGCAGGGTGGAAAGGTGCAGAGAGGGCATGTCGGATGCCTTCCTCTGCCAGGTACTCTTCAAACTGGGCTGCCGTGAATTGGGGCCCATTGTCGGACACCAGAGTGTCCGGCAACCCGTGAGTTGCGAATAGGTGGCGCAGGGTTGCGATTACTGCTTCGGCTGTGGTGGACTTCATAAGTATGATCTCTAACCATTTGGAAAATGCGTCCACCACCACTAGGAACGTTTGGCCGTGAAAGGGGCCAGCAAAATCAATGTGGATTCTTGACCAAGGCCCTTGGGGCTTTTCCCATTCTCTGACTGGGGCTGTTGGGGGTAGCGGTCTGGACTCTTGGCAAGCTTGGCATTTCCCTACCCTCTCAGCAATCTCTGCGTCCATGAGTGGCCACCATACATAGCTTCTAGCTAACCCCTTCATCCTTACGATGCCTGGGTGACCCTCGTGGAGGAGGTCCAATACCTTGCCCCTTAACTTAACAGGGATTATTACACGATCACCCCATAATAGGCACCCCCCTTGAGCCGAGAGCTCATCTCGTTTCTTAACAAATTCTTTGAACCGTTCGCCCGGCGCAGCGGGCCACCCTCTCTGTACCCATCCGAGAAGAGTTCATAACACAATGTCCCGGAATGATGCCCGAGCCACTTCCTTTGATGTGACTGGGCCAGAGTCCAACGAGTCAATAAGGAGGATGGGTGTCCCGGAGTGGGGTCTTGATCGCCCCTGGCAGTGGGCATCGGCTCAATGCGTCTGCATGCCCCACTTCTTTTCCCGGTCGATGCTGCAGCTTGTACGAGTAAGCGGCTAGAAATATAGTCCATCGAGTCAAGCGTGGCGAAAGTGCCACAGGCGTTGGCCGGTCGCCGGCCAGTAATCCTAGTAACGGTCTGTGGTCAGTCACGATTTCCAAAATCCGCCCCAAGACATACTCCTGGGAATTTTTGACCCTGATACAATGGCTAGTGCTTCTTTGTCTAATTGGCTGTAGTTCCTCTCTGGGGAGGACATCGTTCTAGAGTAGAACGCTATAGGGGCTTCTGTGCCGTTTGGAAGTCTATGGCTGAGTACAGCCCCCACCCCATAAGGGGATGCATCGCAAACCAGCACTAGGGGTAGTGAGTCGTGATATTGGATGAGCAGGCTATCACTTGAGAGCAGGTTCTTTACTGCTTCAAAAGCCCTATTTTCTGACTTTCCCCAAGACCAAACAGTATTTTTTCCTAAGAGCCTATGCAGCGGTTCCATAGCAGTTGCTTTGTTCTTTAAAAAGACCGCGTAAAAATTAACCAATCCCAGGAATGCCTGCAGCTCTGCTTTGTTTTTGGGCGCTGGAGCCTTCCTAATTGCCTTAACTTTGCTCTCAGTAGGGTGAATTCCTTTCTTGTCTATCCGGTAGCCCAAGAAATCGACCGATTCGACCCCTATCTGACATTTATTTGTCTTGACTTTTAATCCGGCTGTCCGGAAAATGCTCAAGACCTTTCTTAACCGCTCCCCCAATTCCTCCATGTTTTCCCCTGAAATTAGGACATCATCGAAGTAGGGAACTACCCCTGGGAGCCCTTGCAGTAGTCGTTCCATCAGGTTTTGGAACACCCCTGGTGCCACACTAACCCCAAATTCCAATCGGGTGCACTTGAATGCCCCCCTGTGCGTCACAATCGTTTGGGCTTCGGCTGTGCGGGCGTCTACTGGCAGTTGTTGGTAGGCTTGGGCCAAGTCTAACTTTGCAAAGACTTGCCCTTGCCCCAAAGAGTGCAATAAGTGTTGCACTACGGGAACCGGCACGCTTTTCTGTAAGGCTTTGTTAAGCGTCGCCTTGTAGTCAGCGCAAATTCTAATTGACCCGTCCGATTTGATGGGGTGACGATTGGCGTCTCCCACTTTGCGTGATCGACTGGCACCAAAATCCCTGATTTATGAGCTTGTCCAGCTCCTTATCAATTTTGGTTTTAGGGCAAAGGACTCTCCTCGCCTTAAGCCTAATGGGGCTACCTGGGGTCTAAGTTGAAGGAAATAGGGGTCCCCTTGTACTTGCCCAGGCAGTCCTTGAAGACATCTTCGAACTCGTTAAAGAGAATGTCTTTCAAATTGCAGTCACTTCTGTAGATGCCAGTCACTCCCATGCCCAGGGCACGAAACCAGTCTAGTCCCAACAGACTGGGCAGAGTTCCTTCGACGATCGTGATGGGCAGGGTCTTCTTGTGAGGGCCGTACTCGACTCGGACGGAGGTGGTCCCTCGAACAGGGATGCGATTCCCTTGGTAGTCGTGGACTCGTAGTCGTTGTGCTTGCAGGTGGCGCTTTGCGACGGACGGCAGTGACTTCGCCAAAGTGTCCCAGGACATGATGGTTATCGCTGATCCCGTGTCTACTTCAAGCCGGCACCGCACTCCCTCTATTTTTGGCTTGGTGAAGATCTTCTTCTCCACTTTGGTCGAGGCGCGGCCTATGACCACGGTTGTTTGGTTGGAATCCGCGCCTTTTTTGTTTGAGCCAATCGCGGGTCGCCTTGCCGATTCCGCGCTCTGATTGGCCGATTTGAATTTTCGGCGGGAAGGTTGGGCCGCTCGACAAACTTGAGCTAGGTGTCCCTTCTTCCCGCACCTCCGACATATCGCATCTTTAAATTTGCAGCGTTGGTGCTGGTGTTGACCCCCGCAGCTTCCGCATTCATCTCGGTCCCCTTTGTCGCGTTTTTCGGTGCGGCAGACCCCTTCCTCGTCTTCACCGTCGGATTCGGTCTGAACCTCCTCCTGGTGCACCGGGGTTGCCTTCGCCGCCTTTGTGGAACGGTTTCTGTAGCGTCTCTGCCGCTTGGGATGACATTTCATGTGCTCTGGCTTCGTCCAGGCGTTGGCCAGTGTGAGGTTGCTCTTTGCTAGCAACCGTCGCCGAACGGATGTCTTTGACCCCTCGGATGAGTTGCTCGAGAGCACCTCGTCTAGGTCACGGTATCCGCAGTCCTTGACGCTCTTCTTAGGCGGCCATGTAGTCACCTATGGACTCGCCTCCATCTGCCTTCGCTCTCCGATTCAAACCGCCGCACGTACTTGGACGGCGTTGGTGCGAAGTGATTTTTTAGTAAAGTCTGTAAAGTTGGCCACGACACCGACTGCAACGGCGTTGGCTCTGCCAGGGCTTCCGCGATATCAATGACCTCCGGACCGCAGTGGCTTAAGAAATAAGCCCTCTTTCGGTTGTCTGGAACTCCGTGCAGTTCGTTGGCTTCTAGGAAACTTTCGAAACGGGTCATATACGTTCCCCATTTCTCCTTAGCCGGGTCGAACGGTGCGGGTGGAGTGTAACTGGCCATCTCGCCTTTTCTGCCCTGGATTTGCTGGGTTCGGGTCTATCGTGCTTCAGCTCGGTTCTGGTTCTCCTCAGCCTCGAGATCCCATCCTCGTCGCCAATGTTAGGTTCGGGAAGTAACGAGGCTGGAGACCAGGGTAGTGACAACAGCTCTTTAATATAGGGTGAACCCAGCAACAGGCTGGGGAAAAACCTCTCCTTTTATACAGTTCTGCTGGAGGCTTCGTCCAATCAGCAACGTGCTGATTTCCCGCTCAAATATTTAAAGGCACAACTGTTAATACATAACAGAAGCAGTTTCCCAAATTGCAGAAAAGGCAGTGTGGGGAAGAAGTGTTCTTGAAATTCCATTTTGAAGCAGGATTCTTGAAAAACAGGAACCCGTTTCCCATTTTTTATCTGATTAGGCCTGATAATAAAGACCAGTCCATTCCCTTTTCTCCAATCAGTCATAGTGGTGTATGGTATTATTGGGGATCCAAAAGTTTAATTCCATTGTCAAAAACTTTCCTGGATAGAATTTTGTTCTGAACCCTCCTGCTGGGTGTATGTGTGTATATGAGAGAGACACAAAGATAGGAAAGGAGGAGAGGAAAAAGAAAGCTATGAAACATTGTTTTGTTAAAGGAAGAAAAGAGCAAATTTTCCCTATTCTAATCATTTTTATTAGCATTTTAGATTTTTTAATAAATGATTCCTATTTACCGGGTATTAAAAATTACACAGGTATCACTGAATTTATATCCCTATCCTGTTGCAAGAGTATATTAGCTGAAATCAAAGGAAGTATGGATAAAATTCTGTAAGAACAATTACATTCTGCTCTGGTAACCAAAATGAACATAACAATACTTCAGCATATTAATGGATGTTATCAGCAAAAATATGAAATGGCTAAGAAATAATTTGAAATACATTGTGATTGGCCCGTGACTTTGCCACTAGCCACATGGTAAACCTTGTCTGCAAATCTGAGTGACCAGAGTGGGGAATTTCAATGCAGTAACACAGAACATAGAAATGCAAAGACAGTTTCCACACTGTCCTGTTTATTTTTATATAGAATGATATTTCAATGCACGCCCCTGTTGAGCAAAGATATGTGGGCACTAATTCACTGGGATTACTTGGGTGGGAAGGCTGCAATTTAGGATTTTGCATGAAGCAGTCACTGAGTGGTTCTTGAAAGAAAAACATAAGATAGAATCTAGGCCACCCTTTTATTACAAAAAGAAATAAGAGATTTATGGCACATAAATTGAAGCAGCGTTTATTGAGTCATAGTATCAGAGGAGACAGACCAGATCAGACTTTGATTGAAATGATTTCTCTTTAATATGGATGTTTAAAATTACAGAGAAATATTTAAATATGAACATTTTTGTTGTCAAAATATCCCTGAGCTGAATTGCGATAGTCCCTGAAATGATAGTAAAACCAATTCAGTCAAGTAGTTTTCCAAGCAGAAATGTGTCAGATAACCACACTCTTAATATACACGTATTTGCTTCTATATTTCTATATTTTACTGGTGTTTTCACAGTATTCAGTTTTTGGTATAAAAAAGAACACATTTCTTTTCCCCAGCATTTTTCTGAAGGCAACCTTTACCTCCTGATTCCTTAGGCTGTAGATTAAGGGGTTGATCATCGGAGTCACTACAAGATACAACACAGAAGCTATTTGATTGATGTAGATAGACTTGGTAGGTTGTGATTGTGCATACACAAAGCCAGCACACCCATAGAAAACAGTGATGACCATGAGGTGAGAAGTACATGTGGAGAAGGCTTTCTTCCGAGATTTGGCAGAGTGCATCTTTAAAATAGTAATCAGGATACAAATGTAGGATGTGAGAACAATCAGCATTGTTGTTATTAAAGTGAAGCCAATAAATATAAATTTCAACAGATTATTTAAACTGATATCTGAACAGGCAAGTTGTAATAGTGCAGGACCCTCACAGACAAAATTCCTAATGATGTTTGGTCCACAGAAGAACAACTGAGATGCAGGAATGATATGAAGTAAACCATGTACGACCCCAGTAATGTACGAAATGACTACTAGTTGGACACATTTTATTTGGGATATGGTGACCAAGTAGACTAGAGGGTGACAGATGGCTACATAGCGGTCATATGCCATGATAGCTAGGATGTAACACTCTGCAGTGGCAAATACGCCATAAAAGTAAAGTTGAGTAAAACAGCCTGCAAAAGAAATAACCTTTTTCTCTTTTACAAGATGGCATAAGAAGTTTGGGGTGATAACTGATGAACAGCAGATATCCACAAATGATATGTGACTGAGGAAATAGTACATTGGTGTGTGGAGTTGAGTACTGATCCTGATTAACACAATCATGCTAACATTCCCTAACAGGGTAATAGCATAAAGAGTAAAAAATATTACAAAGAGGATGAGTTGCAACTGTGGATCCTCGGTCAATCCAGTGAGTATGAATTCTGTCACCTGTGTTCTGTTTTCCATCGAATCATAGAAACACTTTGGAAACTGAAACAATGAAGTAATCAGCATTATATACTATCTGACCAGTGGAAAAATGCAAACAAGAACAAGATATTCACTATGAGAAATGCACTATGGTTTCAATCAAAATAAAATTGCACCTGATTAAAATGTAGCCTAGGACTCATCACCCAAGGTGGTTCCATGAGAGGGATGAGAATATATTATATAACATCCATGTTCTTCACCTTATGCTTGATGAAAAGTACAAATTATTGACATGTTGAAAGAACACACGAACCAAGAATGAAAAGCCACCTTCGTATGATGAGACAATAACATTAATATTTTCCTAAATATAATTAAATAATAATCATATGGAATACAGTAAGAGGTAGGAAAATAGTTTGTGATCTAAAATCTTCAAAGGATGAGACAAGATAGTTTTGAGAAGAGGAAACTGGAAATACTTAAAATGTGGGACGGTAAATCTACATGTTATTATTGTTGTATTCCTTAAATAGCTGGTAAGCAATAAAAACAAGAGGAAGTCCTCTTCTCAGTTGCTCCTGAATGTTGGTGGAGCAACTTTATCAGATTGTATCTGATAAATGGTATAATCATTTATCACTAATTTCAACTAGAATTAGGTGTAAAAACAATAGTTTCTCCATCTTTAATACAGAACAATTTCAAAATTCTCACCCTATTCTGATAAAAACCAAAAGACCCCAAAAAGGCTAAACTTACCTATTTACTCTGATCTCAGTGACATCAACAATAGTTTAAAGCATTCCTTCTTTTCTGAATGTAGGTGGATTGCTTCAATATGAAACGAGTTAGGAAGTTCTGTCATGAAATGCAGATATCTCCCAGCTCCAGGATCCAGGCCTTCTTAATTTGGTCACAGCATTTCCTCAGCTGTCTTTTGATCTGTGCAGAAAATCTTATTTCTAGTGGGAAAACTTGCCAGTCCCCATATAGTTCCGAACTTAGACAAATGCTTTCTATTAATTCTCATTATCAGAAATGGGAACTGCAGTGTAAATTTTCAATGTTTAATTAATAAGCTCCCTTGAAAATTTTAGTTCACTTTTGAGTAGTTGAAATTCACTTGAAATAGTTAACATGACTCAGTTGAGTGTGGAAATGAATATCCAGAACTTTCCTTATATGACATAACCATTTCAACCACTGTTGTACACTATTGCGTATATTTATTTTTGTTTGTTTCTTAGTATCTGTCAAGTGTTATAATGTAAATATGAATGGCCATACATTAAATTAATGATGAAGTATCCTATTGATGAAGAAATTTGTTTTTGGAAGGAGAGTATGTTGATAAATTTATGTTTCTACAGCTGAAGGAAGGGAAGGGAAGGGAAGGGAAGGGAAGGGAAAGGAAGGAAGGAAGGAAGGAAGGAAGGAAGGAAGGAAGGAAGGAAGGAAGGAAGGCAGGAAGGAATATTTTACAAGAAGAGTTCTCCATTCCTCTGAAAACAACAAAATACCTTATGCCACCAGACTTGAAATCCTAGGCTTAGAAAACTTGGAACTCAGTCGCCTTCGACAAGACCTAAGTTTAACTCATAGAATCATCTATTGCAGGGGTGGGCAATTAATTTTTATCAGGGGCCGCATGAGAAGCCTGAATTGTGTCAGAGGGCCACCAACTTTCTTTCATTGTAAAATACTTAAATTAAATATTTTGAATAGCTGGTACTGATAATCAGAAGAATAAAGCACTCTGTAAATATGTATATTAGGTTATGTGAAACTGTGGTCTATTGGTTAAATAAGAAAAACAATTATTGAACCAGTGCAATTTATTTTTTAATTTGTTAATCTCCACAAACAATAACTTGTAATGCTTTCCACCTCATGTTACCTCTTCAGCGAGAATAATCCAGTCTGTTCTGGGCTTGAACAAGGGCATTGAAATCTGGCGGAATGTCTGAAGTGGCTATGCGAAGGACAGCTGAGAGGTGGTCATCAGTCATAGAGGATCTGTGTTTGGATTTGTTGAACTTCATAACTGAGAATGTCTGTTCACATTGATAGGTAGATCCAAAGAGGACTAGGATCCTCTGAGCATGCCTCCTCAGGTGTGGAAAGTTCTCCTCTTTGAGGGCGGAGTAAAAGTCCAGCAGTGAGACTGACTTGAAGTGATCTGCCAGATGTGTGTCAGACTGCAGATCAATGAGTTCCATCTGAACTTCACTTGGTGCATCATCCACACTGCAGTTGAAGGGAGAAGAAACCATGTGCATTTCACTCTCAAGAGTTTTGAAATCTTGAAATCGCCTTGAAAACTCTGCATGCAATGCTTCTAACATGGTTGAGTACTTTTGGAGGTGATCACCTGATCTTTTGGCTTCCTTAAGTGTTGGCAAGTGGGTCAGAATGTTGTCCTTCACTTGGCTTGAGAGAAGCTGTAGTTTTCTCATGAAAGCCTTCACTGCACTGTACATCTCATGCACAAAAAGGCCCTTGCTCTGCATTTTGACATTTAGTTCGTTCATTAGTGCAGTCACATCCACAGCGAATCCGAGGTCTGCCAACCAGTTGTTATCTGAAAGTTCTGGGATGTCATGACCTTTCTGAATACAGAACTCCTGAATCTGGTCTCTCAGGTCCCAGACACTTTTCAGAACCTTGCCAAGGCTGAGCCACCTAACAGTGCAGTGATAGCTTATGTCACCATGTTCAGCCTCAGTTTCCTCCAACAAAGCAACAAACTGTCTGTGATTTAAAGCTCTTGCTCTGATGAAATTAACTATTTTAGTGACAGCATCAACGACATGTTTCATTTTTAACACTGTCTTACACAACACTTCCTGATGTATGATACAATGCAAAAATGTCAATTTCTGATCAGGGTTAATTTCTGTCACTTTATCCTGCATTCTCTTTAAAAGTCCAACATTTTTCCCTGTCAGATTTGGACAACCATCTGTTGTCACACCTGCAAGCTTGTCCCATTTCAGTCCTAAAATGTCCATACATGCATTTACCTCTCTGAACAAGTCATTACCGGTGGTTGTCCTTTAATTGACTGCATGGCTGCCAACTCCTCCGTGATTTGAAAGTCTGCGGTTATCCCACGTAAGAAGATGAGCAGCTGGGCAGTGTCACGTACATCGCAGCTCTCATCCAAAGCCAGAGAAAAAAAGTCAAAGTCGGCCGCTCTGTTCTTCAGCTGAAGTTCTAAGTTCCCCGCGATGTCCTCAATCCGCCTCGTTACAGTGCGTCGGGAGAGTGAAACATTCTCAAATGCGCCTTTTTTCTCTGGGCACATCAGCGCAGCAGAGTCCAATAAACACTCCTTAATAAACTCTCCGTCGGAAAACGCCTTACTTTTTCTGGCGATTTTGTGAGAAATGACATAACTTGTCCTGACGGCTGCATCTCTGGGAGTGTGAAGTTTAGTGAAAAATCCTTGTTGGGTTTGTAGTTTTGCAAGCAATGCATCAGACTCCCTTGCACGCTCTTCACCAGACAGATTTCTGTATTTATCTTCATGCTTGGTGGTGTAGTGGCGATTCAAATTATATTCTTTAAACACAGCAACCTGTGTACCACAGACTAAGCACACTGCTTTGCCTTTAATTTCTGTAAAGAAATATTTGGAAGTCCATGTTTTGTTGAAAATACGGCATTCGTTATCAACTTTTCTTTTCTTGGGGTGTGCCGACATCTTGGGGATAACCTGGCGAACAGCATCACCTTCACTCACACACGTGTATACGCGAGTGAAGGTGCTACGTCTACGACGTGCATACGTAGCGACGTAATGCTTTTCAAAATAAAATTTCAAAATAAAAGTTTAAAAAAAAGTTTAATTTATGGTGTTTATGATTGGCCTCACGCGGGCCGGACAGGGACGTACAAAGGGCCGGATGTGGCCTTAATTTGCCCAGGTCTGATCTATTGTAATGTCCTTCCTGTTAAAGACTACTTCAGCTTTAATTGCAATAATACAAGAGCAACCAATAGATTTAAACTTAATGTTAACCGCTTTAATCTAGATTGCAGAAAATATGACTTCTGTAACAGAATCATCAGTGCTTGGAACACTTTACCTGACTCTGTGGTCTCTTCCCATAATCCCAAAAGCTTTAACCAAAAACTTTCTACTATTGACCTCACCCCATTCCTAAGAGAATCATAAGGGGTGTGCATAAGAGCACAAACGTGCCTACCGTTCCTGTCCTATTGTTTTTCTTTTTCTTCTTCTTATATATATATATGCTTATACCTCCTAATATTTACTCATATATATGTTTATATACTATATAATATTTTTGTATGATACTTATATATATTGTTGTGACAAAATAAATAAATAATAAATAAATAAATAAATAAATAAATAAATAAATAAATAAATAAATAAATAAATAGGAAGGAAGGAAGGAAGGAAGGAAGGAAGGAAGGAAGGAAGGAAGGAAGGAAGGAAGGAAGGAAGGAAGGAAGAAAGAAAGGGTAAAGCTGTATATGTACCTATGTGAATAAAAAGAATAAGTATTGCTGGAGATCACCACAAAATCATCTCTATTGCCCTCTGAGAAAAAATGCAATAAAAGATCCAAGGCCCAAGAATACATCAGTTAACCCATCTTTGCAGGATCTTATAATTCTATAGGGTGGATAGAAAGGCAAATACCTCTACCTACTATCCCTGTGAGGCTTGGATATAACCAAGAAGCTACATTCCACTGTCTTTTTGTTTTGTTTCAGAAGCAACTTTTCCCACATTGCCTGGAAAGCAGAATGGGGAAGGATTATTCTTAAAGAGTTTTGCTGCCAGGGAATGTTTAACACACCTCTTTTTCTATGCTAATGTTTCCTATTGGAATATTCCTATTGGAATTCCATGTTTTGTTGAAAATACGACATTCGTTATCAACTTTTCTTTTCTTGGGGTGTGCCGACATCTTGGGGATAACCTGGCGAACAGCATCACCTTCACTCACACACGTGTATACGCGAGTGAAGGTGCTACGTCTACGACGTGCATACGTGCAATGAGACGTAATGCTTTTCAAAATAAAATTTCAAAATAAAAGTTTAAAAAAAAGTTTAATTTATGGTGTTTATGATTGGCCTCACGCGGGCCGGACAGGGACGTACAAAGGGCCGGATGTGGCCTTAATTTGCCCAGGTCTGATCTATTGTAATGTCCTTCCTGTTAAAGACTACTTCAGCTTTAATTGCAATAATACAAGAGCAACCAATAGATTTAAACTTAATGTTAACCGCTTTAATCTAGATTGCAGAAAATATGACTTCTGTAACAGAATCATCAGTGCTTGGAACACTTTACCTGACTCTGTGGTCTCTTCCCATAATCCCAAAAGCTTTAACCAAAAACTTTCTACTATTGACCTCACCCCATTCCTAAGAGGATCATAAGGGGTGTGCATAAGAGCACAAACGTGCCTACCGTTCCTGTCCTATTGTTTTTCTTCTTCTTCTTCTTATATATATATATGCTTATACCTCCTAATATTTACTCATATATATGTTTATATACTATATAATATTTTTGTATGATACTTATATATATTGTTGTGACAATAATAAATAAATAAATAAATAAATAAATAAATAAATAGGAAGGAAGGAAGGAAGGAAGGAAGGAAGGAAGAAAGGAAGGAAGGAAGGAAGGGTAAAGCTGTATATGTACCTATGTGAATAAAAAGAATAAGTATTGCTGGAGATCACCACAAAATCATCTCTATTGCCCTCTGAGAAAAAATGCAATAAAAGATCCAAGGCCCAAGAATACATCAGTTAACCCATCTTTGCAGGATCTTATAATTCTATAGGGTGGATAGAAAGGCAAATACCTCTACCTACTATCCCTGTGAGGCTTGGATATAACCAAGAAGCTACATTCCACTGTCTTTTTGTTTTGTTTCAGAAGCAACTTTTCCCACATTGCCTGGAAAGCAGAATGGGGAAGGATTATTCTTAAAGAGTTTTGCTGCCAGGGAATGTTTAACACACCTCTTTTTCTACGCTAATGTTTCCTATTGGAATATTCCTATTGGAATTCCTTATTGGAGTGTTTGGAACAATGTTTGCATGCAGGGGTGGTGAGATGGTGACAATGCTTACCCCGGTGCCCATACCTGACTCTTAGAGTTATTCTCATTAAGTTGTCATCTCTACTTCTTACTACAAGATAAGAATAATAGTAAAGGTAATAGTTTATTAAAGTTGATCCTTATAATAGTTGAGTGAGCCGTTGCCTGCCGACATCATGAAATTCCCTAATGTCCTCATGTTCTAAGATAATCCAAAGAACACTTTCCTAGTCAGCAGGGTTTTAAAGGAAACTTAAATAAAAATATATTAAAAAAGATAAAATAAAAAAGAAAGAACTCTATAATTTCTATCTTTCTATCCTTCCATTTTTCCATCCATTATACTTTTATTCATGAACTCCTTCACCATAGTTTCACACCTTCCTGACCATTGATGCTGGGTGTCTCTCAACCTAAAGAGGGTCATCCTAAAATGAAGGGGGAGATAATCTCCCTTAGGTTGGGATGGCCACACAATAGGCTTCCTTCTCTGGATCATATTCCAGAGCAGCTGGAGTGGAGGAATCCACAACCTTCCTTCCTGGTTTGAACACCTAGTGCAGGGGGACTCTACATTTTTGGAGCTAACAAAAATTTGAATTCTATTGGCCAATGTTGGGCCTGTATTACAGTTTTTCTAAAACTAAGCCAGTCCTGGATGGTTAGCAAGCAATCTCTTGCATTGTTAACCATATTGAATTTCCAAGTAATCTTCATAGGTAATCTTCAATAAAGTAAGGTATATTGTGGTAATCTAGTTACAACATAATGCCTGGAATGACTCTGACCTGACTCTGTAGTTTCTTCCCCAAACCCCCAAAACATTAAGCTTAATTTGTCTACTGTTGACCTCACCCCATTCCTAAGAGGTCTGTAAGGGGCGTGCATAAGTGGACCCGCATGCCTACTGTCCCTGTCCTAATATTCCTTTTTTTACTTATTCTTTTCATGTATCCAAATTATGTTTATACTTTTACCTGTTATCTTATATGTGATTGACAAAATAAATTAAAAATCAAAACAAAAAACAGTCCATTAGCTGAGATAAAAGGCATGTGATAATATAGGTAAAATTCTGGAAGAATAATCAAATTCTACTCTTGTAACCAAAATGAACAAAATAATCCTTCTGCTATTACTGAATCTTATTAGGACAAATATGAAATGGGTAAGAAATATTTTTCAATCTTTTAGTTTGGCCCATAATATTGAAATTTAACATATGGTGACACTTGTGTGTCCATCTGAGTGACCAGCATGGGGAATTTCAGTTGAGAAACACAGCACACAATGGCACAATAGCAGTTTCCATGTTGCCATCTTTTATTTAGTGTGATAATTGAATGCACCCTTGTTGCACAAAATAGGCACAAAGTCACTGGGTGAAAAGACTGCAAAACTTAGGATTTTGCATGAAGCAGCCACTGAATTATCCTTGAAAGAAAATCCATAACTGGCCATAAGACAGAATCTAGGTCACCTGTGTATAGACTTTATTACAAAAAGCAAGAAGCGATTTATGCCACATTAATTATTGAGTCGGAATATCACAAGAGACAGACCAGATACGATTTTGATTGAAATGATTTTTTTTAACATAGAGGTTTAAAAGCACAATCATTCTCTTTGTGATTCAAAAGAATCCCACATCATAGCTCAGGTTTTTAAACAATACACAAATATATTTGTATGTGTGTGTGTGTGTGTGTGTGTCCATCTTTATATTCTTTGGTCTGAGGAATCTCAATGGGTTTTCATCATTAACATTTGGAAATTAAGAAAAGGACAATAACTCGATGAATTTTTAAAGTGTGAAAGTGGATTTTGCTCTCACAATATTTCTTGGCTGAATACCAATACTCCCTTATAATTGAAAGCAAAACAAATTCAGTCAAGTAACCTTCGAAGTGGAAATATATCAGACAGCCACCCTGTTAATATACACACATTTCCTCCTATATTACTGGAGTTTTAAGGATATTCAGGTTTTGGTATAAAAAAAACCACAACTTTTTTCCCCAATAATTTTTTTAAAGGCAACCTTTACCTCCTGATTCCTCAGGTTGTAGATTAAGGGGTTAATCATTGGAGTCACTACAAGATATAATACACAAGCTATTTGATTGATGTAGTGAGACTTCCTCGGTTGTGATTATGCATACACAAAAGCACAACATCCATAAAAAATAGTGATGACCATGAGGTGAGATGTAGATGTGGAGAAGGCTTTCCTCCAAGCCTTGGGAGAGCGCATCTTTAAAATGGTGATCTTGATATAAGTGTAGGATGTGAGAATAGCCACATTTGTTGTTATTATAGTAAAGCCAATAAATATAAATTTCAACAGATTATTGAAACTGATATCTGAACAGGCAAGTTGTAGTACTGCAGGACCTTCACAGAAAAAATTATTAATGAAGTTTGCTCCACAGAAGAACAACTGAGATACAGGAATGATATGAAGTAAACCATGTACAAACCCAGTAATGTACAAAACGACTGCTAGTTGGACACATTTTATTTGGGACATGGTAACCAAGTAGAGTAGAGGGTGACAGATGGCCACATAGCAGTCATAGGCCATGATAGCTAGGAGGAAACACTCTGCAGCGGAAAATAGGGCATAAAAGTAAAGTTGAGTAAAACAGCCTGCAAGAGAAATAACTTTCTTCTCTGTTAACTGATGGCATAGAAACTTTGGAGTGATAGAAGATGAACAGCAGATATCCAAGAACGATTATTGAATGAGGAAAAGATACATTGGAGTTTTGTGGAGTTGAGGACTGATCCTGATAAAGAAAATCATGCTCACATTTCCCACTAGGGTGATGACATAAGCAGCAAAAAATGTCACAAAAAGGATGAGTTGCAACTGTGGATCATCAGTAAATCCTGTGAGTATCAGTTCTGTCACCTATGTGGTGTTTTCCATTGAGTCATAGAAACACTGTGGAAACTGAAAGAATGTAGTAATCAGAGTTATATACTTTCTGATTAGTGGGAAGATGCAAAGAAAAATAAAAGATATTCATGATGAGAAATGCATTATTATTTCAATCAAAATAACTTTGAACCAGATTAAAATGTAGCAGAAAGCTCATCACCACAAAGGTGGATGTATATTATAAAACTCCAGTGGCTGGAACAGGCTAATCATTTACTCTGATCTCAGTGACATTTACAGTAGTTTAAAGCATTCCTTCTTTTCTGGTTGTAAATGGGTTTCTTCTATATGAAATGAGTTAGGAAATTCTTTGCATCTGGGAAAAAATATAGACATCTTCCAGTTCCAGGTGCCAGGTCTGCTTAATTTGGTCACAGCATTTCCTTGGCTGCTTTTGGTTTATGCAAGAGATCTTATTTCTTCTGCTATTCCCTAAGTACCTGTAGTTCTGATTTTGAACAAATGGTTTCTATTAACTCCCATTAAAAGAAATGGGAACTGCATTACAACTTTACAATGTTTAATTTCCATGTTTTCTTTATAACTTTAACTTACTTTTAAGAAGGTGAAATACATTTGAAATAATAACTATGACTCCCAAAGGTGTGCAAATGATAAACTGTGATTTTCTTTATATGACACAGCTATTTCATCCATGGTGTTATTTATTAATGGTTATATATTCAGTATTCATTTGTATTTGTGTCTTGAATGTATCATGTATTGTGAACTGTTGTACGAATGGTCATATATTAATGATGGAGTGAATACTTGAGACTGGCTCAAGGCGGTCCATTAATGAAGATGTTTTTGGGGGAAGGGGGGTTGTTGATAGATTTCATTTCCTACAGCAACTGGAATTAGTTGCCTTTAACCAAATCCACAAAATATGGAAACTTCACTGATCCGATCTGGGAAGGACAGCAGAAATATACCAAAGATTATGACTAGAGGCCAAAGCTCCATTGGCTTCTATACAAATTTTTTTTTTTGGAAAGCTCATGAACTAAGTGGGAACATCTTTATTTTGGAAACATCACCCAGTATGATGAACTACATATTGTCAGGTTCCCAAATGAACACTACTGAAATACATACTTAGCCTGGCCAGCAAGGCAATGTTGAAATGAGTATTGATGAAAGAATTGGAGACATAAAGTTTTTAATGTAGAATATTAACCTGGGTAAAACTACATTTGTCTCTATGTGTTTTGTGAATAATAATTATGGCTGAAAATCTCCTCAAAGTTTGTTTTTTTGTTAGGATTAGAAAGAAATATGTTCTATGTGAGAAAAGCTTATTTGAAAAAAATAAATAAAAAGAAAAGAAAAACAGAAGAAAGGAAAAGAAAAGGCAATTTATGTAAAAGGAATCATTCTTCCAGGGACATTTTGTAAAAGATTTTCTGAGAATAAATCTGTATGTAAGTGCAGCCTAAACTATATTAATATTTTCAGGATAATAAAGTACAAGCACATTGTTTTCATTCATATTTACTCAGGGTATCTTCCACTTCATTGCTTTCTTTTTAAGAGATTTCTTTACCTCCTCATTCCTAAGACTATAGATGAGAGGATTAATCATAGGGATCACAACTGTATAGAAGACAGATACAACTTTGTCTCTCTTCAAAGCATAGCTGGAACTTGGGCGTGAATAGATGAAGAGGATGGAGCCATAATACAAAGTGACAGCAGTTAAGTGAGAGGCACAGGTTGAGAAGGCCTTCAGTCTCCCTTCAATGGAATGTATCTTCAAGATGGCTGCCAGGATGAGGACATATGAAGCAAGAATAAGTGCCAGGGGTATAATTACATTAGAGACAAGAATGAAGAACAGCACTGATTGGTAGCTCTCAGGCACATTACAAGAAAGTTTGACTAATGGAGGTAGGTCACAGAAGAAGTCATCAATTACATTTCCCTTACAGAAGCTCAACATGAAGGTTTTGATAGTTATTATTGTAGCATTGATAAAACCACTGAGATATGAGAGTGTCACCAGTCCTGTGCATAACTTTCTGGACATATGAGTGGCATACAGCAGTGGGTTTGTAATGGCCATGTATCGGTCATAGGCCATGGCTGCAAGAAGATAGCATTCACTGTAGGCAAGACCAGCAGAGAAGAAGAACTGAGCAGCACAACCTCCAAAGGAAATGCTCTTGTCTTCAGAGATGCTATTTACCAGGATCTTTGGGGAATAGACAGAGGAATACCAGAGATCCAGGAAAGATAAGTTTCCAATGAAAAAATACATAGGTGTATGGAGGTTAGGGCTGCCACAAATAAGTGCCATTAATGTGATGTTTCCTGTGAGGCTAGCTATATATATTAATAGAAATGTTACAAATAGAATCAGTTGTAGGTTTTGGTTGTCTGTGAATCCCAAAAGGATAAAATTCATCACTGTAGTGTGATTTTCTTTCTCCATGAAATATTAGGATTAACTGTTAAAAAAAATAAAAATATGTCGCAGTTATTTCATTAGATTAGCATAAATTCTCCAAGTATTATACTTCAGATACTTTAACATGAAAATTGCAAAAATTAAACATTTTCCTTAAAAACTTACACAAAAATGTTGGGAAAAAATACATCTATGTTTGATTATGTCCTAACAATGCAATTAATATTTAGATAAGGAAAAATAGAAAACTTCTCTTTCTTCTGTTTCTGCTTAGTGGAACTTACTTTCTTCTCAACAACTAGTACGTTTTTTTCTCTTCAGGATTCTTGATGTTTGACATTTCAGTGGTAGGAACTTTGGAGGTGAATGAACTCATCATACTAGAAATCACCATAATGCATGCATAGACAACTAAACAAAATCAGATTAGTGTTCTAGACTTTAACAGAATTGACTTCCAAAAAGTAAGAGAGAATAGAAAGGTTTCCATGGATGGAAATTCTAGAGGAAAAAACTGTTTAGGATGGCTGGGAAACTCTGAAAAATGAGATAATAAAGGCCCAAACAAAAATAATACATCAGAATGAGGGAGGGAGGGAGGGAGGGAAAGGGGAGACAGGGAAAGGAGAGAGAAAGAGAGAGAGAGAAACTCTGACAAACTGAGGAAGAAGAAGGAGAAGTGTATAAATGGGAAGAGGGGTGTTAACCCCAATTCTGCAAGGAAGGAGTCAGGAAGGCTAAGGCACAGAATGAACTAAGACAGTGATAGTTAACCTTTTTGTCCTTGAGTGCCAAAAGCGTTCATGTGCATACAAAAGCACACGCACGCATGCCCACACCCATACAATGCGCGCACGACACCCTCCTGTGCACGCTCCCGCCGCCTTCCCCGCATGCGTGCCCAACCCTCCCTCACGCACCTCATTTTAGGCCTAGCAGGTCTCCCTAAAGCCTCCTGGGACCAAAAATGGGGCTGCACCCCGAGCCCTCCCCCCACATGTCTACGATGTTACAGATGTTACGTCTGCCTTGTATGCAGCTTTATTCCCCTCTAGCATTCATCTCCATTGCTCAGTGATGCATTTCCTGCCTCTCTAGGATTTACCTCTATCTGCTCCTGTGAGGCACTTCCTGTTCCTGTTGGATATATATATATAGTTATATTCTCGATGGCTTGTATAGTGTTTTAACTGCATTTTGATTAAACAACAGTGCTACAGAGACCGGAAAATCACCTGCCCGGCAGGAGGCGCGTGCACAGAGCTCAGCTGGGGCGAGGGCTCGCGTGCTGGCAGAGAGGCCTACGTGTGCCACCTGTGGCACGCATGCCATAGGTTCGCCATCATGGAACCAAGACTTGCAACAAATGTCAAAAACAATGAAAAGGCTTTTTTCAATATGTAAAGAACAAGAAGGAAGTCAAGGAAATGTTCCGTCCATTAAGGAAAGAAGATAGCAAGAAGGTGATGGGCAGCAGGGAGAAAGCAGAACTCTTTCTTTGCACCTATCTTCATGCAAAAGGAAAAGCAGCACTGTGGAAGACAGAATAGAAATGCAAGTCAAAATAGGCAAGGAATTGGTAAGATAACACCAGTGGTGGGATTCAAGTAATTTAACAACCGGTTCTCTGCCCTAATGACCGACTGGGTGGGCATGGCCATGGTGGGCATGGCCAGGAGGTGTGACAGGCAGCACTCGGCCTCCTGCACCCCTATGGGAGCAAAAATGGGCCACGGGGGGGATGTGCCGCCCCCTGTGCCCCATTTTGGGCCTAGTAGGCCTCCCTAAAGCCTCCTGGGAGCAAAACAGGTCATGGGGGGCACGCCGCACCCCTCTGTGCCCCGTTTTGGGCCCAGGAGGTCTCCCTGCACTTACCTGGGAGCCAAAATGAGGAACTCCTGGAAGGGGCGGAGCAGGAAGGGGTGGAGCCAGCCAGCAATTTAACTACCAGTTCGCACAAACCGGCTGAATCCCACCATTGGATAACACCTATCTGTGTTAAATGAGTTCAAACTCCTGGACCAGATGGTTTACATCCCTAGGTACCTAGGGAGCTAGAAGATGTGAGATACCACTGAACATAATCTTATAGAGCATGGAACATAGAGAGTTGGGAAAAAGCTGACATGGTTCCTATCTTCAAAAAGGGTAAAAGTAGATCCAGAAAACCTCAGGCTAATCAGTTTAACATCATTACTTGGGAGAACCACAAAAAATAAGCAGTGTATTTTTGTCAAGAAATAAGGTGATTACTAGAAGCCACATGGGTTTGTTAAAAACAGATCATGCCAGACAAACCTTATTGCCTTCTTTGATAAAGTGAATAAATGAATCAACCAAGGAAATGCTGTGGATATAATAGACTTCAGTAAGGCATTTGTCAAAGTAGACCACAACCTACCTTTTGGTAAGACAGAACAATGTGGGATATACTAATCCACCAGATGGATTTGCAGATGGCTGACCAACCGCACTCAATGTGTATTCCTCAATGAAACTATATCTACAAGGAGGGAAGCATGCAGTGGGGTATCTCAAGGTTCTGTCTTTGGTCCAGTCATCTTCAACATCTTCATAAATGAGCTAGATAGGGGAATTAAAGGGGTGCTCATTCTATTTGGGGATGACACGAAAGGGGGTGGGATTGCTAATACTTTGGAAAATAGTCTGACTTGAACATTGGGTCCTATTCAACAAGATGCAATTCAGTGGTGAGAAAAGTAAGGTCCTGCAATTAGGAAAAACCACATGCACAGATACAGGATAGGAAGTACCTGGCTAAACAGTAGTGCCTATGAAAGGATCTAGGTGTCCTGGCAACCTAAGTCAGCAGTGTGCTGCAGCTGCAAAAAAAAAAAAAAAGCCAATACTGTCCTAGGCTGTATCAACAGAAGGATAGTACCAAGATCACAAGAAGTGATACTACTGTTCTACACCATACTGGTGAAGTTACCTTTGGAATACTACAAGCAGTTCAAGCCGCCATGATACAAAAAAGATACTGAAGCCTTAGAAAGTGTGCAAAGAAGAACAACAAATATAAGGGGACTGGAAGCTAAATCATATGATGAACAACTAAGGGAATTAGGTATCTTTAGCCCAATGAAGATAGACTTATGGGTGATAAGACTGCAGTCTTGAAGGCCTAACACAGGCAAGAGGTATAAATTTACTCTCCATAGCATTTGAGGACAGGCCAAGAAGCAATAGGAAAGCTCATCAGAGGGAGATCCAACCTGGAAATGAGGAATTTTCTGACAATGAGAATGATGAATCAATGGAACAGCTTGCCTCCTGGAGTTGTGGGTGCTCCATTGCTGGATGTTTTCAAGAAAAGATTGGACAATCATTTTTCCAGGATGGTATAAATTAAAGACTCCTACCATGGTCAACCAGTTTCTAGCCTGGTCCCCAACCACTATACCAAACTGGCTCTGTACTCTGTACTCTCTGCTTAGTGTTGAACAATTTGCTAAACAGTCCATTAATTCTCATGCATGCTTCCTTTCCCTTCCCTTCCCTTCCCTTCCATCAAAAACTGCTCTTATTGAGCAATCACTTTTCAACTCTGTATTGACTCAAAATATTTCTTAATCAAGGTCTATTCACTGTATCCTATGGTTTCCTTAAATCAGCTAAAACCTACATTACACTTCCTTTTTTTACATTTATACCCTTCTTATTGACCTGGTTTAAACACTCTTTCTCTTTTCATACATAAAACTGCACCCATATAAGCCAGAACCCTGAAAAATGAACAGACTAATTTCCAAGTATTGTTTGCTTTCACTTATGCAACTTTGCGCTTTGCATTGGGGAGAAATGATAGCGTTCTTCCAGTTATCAGGAACAGGTCACTCAGCCACTCCATAAGTAACCCAAAATCTATCATGGGAGATTTTCTAGTTACACCATCCTTACAGCATTTATGACTTTTTTTTCATCTATAGTTCTCAGACAGTAATGTTTATATAAAGTGTTTCAGGCCCACTTTATAGTATATTATTATCTTTCCTATACAAATGTCTAAAGTACTCCTTCCAGTCTTCACTTGCTTCTATTTCACCCAAAATCATTGTATGACATTGTATGAAAACTGTATGACTATATGAAAATAATTATATTTTATATTCTTTTGATTAGAGGTGGAGTCCTCGTTTAGCCTTCTTCCCTCTCCCCCTTTTAAATGTCATGAAATTATTTCTGCATTTTCTCTATCTTTTTGATCTTAGCCATTACTTGCTCACTTTAAATACTTCCTTTGCAATTATCTTTTTTGGGGGGGAAAAGACAATATTTTTCTTTATGCCCATTTCTTGATTTGTTCCTAGGTTTCAGATGGACTACTTTTCCTTTATTCTCTTCATTCAGTGCTGTACATCCATTCATATCACATGGCAGTAATTTTTCCCTGGACTGCATTTATTAAGAAGATTGTACGACTTCCCCAAATCTCATATTTGGTTTTCCCATTACTACCACTTATTGGAGCAAAATATTTAACTGGTGTCAGCCTGTGGATTTCTATACTCTTACACATTCACAGAAACCTAGATGTTACATAAATTATAGTTCTTCCATTTATACTTAAATGCATAATTTCACTTCTATCCCTTTGAATTTCAGCTTTATTCCACAATATAAGTCTACTCTCCCTCAGATACGTTGCATCCTTTTTCTTTCTCTTAATTTTATAGACTTATAAAATATCTATTTTCTTTTTTTAACTTTATTTGTTAACTCATAGCATTTAATATTCACTCCTCTAACAAACCTGTAGTCATATAAAGAAGTGTGAAAATAGGTTGCTTTTCCTTCTGCCCTGTTTAGAATCAAGCTGGATCTGTTTGGAGACCAGTCTCTTCAACAAAAACCAGTGTTGATTTTTGATGGTACTTCTGATAAGTTGCAGCAATTGTGTTTGTAGATTCTGGAATTATATACATTCAGAACATCAAATTCTTATGCTTCCTGAACCCAGAACAAATTTGTCAAATGAAGTTCAGGAAAAAAACTCTGCATGGACACAGTTACATTAGTAATGCTGTTTGGAAAATGCTGAGGGATATTTATTTAGAAGATCATATTGTCTCTCAAGAATACCATCCAAGGGACCACTTTAATTGGTGATAACTTCAAAGCTATTCTGTGATTAAATGTATAAAATAACTTTTTTATTGATGACAAAATAGAGTTGAGAACCTTTCCCCTAAATTATTCTCTGTTAGATATTTCTTTCTATTTGTAGTTTTATATATTTTTTCCATTTGTAATTTTATCTATTCTCTTTATAAATTGCATTAAATGTTCTTATTGCTTGCCACTTCCCCCCCTTAAACACTTACTCATTTGATGCAAGACCTTTGAACATTCCTAAGTATATTAATATTTTCTCTGATGTTTGTAACTTCTAATGTGATGGTCTCCTTTAGAATGTCTGTTGTCTTACAGAGCCTTACTTTTGATACATTTTGAGTCATCAACACACAAACTCACACAATTGATGTATGATTTATAAATTTTATCCTGGTAAAATAATCTAAAAAGAAAATCAGAATAACCAGGGTAAATCTTATAGCTATGGCATCATTTTCATGTTCATAAACTGTGCAGTGATTATTACATAAAATTTCATATTTATAAAATATACATTCAAAATGTCACACTATTCTTCCGACATAAATTTTATTTATTTATTTATTTATTTATTTATTTATTTATTTATTTATTTATTTATTTATTTATGTTTGATCTTTATTCCACCTTTATTATTGTTTACAAATAACTCAAAGGGATGCCTATTATCTTCCTATTTTCCCTACAACAGCAACAACCCTATGATCGTTAATTGCTTTGGTGAGGTTCCCATGAAAAGTGTAATTAGAGATGTGTGAATCAGCCTTAATCTGGGTCAAATTTCCAAACAGAGTTTGGAAATGAATGGACTTTCATTGCACAAGTGAGCATGTGCAAAAGCTTTTTAAATCCCCAGTTGAGATCTAAATCTAAAACATGTGATTGTACAATGAGACGCAAAACATCTTGCCATGACATGTCCTCTAAAAATGGCTAGTGGGGTGTCCTCATGCCATAGCAAATAGAACATGAAGATCAATCCCAATACATGATCTCTCTTCATTCTGGGAGTCAACTGAACAGGAGGATAACACATCTTATGTTGTGAGATAGGAAATGACTATACAATATATAAGCATATATATAAGTATGAGTATGTAATAACTATATTAATTGGATATAACGAAAGGAAACAAAAGGACAGGAACGGTAGGCACGTTTGTGCTCTTATGCACGCCCCTTATGCAGACCTCTTAGGAATGGGGTGAGGTCAATAGTAGACAGTTTTTGGTTGAAGCTTTGGGGATTTTGTTACTGACGAGAACCAGCAACCCGTTGCCTTCCAAACAGCTCATTACTCTGGGCAAGTGGTCAGTAGGAAAATGTATTGCCCACTTTTCCTGCTGGCCAGCTATCAGTGTGATGAACCGATTGACAGAGAACTGGTCACTGGATCCCTCCTGTGAAATGACATTTGGAAAAAAGGATCTGAAATAAAATCATTGGGAGTATGAGGGAAATATGTCATTTTCTCTTCCCTCCTTGCAAAACTATTTCAAAGAACTCAGTTGCTGAGAAGAAGAGTTGCCACATCTCTCTTTATGGCAGCCCATGAACTTTTACCCTTCTTTTTTTTAAAAAACCAGATTGAGACCACACCAGTCCTCTCCTTCATTATGTGAAGACTTGGGCATATTCATAGCCCTCAAGATGTCCGAATGCACCCGGGGGGTATCTGCTATATTGAAAATATGCTCATTCATGTTATCAACAGATAACGGTAGTTATAGTTTGTCTAAAGGTCACCCAGATGGAAGGATACACTGCAGCTTGTCCTTTTTAATTCTATTTCTTATTTTCGCTTCTTTTTGCAGCAAAATTGCCTTGGGGCTCACAGCATCACAAGTCTCTCTCCTTTGCAGCACTTTCTAGGGGTGTCTGAGTACCATTTTTGGGAGTGTGCAAGGCAGTGATGGGTTGCTTCCGATTCTCCCCAGTTCGGGAGAGCTGGTAGCGAAGATGTTAAACTGACAGCGAACCTGTTCACTCTGACCGTCATCTGGACCCTCCTGCCCGCTCTTGCACTATACCTACCTTTATTCCTCTGTTTTTAGCCCAGCTGAAAGATGTGGCAGAGCAGATTGCAATGCCTCAGTCGTTCATCCAGTCAATGCACTTGTGCGAAGGAAAAGTTTGGTATGCTTGCGAGCAAAGCGAGCATACGCCTGCCGATCATGCGCAAAGCGCATGCATGAACTAAACCAGTGGTAATACCCATTAGAACCCACCACTGGTGCAAGGTATGTTTTCTGTTTAAAGAAAACTAAAGCCAAACAAGCCTTGGTCACTTGTCTATATATATTTTAATAAATCCAAAAGTATCGCTTCAAGCTATCAAGGGGATGAATTGACGATAAAAATTCGCAAATCCCAAAAAACTTTGTAGCTGTTTGCGTGTGCGTGTGCGTGGGGGGGGCCCATTCCAAGACAGCTTTCACTTTCTCAGGGTCCATTTCTAGTCCATCCGCCGAAATGCGGTACCCTAAGTAATCTATTTTTGTTTGATGGAAATCACATTTGGATAGCTTGCAATACAGTTCTGCAGATAATAACTTTTTGAGAACAGCTCTTACTAGTTTAATATGTTCTTCCATTGTTTCTGTATAGATAGGTATGTCATCAAGGTAGACAGGAACCCCTTTAAACAAATGCTGATGGGGTATTTCATTTATCAGTTGCATGAAGGCTGCGGGCGCCCCCTGCAGTCCAAACGGCAGTACTCGAAACTGGAAACACCCTAGCGGACAGTTGAAAGCGGTTTTCCATTCATCCCCCTCCTTTATACGAACTCTGTAGTAAGCCTCTCGTAGGTCCAATTTGGTGAAAAACTTTCCTTTCGCTAGATGCGCTAACATATCTTTCATGAGCGGCATGGGGTATACGTTTTCGGCGCACACTGCATTAAGGTTTCTATAGTCAACTATCAGACGAAAAGAGCCATCTTTCTTTTCTCGGAACATCACTGGCGCAGCCACACGAGGCCTAGCCGGTTGGATAAACTCCCGCTCTAAGTTTTTGTCTATGAATTTACGTAGCTCTCCCAATTCCTTTTGGGTCATGGGGTAAGCTTTTGGTTTTGGAAGCTTAACCCCTGGAAGGATGTCTATAGCACAGTCAATAGGCCTATGGGGAGGTAGAACATCTGATGCTTTCTCACTAAAGACTTCTCGCAAGTCCCAGTATTCCTTAGGTATCCTCTCCTCCCCGTCTATCCGTTCGATCATTGCCCCCATCGTATCTTGGAACAAGGCCACGGTAGATCCCTTCTTGGTTTCTCTTTTCTCCCCCTTTAGTGTCCTAGAGCGGAAACGTAAGACTCCCGTCCTCCAGTTAATATGGGGGTTCCACTTCCGCAGCCATGACAACCCTAGCAACAGGGGTTGGTCCATCCCTGGGGCTACTATGAAGTTTAGGATCTCTCGATGGTCTCCCATTATCATTTCTATGGGTTCTGTTACGAAATGGTTGGGTCCTCCCCCTGCCACAGAGCCATCCAACTGGGCAAATGCTATGGGCCTACTTAGGGTTCTCAGTTTTAGTTCCATCTTCTCTACTAGTTCGGGACTGATCATGCATCTAGTACATCCAGAATCTAGTAGTGCTAACATTTCCCCCTTATTACCCGAAGAGGGTACATGCAGTTTGACTGGATTGTCCAAGGGACCCCGTGTCCAACTCACCAGAAGATCTTCATCGGACTCTGACGTGGTTTTGCTGTCATCAGTTTCGGTCAACGCTTCACACTCCTCCCTGATAGGCGTGGCCGTTTTGGCGACACCCTCTCCCACTATTGCCAGCTTTCGCGCCTTAGCAGCTGGTTTCACTGGTTCCTTTTCACCACCAAAGGTCGTCCTTGGCACCAGCTTCACCCGACAGTCGGCTGCTCGGTGGCCTTCTTTTCCACATCTGTAGCACGCAGTCAAACGTTGTCTCCCACCCTCCGATGTTGGAGCGTCCCTAGAAGGGCCTCCAGGAGAATGGGCAGGGTACGGCCTTCCAGTGCACTGTCTTCTGCCACGATCTTTCACTAGTTCGATTTCCATCTCCGCTGCCAGGGTGTACCAGCCGTACAACGTGGTTGGAGAGGCCCGTACCCGGCACAGTTCATAGAGATCTCCATTCAAACCATCTTTGTAAATGTCCACAAGGGTCACCTCCGACCATCCTCTCATCAAGGGAACTAAATCACTGAACTCCTGGCTGTAATCAGTCACCGGTCTCCTCCCTTGCCTGATGGTTTTCATCCGGCCTTTGGCCTTCTGCTCTGCCAGGGGGTCCTCGAACCTCCTCCTCAGTGCAGTCATAAAATGCTCGTAGTTTTGCAGTAAGGGGGAGTGGTTTGTATACAATGACACAAACCATGCAGCTGCTCTTCCTGTTAGGTTGTGGGTCACAGCTCTAACTTGTGCCGCCTGTGACCAATAATCTTCCCCCCAGTCTATCATGTGGTCATTCACTATCGCCAGGAACAGTCCTAGCTCCTTGGCATTCCCATCGAATTTCTCTGATATGGGGGGGGATTTTTGGCTTTTTCCTTCCCCTGCGCAGCCTCACTTGGTCAGCAGGTGGCATGCGCCCTCCATCCAATTCAGCTGCCTCTGGGAAGGAGTTTTCTGGCTCTGAGCCTTCCGAAATCTCTACGCCCTGGGAAACTCCTCCATCGGGCCCCTTGGTAATTTCTTCCTCCTCTTCTCCCTCCCACCTGGAGGACTGAATAGGGGATTCATACCTTTGGCAAGCAGCTTGCCTTACTTTCACTTCACGAAATAGACGCAGTGCCTCTTCAAACTGGAGGCTGTCTCTGATTTTCTGCTCCTCAATCCATTCGGAAAAACTGCGTAGTTTTCCCTTTCTCCTTGTAGTTACTCCAGAGGGAGGTTCCTTGAAGTCGGGTAACCTCCTCTCTTCTTCCAACTGCAATTTCTCCAGCTCAGGGTTAAAACTGACAGAAGAAATACCTCCGGTTGCCTCCCCCAATTCAGCAGCTGGCTTGCTTTCCATCAAATTTTTTTCTGTTGACCCCCTCGGTATTTTGGTTAAAATCCTGGTTGGTCGACATGCTGTGAGATTCAACTTAATGTCAAGCTGCCTCTGATTATATCTAGGAAAGAATACACCTTGACTTCATTTGCAAATAAAGAAAAGTACTTTTACTAGTTACAATCCGGATAGCAGCAGTTCTAAGTTGAATCTGAGACAAAATATAGCTAACATTTCATATCCCCCCATTTGTCCCTCCTCCCTCAGGAGGTCAGGCTGGTCTGGTCCAATGCCAGCTCCTTCTCGGCCCCCGTGGTAATCTTCCTCCGCTGGTCTCTAGCTGTCAATCATCTCAGGAATGCAGTATCTGTTGAAAAAGCCCGCGCTCTTAACATTCTGCCGTTAATCACCTCTCCCCCACTGTTATGTCAGACGACACTCTTAAAAGGCCGTTTTCCTTACCCTGTAAGGGTACCCTGTAAGGATAATGATACAACTTATATCCTTAACTATTTTACATTACAGAAAGAAGCATTTTACATTCTAACTACTGAATATAAACTGTACAAAAATTATGCGAAGATTGGAGTGGAGGCTGACAAATGGGCTTCAAACTAAATAACTGTGAATGACGTTTTCTTCTTTTCCTTTCATTTCCTCGGCTAGAAGGATTCTATGTTGTGAATGTGTCATTTAAAGGTCTACATGTATAATCAGTGCTTGGGAAGGGTGAGAGAGAACTCTCTTATCACCGTTCTTATCCTGGTTGCCTTCCAGATGTGTTGGGGCACAGCTCACATCAAAATCTGAGATATGTAGATCTGACTCCAATATCTCTGGAAGATATCAGACAGGAAAATCTGGCCCATATTGTCCAAATGCCATTAATTTTTTCCTCTTCTGAACTAACTTTCCTCTTCTGAACTTATTTTGGAGAAACTGTTTATCTTCCTTGTGAGATCTACAAGAATGGAAAAGACCATTGGATTTTTTCCCCATGTTATGACCTGAACCCTTGTAATCATTCCGATATTCTAGGTACTATGTCCAGGCTGGCATTTCTGCTGAATCAAATATTCTGTGTTAAAGCGAAACAAAACACTGGAGTAGTAGTTTTGCATGGAAAAAAGGAAGCAAGGACTGTGTGAATGCTGTAATGTATCAAGCATATGAAACACCAAAACATTTCAATCACACTACTTTTCTAAGAAAAGAACACTGTGGCTTTTTAGAAATTGCTTACATATCTGCTGCTTATCCTTCTTAGGAACAGTTACTATTTAGGAAATGTTTGATTATCATTAAAGACTAGCTTGACATCTCAGCATCTCTATTTATCTCCTTTCTTGGCTTTCATCAAGAAGAATATTTTTATTCCATCATTTCCTATATTGTCTCAGAATTTAGGTTCCCCAAATTCTGTTTTTTTTTACTTTCTCTAAAACTATATCCTAACTGAAAATTATGGTAGGGATCTTCATGCTTTATTGTGGATTAGTCAGGTACCACTTAGGATGCTCAGAGAAGATGGTCAAACAGGATGCTCAGAAGATGATCCTTTGTTGTTTTCATGTGCTTCAATTATTCAGACAGACAAATTGGAGGTATTTATTTGTCTACCTCAGAGCCCCAGACATCTAATGCAAGTATTGCATTGCTCACAGGAAGCCATTAAAAACGCATTTCCCAAAGGACTTCTACTATTACTAAGTTAATTAAAGAGATTCACTTTCTCTTGAAATTTTGCCCCAGTAAAAATATTGTTAGGTGGGCATAAAAAAAGTCATTTGCAACTGACACTATCCCACCAAATTATCCAGATCAATACCGAATAAAATGCACAATCTTTCTTAGAAGATGCTATCAGGATTATCTGTCAACATATATAATACATCTGTATATCGATTTGGTATGAAGACAATTGAATATAACCAAACAAGAATACTTGTTTTTATTAATACCATTCATGTTTAGATTATTTTCTTGATGTCTTGATCCAGGACTGACTTATTTGAAAAGTAGTGTATTGACTGAACCATAATTATAATATTGTGCTTTGACACATGGACATGAATTTTAGAAAGAAATGGGTTTTTTTATACATGTGGCTCCCGAGGACGTCGACAGGTTGTTGGGGAGGCTGCACGGCACTACATGTTTACTGGACCCGTGCCCTTCCTGGCTGGTACTGGCCACTCAGGCGGTGACACGAGGCTGGCTCCAGAGGATTATCAACGCTTCTTTATTGGAAGGGGTTTTCCCTGCCGCCTTGAAAGAGGCGGTGGTGAGACCCCTCCTTAAGAAGCCCTCCCTGGACCCAGCTATTTTGGGTAATTATCGTCCAGTCTCCAACCTTCGCTTTGTTGCGAAGGTTGTAGAGAGTGCCGTGGCGCGACAGCTACCCCAATACCTGGATGAAGATGTCTATCTAGACCCGTTCCAGTCCGGCTTCCGACGCGGATACAGCACGGAGACAGCTTTGGTCGCATTGGTGGATGATCTCTGGAGGGCCAGGGACAGGGGTTATTCCTCTGCCCTGGTCCTATTAGACCTCTCGGCGTTCGATACCATCGACCATGGTATCTTGCTGCGCCGGCTGGGGGATTGGGAGTGGAGGCACCGATATCGGTGGTTCTCCTCCTATCTCTCCGACCGGACGCAGACGGTGTTGACGGGGGCAGAGGTCGACCGCGAGGGGCCTCACTTGTGGGGTCCCGCAGGGTCGATTCTCTCGCCCTGTTGTTCAACATCTACATGAAGCCGTTGGGTGAGATCATCAGTGGTTTCGGGTGAGATACCAGCAGTACGCTGATGATACTCAGCTGTATTTTCCACCCCGGCCACCCCAATGAAGTTGTTGAAGTGCTGTCCCGGTGTTTGGAAGCCGACGGATCTGGATGGGGAGAAACAGGCTCAAGCTTAATCCCTCCAAGACGGAGTGGCTGTGGATGCCGGCATCCCGATTCAGTCAGCTGCAGCCGCAGCTGGCTGTCGGAGGCGAGTTATTGGCCCCAAAGGATAGGGTGCGCAACTTAGGCGTCCTCCTGGATGATCGGCTGTCGTTTGAAGATCATTTGACGGCCGTCTCCAGGAGGGCCTTCTACCAGGTTCGCCTGGTCCGGCAGTTGCGCCCCTTCCTTGATCGGGATGCCTTATGCACAGTCACTCATGCCCTCGTTACCTCTCGCTTGGATTACTGTAATGCTCTCTACATGGGGCTCCCCTTGAAGTGCACTCGGAGGCTTCAGTTAGTCCAGAATGCAGCTGCGCGGGTGATAGAGGGAGCTACGCGTAGCTCCCATGTAACACCGCCCCTGCGCAGACTGCACTGGCTGCCTGTGGCCTTTCGAGTGCACTTTAAGGTGTTGGTTACGACCTTTAAAGCGCTCCATGGCTTAGGACCTGGGTACTTACGGGACCGCCTGCTGTTACCACATGCCTCCCACCGACCCGTACGCTCCCATAGAGAGGGACTTCTCAGGGTGCCGTCCGCCAAACAATGTCGGCTGGCGGCCCCCAGGGGAAGGGCCTTCTCTGTGGGGGCTCCCACTCTCTGGAACGAGCTTCCCCCTGGTTTACGTCAAATACCTGACCTTCGGACATTCCGTCGCGAACTGAAGACCCATCTTTTTATTCGCGCGGGGCTGGCTTAATTGGATTTTAAAAGGGAATTTTACCAATTTTAAATGGGGTTTTAATTGATGATGATTTTTAATATCAGGCTAATTTTGAATAAGTTTTTTAAGGGTATTTAAATTGTGTATATTTGTATTGTTGTTTTTATTTTGCCTGTACACCGCCCTGAGTCCTTCGGGAGAAGGGCGGTATAAAAATCAAATTAAATAAAAATAAATAAATATTTGTTAGATGATGCTTAATTATCAATCAAGGAAAAATTGTATTTTTTTTTAAGCAAACAGAGAACTGACCAATTATAAGACCAAAGAGACCACTGTAAGATAGAACTCTTCAAGGAAACTGGGAATTTCAAACAAAGTCACTGGGAAAGTTGGAAACTTACCTCTTCTCTCCCTGAACCTGCTGAAGATCAGCATTTCTCCACCATGTATAGCTGCAAAGGAGCAATCCTTTGCTCTCTACTATCCACTGAAAAACTGACCAGTTAATACAAGAAAAAAGTGGGTGGATTTTCTGTTGAGTTCCTGAGAATTCACCAGTCTTCAACTTCTGTTTAAGTTGTGAAGCTTTTCTTTTGTCATCTATTATTCTCACCTAGGCTAGAATATTGGACAGAAAATCTCATTTCAGAGGAAAAATTATCTTTATCTGAAGAAGATCAAGAATTAGTTAGTATGATTTATTGGGTTAGGGATTTTCTTTCTTTCATTATGAGTTATTAATATGTATTTATGTTGGGGTGGTGGTGCACGAAGGGAGGCTCAGCCAATCTCATTGTACACATATTTTTGACTGCACGAGTCAAAAAGAGGGTGTGAAAATATTTACAGACCCCTTGCATCCTGGACATAAACTTTTTCAACTCCTACCCTCAAAACGATGCTATAGAGTATTGCACACCAGAACAACTAGACACAAGAACATTTTTTCCCGAACGCCATCACTCTGCTGAACAAACAATTCCCCCAACACTGTCAAACTAGTTACTAAGTCTGCATTATTAGTAATCTTCTCATCATTCCTATCACCCATCTCTTCCCACTTATGGCTGTATGACTGTAACCTTGTTGCTGGTATCCTTATGATTTATATTGACTGTTTCCTAATATGATTTGTTTGCTTATTTGTTCCCTATGACTATCATTAAGTATTGTACCTTATGAATCTTGATGAATGTATCTTTTCTTTTATGTACATGAGAGCATATGCACCAAGACAAATTCCTTGTGTGTCCAATCGCACTTGGCCAATAAAGAATTCTATTCTATTCTATTCTATTCTATTCTATTCTATTCTATTCTATTCTATTCTATTCTATTCTATTCTATTCTATTCTATTTTATTTTATTCTGCTTTGACAATAAAGGTTGAATTGAATTGATTTGGATTATTTTATGATGGTTCACTTGTTACAGCATGAAATATCAACATCCAGAAGGTAGTAGGAATCTTCCTTTTTTAAAATGTTGTGTTTCAAAGATGTTGAAAGAGACAGAAGCTCAGCCATGTATTTCTAATCTTTCCTCTAGGGAGGATTTGAAGCCAAAGTACAAACATATTTCAGTTTACACAAAGGGTTTACATGACTGATAATCCTAACTGTGTCTGAAAATGTAATTCCAGAAAAGATTTCATATATATATGTATGTATATATCTTTTCCTTAAGATAGAGTGTAGTAGGACAGGCATGCTGCTATCTTTCTTGAATGAATAACTATAATTCTAACCAACTGACTGACTGGTGGTGATTTTGTGTTCCTTTTCAGAGAAGATGAGCTCATGAAATGGCTTTTGTAAACAAGAGGCTAGACCTGGTCCAAGGCACTGACTGCTTTTAGCTAATGTGTGGTCTAAGGTCATCTATGCTCATGTAAATAGGCACTATTAATGCAGTACTTAGTCTGGCTTTGAGTTTTTGCCCAAATGGCATATGACCTCTGAGACTATTTCCTACTTCCTTCATTTTGTGTTTCATTCTAGGCTTGAATTTGACATTCATCAAGTCAGTTATAATTTCCTCTCAGA